>NC_090931.1:1354561848-1354877931 GCF_040938575.1 Ambystoma mexicanum
AACATTTAAGAAAACAGTTATTTGTGTGCTTTCTTTCCCCTGTTCCCTTTTCCCTTTGCAGCTCTCCAGAAAATGAAAAAAATGCAATCACAGTTTAACATCATCTTTCCTTTCCGTTTTTGTAGAGAAACCTTTGTAATTTTGTTAGGAATGTTTTTTTTATTTCGTTCTAGAAATGTACTCCTTTCACTTCCATGTAGTGCTCCAGCATATCTGCTTTCTTTTTGGATGATGACTGATTTTTTAGGTGAGCCAGGCCAGTTATCCTCACTCACCGGCTTCTCTCATTTCATTTGGGGGATGCCGGTGCAGTGATGTGGCCCCCTTTCTTCTCCTTGGTTTTTATAGAAATAGTCTCATTATGAATTGGGTGGCAATTCAGCAGTAAATACACACAATAACTGTCAAACTCGATCACTGTTAGTGCCACTTGGTCCTGTAGAGTTACCACAGGATGTCCAGTGACGGTAGGGCAGCGTAATTCCCCATTTCTGGAGTGAACAGGACTGCATGAGGATTTTAGGCAGATTTACAATCAGCAAAATTACAACACATTTTTCCTCACTCATGAGGAAAAATACCTACCTTGTACAAGATAAAGCTTTTTTGAGTAGCATAAACTTGTTCACAAACAATTTAGTATGAATCTAGTTGCAGCTTTAGATTGGCTTCTCAGAACCCTTCGCCAGAGTAGATTCTCAAGAACGCACGACATGGAGTGAATCTGAGAAATCTGCCAGTACTGTGTTTTTATTGATCATTTGGTAGGAGTTTATGCAACAAAAGGGTGTTTCCAAGCACACAAGGCAAATGGGGAGGGAACAGGGGAGTAAATACATTGCAAAACAATAGTAAATATACACATATACACATATGCAAATATGGTCCTGCTAGGCTTTGTGTAATTTGGATGTGCAACTGCAGTGCAGAGAAGTGCAGGAGGTAAGGAAGGGAGGGGGGAGGATAGAATTAGGGATGGACAAGCGCTGGTGAGTCCACTGGCTAAGTGCTGAGAGGAAGGCTCCCAAGGAGTGGGATGCACAGCCAGCATACAGGGGCTCAAAGGGGCAGTGCTGAAGGCAGAGAGTACTGGTGTCGACTGTGCATGTGACTGAGGTGTTCAGTCATCTCCACTACTGTTTGCATGTTTCAAAACCCCTTTTCCATTATCATCATTCTTGTGTGAACCCCTTCGTTTGACTTTGTCACTTCTTTTGTGTTTCACATATTGACCCCTTACGTACATGATGCACATTTGTGTTTTCCACACTGAGACAATGCACAACATATTATTTCATTTAGAGTAAGTTCCTGGGGAGAAGATGAGGAGCTTGTAGGGTATTTTGTGTAAATTTGGGGCCTAGCAGTATTTTCTTACCGCCAAAAACAAAGGTAATTTAGCAATGACTACTCCTTGCATTTAGATTGGGTTTGGCTTTATGGTGGTATAGTGACTATGCATTATTTCAGTACAAAGATACATTTTGTTGGTATACATTTTGCTGTGGTATAGTGGCATAATTTCCTTTTCTATTTTTGGCCCTAATATACAAACCCCCCTTTTTCTTGCTTGATCAGTTCGTGTGATCACTAGAGGCCTCAGACCTACATTATTCAGAAACACCACATTTTCATATAGAGTGCCACCTATGGCTGATATCACTGATTTATCTACACCAGTGAACTATGTTTCCATAAAGTATTCACAATAACATGTGGTATAATCACTCATTTATTTACATTAGTGAGATTATGTTTCCAGAGGCCTCTCTCTGCTGATTCATGTACGCCCAGTAGACTATTGTATTATATTCCACTCAGAAGCCACACACACACATCCTGAGTGGAATCACGCACACAGCTATTTATAATTGCTCATGACATTGCTTCATCTGTATAGGAAACTTGGCACATTAAACATCATTCCCCCTCAAACAGAGTATTTTTTTTAGAGGCACCAAATGAAAAACAGAAGCAAGAACACTCTTAGGCAGACTGTGTGTTATCACAATTTCATTTCAAAATGATACATTACCATTCTTGTGAGACAATCCTCTCTGAAATAAACATAAGAGAAACAAATGCAATAATACCACAAATTTCACTTTACATTTGCAACAATGAAAGAGAAAAATTACATCATTTGCCTTGCAACATTATAACGTGGCAGTTAAACACAGGGGAATTCCCTATCGCTACTCTGCTGCCTGATAGTAGATAAGGCCCAGGGTTTTCTTTGTGTTTGAAGTTTGAAGTGCACAGCGTGAACGTGGAATTCTCAAGCCGGTGCCAAGTGACTAGGAAACCCCAGTCTCTGAAGGTCTCTGAAGGTCAGTGGTGCAGCTCCTCACAGCAGCCCAGCAAATGCCACCTCACTGCAGCTTCGCAAAATGTCTTCTCCCCTTCATTCTCTCAGAGATACCCCAAGAAACCTCTGTTACATCCCCCAGGCTTACGTGTCACCAATCAAATTCACAATATCATATCCTCCTTCCTTAACAATAGCTCACTTTTACAGTAGGCAACTGTATCTAACTGATTTCCTGGTATGCAGAGTGATTTCCTGCAAAGACAGTGAACAGAGTAAAGAAATAAAAATCTAAATGCACGTTTAAAAATGAATCTCAGCCTGCCTCCTTTTTTCTACATGGAGAGCACATTATAATGTTAATAAGTTAGAATCAGTGTTAGTATTTGTTAATTAAGTTAGTCAATTTGATAACTAATGTGGTCTCCTGTGAATGAGGCATTTCAAGTGAGAAAAGAGAAGAAAAAATCTGTAACCTGTCTTTCATTTGCATATCCATATGTTACACTGGCAACATCTGGCTGGCTATATGTGCCACATTATAGTAAAAATGTGATCCCTTGCAGTGGCACTGCACTCCAAAATACAATAAATTATACTACAAGCTAGACTGCTCTTCAACTCCCGTGTCAGGGTTTGAGGTAGTCAGTGAGGAGGGGGAGACAGGATTCGAGGAGAAGAAGAAAATTAAGTTTGAGATAGAGCTTTTGGAATGCAAGGTGGTGATTGAGGAGAGGATGACAGTGGTTGAGGAGGGGGAGACATTAGTTGAGGAAGAAAATAAAATGGTTGAGGAGAAAGAGACGTAGCTGAAGAGGAGTTATCTGTAGCTATTGAGGGGCATATGGTGGTTAAGGAAAGGGAGATTGCATTTGCGGATGAGGTGACTGTGGATAAAGAAGTTACAGCTTAGGCTTTCAACAACTGCTTGAAGAAGTATATGTCAACCTAGTGACAAGCAACATTGGCAGTGGATAATCATCAGTATCCATTTAGATCATGTCAAGAACATAGAGATCAGCTATCTAGTCTGATTGCCTAGATTGTGAGCCCAATGAATTTTCATGTAGCCCCCATGAATACAACAATCCTGAGTGAGGGAGAATAGCATCCCACAGCCTCTTACATGTGTCCACTCTCTCAAAGCTCACCATTTTGCCACCATAACTAGTGTCAGAAGTTGCAGAAAATGAGCATGCAATGTTTGTGCTGTCATGGCGTCTCATGCTGGATTGTTGATCTCTGACATTTGGCTCTCTCTTCTTGTTAATTGTTATGTGTTATGTTGAATATTTCAAATTAGAAATGATACATTTGCGGCTGCACCACACTGAGTGATTTAGCATACAGCACAGCCACTGGGTTTCCCCTCCAAAAGTTTGTAGAAAAGAAAATACTTTTTCAAACTGTTTTTCTGTGTGAATGTTAAGTAGGCACCATTGAGTTGCCAGCGTTGGAATTCTCATGAGTTGGCCAGTGTGTTGTACTGTTCTCTGTTGGGTATTTTGTGTAGATTTGGGGCATGGCGGTATTTTCTTACCACCAAAAATAATTTTGCAACAATCACTCCTCGTATTCAAATTGGGTTATGTATAATAATAATACAGTGGATATGCATTATTTCAGTACACAGACATGCGTGGTTGGTATGCGTGGTTGGTATGCGTGGTTGGTGGTATTTTGGTGAGCATAATTCCTTTGTTTTATTTGTGGCCCCAATATCCAGAACCCCTTATTTTTGGTTAGATTTTTCGTGTAATCACTATAGAGACCTCAGGCTTGCATTTCAGGAACACCACATTTTCATTTTTAGTGTGCCACCATGGGCAATTTCTCGCTGTCTTATCTACGGCAGCGAGCTATCATGTGGTATTTTTCACTAACTTATATACAGTAGTGAACTATGTCCCGGGTCTCTATTTTTTGCTGACTCATGTACCTTCAGCAAAAAGGCTATAACACACACAGTTAGTTATAATTGCTCATACTGAATGACATTGCGCACACAGCTGCAGCCAAATCTTATTTTTAGCTACCTTAAAAATGACAATTGCACTATCTAAACATCTCCTCACATCATCAGCACTGTATTGGTAAATATAAAACACACCACCCGTCTGCTTTTAGATATTTGTGTGTATTATAAAAGTTGCATTTAAACACAATCTCACTCTTTACAGAAATAAATGAAATAGCACAGTAACAGCATTATTTGTGAGTCACTGAGAAGAGAGTGGCGGAGACAAGAATTCAATTTGCAACATTAAACACGTGGGTAAAGCACAGGAACGTCCTTTCCTACACTGACTGAATATTTTCATACACACTCAGCCCCCACACCTCAGCGAGATAATTACCAGGCTTATTCAGTATGTAACTTCTTTGGCTGGTCGCCTTCTGGAGGGGTTCACCCAGCAAGGACAAGCATCTGCTGTCACTCAAACTGGGACTTGTTGACTGGAAATCCCAGTCTCTGCAACCAAGTTGAATCTGCTTTAGGAATCGGCATCCCCAGCTATCAACCCAGTCCTTCTTCGAGCTGTGTCAAGATGTCTCTCCCTAGCTCCTTCCTCGAGATTCTACAAGAAAACTCTGGTTACCTCCTACCAAAGTATCCTAACCAATAAAATTCTATCATGCCCTAACCACCCTCTGCACACAATGGCTTGGCTTATACAGTTGCAACTGTAACCAAACTGATTTCCTGCTTATTCGAGGTCTTTGCTTCCTGCAGTTACTTTGGACAGAACAGCAAAGCAAAAAGAAAAAAAAAAAACTGAATGTGCATTTAAATAATGACTTTCAGAGCCTGTCATTTTCCATTCATGCTGCACTGAAGAACACATTATTATTAGTGGGTTATGATCAGGTTAGTTGTTAATGATGTTAGTTTATTAATTTTCAAATGTGTCTCTTGCAACATAGGCATTTCAGGTGAAAAATAGTGTGCATTTTGAATGTACAAATGTGTGCTTTTAACTGTGAAAAACAAAATGATTTGCTTTTTATATGTAAAAATCGGTTTTGACTGAATAACCTGCCCTCACTTATATGTCCATGTTACACTGGCAACACATAGCTTGAAACAATTGCATCATAGCAATGCACCAAACCCATGCAGTGGTACTGCATAAAAAAAGAAAAACATGCTACACATTGATCCTGTGCAGTAGTGCTGTACTCTGTGTTGTAACACGCTAAATAACCTTACATCTCCCAGCACATGGACAGTTGCAATCCACTGAGTTGGCATTGTGGGATTCAGCTGGTTTTAATATATCTGGAGGTTTTAATGCTGCTTTCCTTACATATTCTGAGCACTGTAGGAACAGCTAAAGTGGGCACATATCTTCTGGGCTAAAGATATCATCTCATCTAGTGCAGATATTAGCTTATTAAGTGGGTCACTATAAGGTAGAGGACATGCACCAACCAGGGAACGATCATTTGTTTACATATTCTCAGTGCAGCTAGAATTGTATATCTCTTGTCGGCTGCCACAAATTTCACTTCTCAACCACAAGTAGGCTTCCAATTCACACACTGTCCCTTCATTGTCTTCTAGACATCAACTACCTTCTGGGTCTGTTCTCAAACACTTCTATATACAATTTGGTAACTCTTAAATACCATTTGACATCTGCTATACCATGGCTTGGTTGATGAAAGGTATGCAGAACTCTGAGATATGACTGGTGACAGCTATGACATCTGTGCCTTGAGCATTCTTCTATATGTCCATTAATAGGTGATGTTCTGGCCCTCACATTTTCCACTGAGATCTCCCTTTCTCCCTCAACATAATCATAGATGCAACTTGCAATTTCCAGACGTGATAAAGGTGGCAAAGGAGCCCTCTTAAGCCAAAGAAGAGGCAAATCATCTGTTGCCAATGGTACACAGCAGTCGACATTGAATAGGCAGAGGGGCTACATTGGTACAGGATTACCTCACTATACACTTTTTTGTGCTTTTGTGCAGGTGGCAAGATATTCTTGTTGCCTTTACACAGTGAAATATCTCTGCACTCCTCATATTTTGGGAGGGTAAGAAAGACCTTAACTTTATCTCCGTACTGAGGATTGTGCTGTGTGTTTTGAAGTGGATTGTCTGTGGGTGATGATAGCTGTGGAGCCAGTGCCATTGATGTCACTTGCTGCAAAGTTACTTTACCAGTACCCAGTGTTTTAGGAGGTTTTGTGGGAGACCATGCAATGGTACACAGTGTGACAAATTCAAGGAATGTGTAGCCTGTCCCTAAAGGGTAGCCTTTGGGGCTTGGGATGTGAGCCTGCTAAACTCAGCACTGCCTAGACAACAGGGCAAGCAGGATCCCACTATGGGTGGCTGCATTGAGGGACCAGGCAGTCCTTAAAGAGGGCTAGATTGTATCCTCTCTTCTCTCAGGAATCTAAAGGTTGTGTTGTTTATGTCAGAATTAAACTGTATAATGACTTCCTGCTTCATAGATCAAAGGGTGGTATGGTTTATGACACTTTTCACGCACTGTCCTCAACTTGGAATGAAGAATGGAAGATAAGCCCACCCCCTCATTGCGTGGAGGGTGAAGACCCAATCAGAGTTAAAACTGAGGAGAGAAGCTGTACAGCTGCAGAGTAGTAGAGACATCTGCATATCTATAGTATATTATATTTTGGGACTGTTGATGAATGAGTTACTCTATAAAAAAAAAAAAAACGTGTGGCTTGTATGAGTAAGCCGAGCGAGTGATAGTTTTCCTTTCCAAGGAGCTGTCTACGCTTCCCGGCGGGTTTTGTATGTAATACATCTTGTTATCCTCGCAAAGATGTGCACTCGTTTTTTGCCATGTGGAAGTTCCTGTTGATCGATTTGGGATGTGCCTTACAGTACGCATGCCAGAAGCCGTGATATTATTACCCAAATTTCCCTGGGGAAGTAATTCTATACTTTTTTCTGTTTTGTTTTGTTTTCTGGTTGCACTTACACTAAAGAAGCAATTATCTAGTCATGTGGAAAAATCCAGTAAAAAAGAGACAGGAACGTATTCCTGTACCTTGTGACTAGACCCAGCCAAATAATTGGGACATAATGGGGTAGGACAAAGGTTCTTGTCTTCAGATCCAGCATTCTATAGTAGGGAGCATCACCCAGCCCTATGGCCACCTCATCCATCACACCAACGTCCATGCAGGGTATATTGTCAGATTAAATAATCCATACTGAGTGCCTGCATATAATATCAATACATATTTTGGAATGTCTAATCTATACATTATATTTTCGGACTACGTATATTCTCCCAACTTTGTGTATAATACTATAGGTCTGATTGCAAGTTTGGTGCTAGTTGTTTTGGAAATGCTGCCAAACACCTGCATTAATTTGATTCAGTTTAATGCACCGATTAGTTATTCCCCATGTTGCAGAGCCATACAACTCCACTGGGGGAAATGCTGTAATACTGCATGGGTAATACTGCATGCAGTAATGTTTTTTTAGAGGTAATTACCTCAGTATAAAAGCAGGTGTAAAGGATGCCTTGAAAGTATGGTGGAGAGGTACATGCGTCATTGAGAAATAATGCACATTTTATTACTACGGACAACGTTGTAATCAGAACCTATGGGCCTCATTAGTAATGATTTTTTGCTGGGGCCCAGAAAAACGCAATAACCTTGGTGGACCCAGTTATTGCCCTTTTCTGGGCTCCTGGAAAAACCACTCCCCATTCCCATTTGAGGCCCATTGAACTCTATGGGAAGGGGGAGGGTGCTAACAACGGGCCCGATAATGACGGGCCCGTTGTTACCATCCTCGACTGCTAGCGGGTCCCACTAAGGATGTCTGGTCTGACCAGGCGTTCCTTAGTGGGTCCCACAGCAGTCCTCGTGATAGGGCAGCCCGTAATGAACGGTGCCGGTCCCGTACCAGCACCGTTCATTACGGTAGCGTCAGGGTCCTAATGAAGCCCTATGTCTGCCCTTGTCTACTCTGTGTAGTCTAAACTGATTCCGCTTGCTCCCATTTGACAATCCACCCAATGAATTCCAAAGAACATGAAGAATAGCGTGAGTCATCAGGAGTGACATAAGAAACTTTGATCTGTTCTGACGCAAGAAATCCTAGCAAGACATGATTTGCGCTCCTGCAGAAAGACGCAATGACAAGTAATGTTACAGAGTGCTCAAGAATGCAGATGTCTCTGATATGTATTGGGGATATCGGACTGAACATTTTGCATAATGCAATAACGATCTATGCTATTGTCCGAAGATGTTGGTAAGATAAATAAAATTATTGATTGAATAGTGAAGTATAGTGAATACAATTAATTTAGGCTATGCACACTCCGAGAATACGGTAACAATACTTTTGCATAGTATTTAATGCACTTTTTCCTCAGGCACTATTCTGCATTGAACTCACTGAATTAATTGTGCCTTGCTGCAAGATCACGAGGAATTATCTCGCGTTGATTGCAGATAAAAGTCTAATTTGGACACACTCTTTTCTTCCCGCCATTAAGCAGAGAATCTACTTCCTGCATGACATGTAATGCATCAGAAGCCAGCACACTTCACAATGACAGGCTCTGCTCTGAATGAGACCCAGGAAAGTTTATGGGCACACATCGGAGTCAGAAAACTTTGAGCTAATCTTCTTTAAACTCTCGCTGCTCATTATCAGCGCCTTGTTTAATATCGCCCCGCCAGATGGGATATGCAGGCGGGTAGGCTTGCCGCAAGGAAGCTCAGAAGACCAGCTGCTTTGAAGATAAATGGCCGTTTAGCAGATGGAGAGGCTCAGCGCAGCTTTTGCCCTTACCCCAGAGAGCAACTCGTCGCTCAGTTAAAATAGCTCTCGGAGCAACAGCTTCAGAACTGCGCGGTGCCAATTCATTTGGCCCTAGACACCGAATTCCACACACCATCCTCTTTTGGATAAGGTGCTTAGAAATGTGTGATCATGATTTTTTTTTTTTTTTTAAAGTTTAATTTGAACATGATCTGGCTTAAATACATGTCGTACAGACAATTCCTTATAAACTTCTGCTCTCTTAGATGTAGTATTTTGTCCAGATGGATTTCATTAAAATGTCACACTTAAATATATGGATGGATATCTTATGTATGCATCCGTATTTGAAGCACAAGAATCATTTTAGAGTCGTGGTACTGTGGTGTGTTTAGCAGCCCACGTGCTTGGGATTGTTAAGAGGTCAGGACATTGCACTGAGAGAGTATCCACGATTTGCTTAGATATGCGGTAGAATTAGCCATTTAAATTACACCCCGCCATGGACTCTGCCTGCGTGATCCCCAAAATGTTCAAGCCCACGATCTTAATCACACTAATATCTGTGAACATGCCAGTAGCAACATGCACGTGTACGCCTTATGTTCTAAAACAGTACAGTCAATGAAATGTACGCGATCCCTCATGCTCCATGGAGCCGTTCTATGTGTGCTACCAACTGCAAGGTAAACCCGCAGTGCCAGAGAGTGCTCTCTCGCTCTCTCGTTGTCTGCCTGTCTCTCTCTGCTGGTCTCATTCTACGCCGCAGTCTCTTGTTCGTTCTACGGGGTGAGTTATGTTGTCAGGGGCATTGCTTGCAAATGCACAACCACACGGAAGAAAACCAATAACTTGGGGAGATCAGGGGGGATGCAATGGTTGTATTTAAACATCCAAAACATCAGCTTAAATGAAAATAAAAAAATAGAATGATTTGATCATACAAACATTGTAAATTGCCTATTTTCAAAATAATGATCACTTTCAGTATGTATTTTAGTCATAATAAAAACCTTTGCCTTGTCTTCCTAAATGAAGCATATTATCAAAGGATAGACAACAAACAGATAATTTGCTGATCAAAGATCATCATTCCAGGATTGACAGCCTCCATAACTACTGTTGTACTCTTTAGGAATACTGCTATGAGAAGGATGGGGAGTACAAATAACAACAGTGTGGTTTCTAGCCTGCTTTGCATAAAATCAAAGTATTTTGTGAACATACGAATGACCAAGGATCTTTATAGTTGACACATATATCTGTCATAAAAGGGTTGTATGATGGAAACACTAAGTACTTATGCACAATGAGACTGATGTCCATTTCATTTTTCACAACACTCAACCTAACATTGAAATATTGGTACCATTGAACCATATGTACTGACTGGGACAACCTCATTGTTTGGTTGTCAAGATATTACTGTGCTATTAGTCACTCTGTTGGTGTCGGAGGGTTGTCATCAAATAATGTTTCCTTTCCCTAGATAGAGTTTCAGACTGGTGTCAGGGTAAAGATACTTAGTTACCAATGTACACATATCCTAAGAGAATTATGTATAGATATTCGTTCATGATATGATAGGTTATTTATAACACGCTTAATACCCAGAGGTTTCTAAGCGCGGACCCATGGATCGAAACTGTGTTGCTCCGTGTCATCTTGCTTCCAAGGCGAGCATGTTGCCGCTGAGCTATCCTCCCGGGACATGAATTGTATTTGTGTCTCATCCTTTCACTACCAGAATTCCATTTGTTCTTATACGCTGACTGCCAGGAGAGAGAGCACTTCTTCACAAACAGAATGTATAGCAAGGCCCAAGGAAACCTACTTGAACAGTGTCTGTCTGTTTCCATCTGTCTTCACCCCAAGCCTTATAGCCAGTGTCAGGATGCTGAATAGTCAAGTCCCCATGGATTATACATACATGTGTGGCAGTGTATTTTGAAACAAACGTTCAAAAGCTGGTGCTCTTCGTTGTACACTTCAGGAAGGACCTGATAACCATATATTTTAAAGAACAGCTCAACGATTGCTGATGTCGCAAATCGTACTTAATTCTCAGCCTCTGGAGATCCCTTGTGACATTGCTCTTCCATCCATCCCAGACCCTTTTGTACTCCTGTGCAACCATGGTCAGTACTTACTCCATTGCTTCTCAGCTAGGTCTGCGCTTTAGTAACGCCATACATATATACAGCACATTATTGTGAGTTATATCCATATCAAGCTGCTGGGGGTGCCTTATTATGCATATTACATTAGTATAAAAGCTGTGGGGTATATTTATGTTGATTGTCCCTATATTGAGCCATGTGCTTTTCAGCGGCATGTAATGAATGCATATGTTCTACCATTAGTCTTTATTCTTGTGCTTGCACTTATATATGAGATCCTTTTGCATGTCTCATTGTGTACATGTGAGTAACTTGTGACCTGGTGCGTTGCTAGGGGGGGGCTCAGGGGGCTATAGCCCCTGATCTCTTGGTTGTAGCCCCGGATAGAATCTCAGGAGCTACAGCCAAAAGGCTAGCTAGCCCCCAGTCCCAACAGTTCTGACATCAGCTCAGCCCCGGGTCTTTTCCAGACCTAGCAACTCCCCTGCTTGTGACCATAGTGTAGTTTTAGGTAAGTTGCTGAAAGATAGGTCTTTCCTCTTCCTGCACTTCGCCCCTCTCCATTGATTCTTAACACAGTCTGCCAAATTAGATTGATTATAGAAAGACTCATGTACGTTGCACAACCATACGCTAAACAAGCACATACCGGTGCCACCTTCTTCGATCATGGTAATGGCTCACCAAAACAAAGAGTTATTATAAGAACTGATGAATGCCCATGAGCTTGTCTGAAGAAGGTGGGAGCTCCCCATGTTAAAAGGTCCCATTAAAGGTGACATCCAAGGCAAATTCAACAGGTCTAAGGGCAAAACAACACAGCCATAGATTATTGTTTTATTTCACATAATATGTATTAGAAGATCCCTGCCTGTCATGTAATAAATAATTATATAAGTGACTACGTGCTTTTAATTTATTACATGTAAGGCAACCACCACGGTTGATATAGGTTATTCTCGGGTAGGTGAAATTAATGTTAATCTGGGTAAAATTGGAATAGCTTGGTTGGATGGGAATCTGAGGGACATTAAAAGGCATAGGGAGTAACATTTTTGGATAAGGGGTGGCATCACCTTGAGTTCCTCTTCAGCCCTGTTGAGGAATTCCGCAAGAAAATGCATATTTTTCTTTGTGGTTATCTTATCCAGTAGTGAAGGGCAAATGGACTCTTAGCATATGAGTGATGAAAGGTTCACCCTTATGCAGGCACTCCCAAAACAGAATACGTTATAGTGAGTACATTGAGTGACGATAAATTGGTTTATTGGATTCATAAATTAACATGAAATACTCTTTCAAACTTTATACTCATAACTTGTTTGTGAGTCGGTTAGTGACATCCACACATCAAGCTTCTATAATGGATATTTAAAATTACAAGCAGCTAAGGAGAGCTTGCCAATTACAAAACAACTAAAGAAAGTTTTTCAACTGCATGAGCATCAGTTTCGTCCTCCCAGACTTTTTCAAGGCAAATTGCAAACACACATGTATAGCTTAAGTCCTCAAAGCAAAATACATACATATATGTTAAATAAGTCTTTAAACAAAAAGTAATGTTGGGTGGGAGGTAGTAGTTCAATGAAGGAAGAAGGGGAGAAAAATAAAAAAATAAATGTATACAATAACAGAAAAGAAAGAGAGAAACAGATTTTTTAAAACAAAATCAGTATTTGTTCAGTTGGGTTAATCAGAGGTACCTTTGCCCCATCACTCGCTAACCTTTTGATGGGCCAATATGAACAAACGCATGACCAGGCAAATGCAACACTGTCAAAATACTTGAGTTCCTCTTCAGCCCTGTTGAGGAATTGGGCAGGTTTTTTTTTTCTGTTTTACGTAGTCCTGTGATCTCTTCAGTCTTCGTGTTTCTGTCGCGCCCTGATGCTTGCGAGCTGCGGCGCGTTATAAATATATATAAATAAATAAAAATAAATAAAACATGTTTATAAATGACAACGGTACATCAATGACATATTTTTCATATGGGATGGAACCCCAGCTGAATTCAACAAATATATGGCATAACTAAATGCTAATACTTTTGGTCTCGAACTGGTTGGTGACATTAGCAATGTGGAAATAGCTTTCTTGGATTTGACTCCTTAAATTAAGGAAGGCAAGATACATACACGCCCATACCGCAAACCCACTGAAACCCACTGAAGTTAATTCCACCTTATTGGCAAGGAGCTGTCACCTGAAACATGTCATTAAAAACATCCCTGTTGGGGAATTGAACTTGATGAAACTGCAGCAAAATGGAAATGGCAAAGGAAGAAACTACAACAGCAATTGATAGATTCACACAGATAGGCAATACTGACCAAGCTCTCAATAAACCAGAGAGGAATTATTCGGAAACAACAACAGCAAACAGAAAGCACATGACACGTATGATAGAATTATATTCATCACACAGTACAGTGCAAACAGCTCACAGGTCCGCAAGGTGTTGAGAAAACACTGGCACCTCCTCCTTATGAATAACTGTCTCAGGACATATATTGGAGACAAACCAACCATGAAATATAAACGAGAACCCACAATACAGAATAGTCTATGTCCTGACTTTATGGCACCTGTGCGACCTGCCAATAATTGGCCAACATCAGAAAGACTGGACAAGGGTGTTTTAGAAATGTGTCACTTGCACAATGTGCCCCTATGCGTTGAATAACACTTACAATCTGTGCATGGTCAACTAACCTGAAACCACTGAGAACGTGTTTTTTTAACTGTCAGAATAAATGTGTGGTTTACATTATTATATGTGTAACAGATACTATGTGGGAAGTATGATTAAAGAGCTACATACACGTATCAGGTAGCATCTCTATACCCTTAATATCCCAGAGATGAGATTCCCGCTTGCCCAGCATTGGCACAAGTAACATCAGACTCGGATGAAAGATGTGAGGTTTTGCGCAATTGACTATGTCCCAGTGTCCATCAGAGGAGGTGACAGACTGAAAATGCAGAGAAAGAAGGAACACGGATGCATTTGCCAATTGAGAAGCACTATTTGTGGTCCTAACACTGACATTGAATTTGAAGTGTTCCTTTAAGCCATATCTCTGCCGGTTTAAACTGTAATTATGATTGATTAACCAAAAGAGCACTATTATCTGACATGGTGCGTCAGACTATGTATTTTACAGAGAATGGACAAAGACGGGATATCGATAAGAAGTTGTACCACCTGCTCACAGAGGGTGTACCTAAGTGGCAATCACATATTTTTAAGACCAATCTTGTGTGGAATGACTACTAATGATCCTTAACATGTATGGCTGACTTAACAACATAGTTGGTTATTCACTATTTGGTTTATCTTGGAATCATTCTAATGTTTTTTTTTTTAAAGTTTTGATTACAAAAACATTCTAGTCTTGTCGCAGGTCTACTATTATACCACCAGTGAATGGATTGTTTGGAAAGACAATGATTGGTTTCACACACTTGACTGGTATTAACGAAAGTAGGGGTCGGGCAACAACATTGATTGGGTTGACTATTAATGCGGCATATGGCTCATTGACAAGATGTTGCCTTTAAACTAAAAACAACAATTAGGTAACATTTCTCACTCATTTACTTCTTTTGATCATCAGCCAACAACTAACATTGTAGGGGTTCTTGGGCAATAAAATTCATAGCACTGAACAGTGATGTTGGCATATGTCTTCTTGGCAATACATTGCCAATAAATTGCAAACTATATTACTCAATCCTTAACATTTCTAGAACTACATTTCACTACCACAAGTTTTTATTAACACCACTCAGGATTATTTCACTTTCAAAAGTAAATGGACTAAACTCAGTAATGGAATATCGGGTGCACATTGTGTTCACAAACGTCCATTTTGTAAACATTGACATTACGCTTTAAAATGGATAGATTAAGATTGGATTGAAGTAAATAGCAGGCATGCGACACATGATGCTAACGTATTTTCACAATGACTACATGATGACATCAGAGCACATCAAATATGAATAACACAAAATGCAGATTTTTTAATGAATAGACTGAGCATCGTCTCGCTCGTACATTTCTAAACATTAGTATTGCACTCTAAAATGAACAGATTTATCGTGTTTTGTAAGGCAACAGAATGGTACTAACATATGCGCAGTTCCAATCAATAAGACGATGATGTCAGACACGGGCAGCGAGATGACGTCATCATGAATATACTAATTATCAAAAACACAACCGCCAATACTCCAGGGCAGAGGCAACACTGGCCCACTTAAGTACATATGTAGTTCTTGCAATCTCTTTAAGCAATAACAGTGAAGTGACTTGGACTATAAGATCCCATACCATTTTCTTTTTGAGAAACCTCTGACTTTACTAATGCAACGTACCTAATACAGCGCCATGCATGGTGACAAGCCTGGTTTCTGAGTATGTGCTATTTGACCCTTTCAACAATTGTTATTGTAACGTATTGTCCTTATGGGATTCTGACATGTTAATTTCCCTAATACGCTATACAAGTTTCCTTTCAAGAAACATTTGAATTTAGTAATGTAATATACCTAATACAGCAGACGGCGCCATGCATGGGGTCCAGCCCATTTTATGAGTGAGTGCTACTTGACCCTGATAATCAACTTGTGTAACTTACTGCCCTTGCGTGAACCTGATACTCTGACTTCCCTATTCGAATTACTTTTAATATTTTTTCTCACACAACATAGACGCATTAAGGAATCAACCCAATAGATATACAACACAACACCACACACCACAACACCACAAACCGTCATAGTTTCATAATTAAGCAGCTGCTGATTGCGCCATTCTAAAATGCTTTTGTAAATCAGGCCAAGGGTGTATTAACCATACTGAATGAGTATTGATTATGTTTTTAAAAAAAAATATTTTCTCTTTCTTTTTTGTTATTTCAGTACACACACTGCAGTAGCAGCCGTGTAGTTATGTTTAAGTTGCTTAACCCATAGAATGAGCATTTTTTGGGCAGCTTATAACGTCACCCCATTGAATGAATTCTCACAAAACTTTACAAAGCAAGTATATGCCTGTAAGAGGATTCAATTCAACACTACAGCTGAGTCAACGCCTAGTCTAGAATACTGAATGAAAACCCTTATTGATATATCTTTATGTCCAGTTCATGTGTTCTGGATGACTACCCCTATATAACACCCCTCTCTTGGAATCCCCCTGACCCCACTGAGCCAAGAAGTAGTTCTGTTTTGCAAGTTTAAAAGGTTTATTTGATAATTTAAACAATAGATATATATATCACACTTTATAATAATTAATAATTGAATATCACACTTAATCTGAGCAGTAATCAATAATGGATAGTCTGGCACTAGCACACTTCTTTATAATCAATGATGAGTGGTTATAGGATGGATACGATAGCAACAATACTTTGATGGTTTCAAATGGATGCAATGTGGAATGAAATGCAGTTTAGAAAATAACTTGATAGGGTTTCAGCAAAAGACAATGTAATAACTTTCTTGGACAATTCACCCCCCCCTTTATGCAATGCAAGGAAATGGAAGGAAAGCACACAGTCCTCAGAAATGCAATCAAATGTAATTCAGTTCAATTCCCCCCCAGCAGCTTATACAACAGATAGGAGTTTTGAAACACAGGCAAAAATGCTTTGAATATGGTGACAATGCAGTGAGAAATATGCTGAAAATGCTTTTAATTCCCTTCAGGAGGTTCAGGGTGAGTGAACTATACTTGGGATGAGTTCAGGCTCACTTTAGCAAGGATCTAGGAGTAACTAGCAGGTTAAACACATTTTTGGCACAGCAAAGCAATGAAGCTGCTGTTTTCTCACGTGGCTGGATTTTTAACCAAATTGCAAATCGCGGTAAAATTCGCGAGTGCAAGAATCGTGATTATGGCAAAAGTATAAGGAGTAGCAAGCTAAGATTCTAAGCTTTCAGAGGAAAGTTAAACCAAGTTACTAGCCCAAACGGTTCCAGAGATATGGACGATTAAATAAAGGTAGTTTTTCGGATTTGAAATTTTAAAAGTTCAAAGCGACAGGTTACAGCTTGCAGCTAGAAAATGACAGGTGACAGCTTTGCAAATGACAGGTGACAGTTAGGAGGCAGTTCTGGTTAGATTAAAATAGATTGAATTATATTATTTTAACTAAGAGATTGGTTCTGCACAGTTCTGCTAGGTACGCACAATATATTTAGAAATAGCCTCCCCACGGATCTGGTCAACAGGTCTGGATCTCTGGATGTGGTATGGTCCGGCAGCATGCTCCACAGCAAATGGAATTGCAGTTCTCTCTAGCTTCCAGTGGCTCTTTTTATGTCTTTTGAAAGTGGGTGTGTGTGCAGCATCACTAGCCAGCCCCTCTTTCAACTTGTCATTGGCCCAATTCTCCCCTCTCCCATGATTGGGGAAGGAACTGTGAGTCAGAGTGATGCTGTAGGTTTTATGGGTCAGAGGATCCTCCCCTGGTCAGTTTGCCCACAAATCTATATTTGATCAAAATGCACACTTCCCCGATAGACAGTTGTTTGGCATTGCATACACACATCATGCATTTACTGATGGTAGCCCCTGTTCCAATTCTGTCGTTTCTAGGAGCTTGGGTTCAAAAATGGCAACATATTTCACTTTTTGGTCGGATTACCAATATTGGATTTGTTCCCGCATTTACACAAATGTTCGCAAAGCATGTGGGCATTAGGTGGTGGAGTTTCAGATTTTTAACATACATACATTTAGAGTAATATCCTCTTTTCCGCTAAAAACCCCCCTGAACATACCACCGGGTCCTAACACGTCTTCAAATGTGCACAGAAAAATCACAAGAATAATGATATCACTTATAACATTTTCACAAGTCCTCTCTATGAATGATCCATCTTTTTAGATTTATGCTCTGGCCCCAAAGGGGTGTGGTTTCCCCCCAGCACAAGGTTGAATTTCTGGTTTTTCCAGTTCTGCCAAGCCAGCTTGCTCTCACAGGCAGTGCTCCTCCCCTTTCCTTCCAGGAGGAAGCCACTTGTACGACCCCCATAATAAAACATTTGCTGAGTCAGGACAGAGCTTTGTTCAATTTCCTGCAGAGCCCAGGTAATTCAATCAGAGAAGTGTCATATCCCTTTTGGTGGGAACAGCAAAAGGCAGCTAGGCCTGGGAACACAGCTGCTGTGCAAGTCTCAACTCCTGTCGGGGGTAGCTGGTGGGCAGAATTCAGTTTCATTAAGCCAGGTTTCAGATAAAATGTCACTTTTTGTTCCCCAGTTTAAGTCAAGAGAATTTTTACATATGCAGCTAGAATGCTGATTCTAAGTTCAAAACTATGACATTTCAACAGTGACAAACTATGTGACACTCAAAAGTAGGTCACTCAGTTAATTTAAACATTTTCGATTTTTGGTAGTTTTAAATCCAGTTTCAGTTAGGCTGCTGCAGACCCGCAGAGCTCAGCCAGTCTTGTTATGAACATTCAAGTCACTTCAGAATATAACTTTACATTGTATCCACCTCTCAGTAAGTCTTTCTTTGGCCTGCTTTGGGTTCATTTATTCAGTTTTACACAAAAGTTTGGTGGTTTTAAAACGCCTGCTTTCTGATAGTGATGAGTACTGGTAATGCAACCATTTTTGGGATTTAAGAAAATGAATTCCCCACAGTTCTAGGTTGCTTTTGGCAATCAGCATTGCCATTCCCAATGGTTTCAGGCTACTGTGTAGGTAGTCCAATGGTGGTTTTAGGCAGTGCCCTTCTGTGCCCATAACATCGGCAAAAATGGGTGGCAGCCTATTCTTCATGCATTTCCCTGGGCATTTTCTGGGAAACTCTGGCCATCATGATGTTTTCAATGCCAGTACTGCACAGTTTTTGTGGTAGGGCTCGGATGCATGGGTAAAAACATCCCACAAGCCCCCCTCTTGCGATGGCCATTCTGTTTCACTGATGGAACTCGCAAGATCTGGGATGTTTCCTCATCTTCTTCCGGTAGATGGCACAGTTCAGCATCTTTTTCTCCATCCGGTCGGATCGATCGGTTCTCCTCGCCGGTCCTGATGGGAAGATTGGGCGGTACCCCGGGCCCCTTGCGTCTCTGCTCCCGGTCTCCGGATCGTCCTCCCTGGCCAAGGTTTTCTTTCTCCTAGGACGACAAAGGAAGAGCGTCAATACCTATTCATGGACATTTCTCCCCCACCATTGATATAGTGGGGTGGCATATAAATTTATAGTCAAAACATTTGAACATTCACATTTCTTTTTGCATTCAAAAACGAAAACACCCACATTGAGAAACTCAGAATTTGATAGGCGATATGTAGGATATTTTAAGTTAGAACTGAATTAATCTGAGACAGTACCCTCTAGGATTCCAGAGGATTCCTCCAGTTGTTGCAGAGTGTGCCTGGGATGGCAACACTTCAACTGGTTAATGTGGACCCACTTGTCTTCCCCCTCTGCCAAACCGCCTTTGGGGATGCGGATCTTGTAGGCCACAGGGGAGATCTTGTCTATAATCTCAAAGGGTCCCTTCCATGTAGGCAAACATTTTCGCTGTTTGGCCTGGTTCCTTTGGAAATTGTATAAATAGACCCGGTCCCCCACCTGATAATCCTTCCTGGAAGTTTTCAGGTCATAGTGGGTCTTCATACTCTCGGCTGATCTTTCTAGATTCCGCTGAGCATAGCCAAAAGCATGTTGAAGGTGTTTCCTTAAATTCTCCACATACTCATGAGTTGTGGAGGCATTTATCAGTGTCTGCTCTTGGGTCCTGTAGAGCAAATGCTGAGGAAGCACCATCTTGCGCCCAGTCATCAACTCAAATGGTGACATTTTGGTTGCAGATGAAGGGGTAGATCTGATGGCCATTAGGACCAGAGGTAATCGGATATCCCAACTTGGCCCAGAATCTGCCACAAACCTCTTTAATATGCTCACAATGGTTCGGTTATATCTCTCTACTGCCCCAGAAGAAGCTGGCCGGTAAGCAATATGCAACTTCCTTTTGACCCGCAGTATCTCCCACATCTTTGTCATTACTTCACTGGTGAAGTGGCTACCCCTGTCTGACTCAATCCTTTGAGGTAGACCAAAACGGGAAAAGATGTGGTTAATCATCAAGGCAGCTGCCGTTTCTGCCTTGCAGTTTGGGGCTGGGAGACATTCCACCCACTTGGTAAACAAGCATGTCACAGTCAACATGTACTTATTCCCCCTAACGGAGCGAATCACGGGGCCTACAAAGTCGATTTGTAAATCTGACCATGGGAGTGTCATTCCCCTCTTTTGGAGAGGCGCCTGGTGTGTGAGGGATGTTGGCTGAAATTGTGCACACACAAGACACCCCTTCAAGTATTGGTCAAGGTCCTGCCCCATGTGTGGCCAGTATGCAACCTCTCTTAAGATTTCCAGTGTTGTGTGAAACCCTCTATGACCGGCGGTGGCCGCATCATGGGCGTGACTTAACATCAGGCTTCAGAATGAGGTAGGAACCACCCACTGATCGTGGCCAGCTTTGGATTTCCTTACCAACAAACCATCTTGGATCCGGAACATTTTTGGACATTTCATCAACACTCTTAGGTCCTCTTTCCCAGTGTAATCGGTATCCGTCAGGGGAAAGTTCTCAGGGTCCTCAAGGTGCTGGTAAAATTTACCAATTATTGGATCCCCCTTCTGAGCGGTAATCAAATCAGCATCAGGCGTCTCCTTACTCCATTGTGCAATTGAAAGGTTGTTGTGAGCATTTGTCTGGGACCTAGTGATAGCAGTGACCTGGATTTCCCCCAACAGGGACTCAATCTCAATTAGATCCCCTCGGATGGCCCCGGTTTTGGCCAGCTGATCAGCTAAGTCATTTCCAGTTTTGTCTGGTCCCTCTACTTTGGAATGACCCTTGATCTTCTTCCAATAGATGGTCATTCGCTTCGAGGTGACCAGATCATCAATGTTTTGGATCAACTTCCCATGTTTCAAGGGTTTGTTGTTAGCACATAACATGCCTCTGGTTTTCCAATTAACCAGGTGCTCCACAAACCCGTTCCGTACATAATCCGAATCTGTGATTATGACCAGTTCGTGGAGTTGATGCTGGACAGCAGTGAGGATGGCCTGATGCACAGCCATCAATTCTGCCACCTGACTACTTCGGGGACCTATTTTGTATCCAGCGGAGGGTTCTGGGGACTCATTCAGCCATGCATTCCCTACGTCGCCCACCAGTTCTTTCTCCCCGTTGTTGTCAACATGGTAAGAGCATCCATCCACATAGAGAGTGGGCATTCCCTCACACTTGTCCTCTTCAAAGACTTTGTGTGGGGAATTAAGGTATGCCTCCATGTTGTCCTTGATTTTTAGACTTTCGTCCTCGAGACAGTTTTCTCTGGCACAATCATGCAAGTCAGCCAGACCTTGCGCGAGGGGACTCTTCTTGTTTTGGCCATATCGGACCTCCACAGGAAAGCCTTGCATTGACAGAATCCAGGAAGTAATTCGGGAATTACTCACATTTCCGGCCCGGATTCTGTCACTTTGGAGATATTGCAGAGGCTGGTGTGGAGTCTCCACTATGATGTGTTCCCCCTGGATAAACGGGCGGTAATTCTTCAATGCCCACACCGTCGCCAGGAGTGCCTTCTCACAATCGTTGAATTTTTCCTCCACAGAGGATAAAGTTTTGCTCGCATAAGAGATTACTTTATTGACCTTGTCATGCTTTTGGTATAATACTGCCGTCAAGCACGTATTAGAGAACCCCGTCTCCAGGAAGAACTCCTTGTTTCTGACAGGGTAAGCTAGGCAGGGCGCTTGTGAGAGGCTTCTTTTGAGTTGTCTTACTGCCTCGGCTTGTTCTGGACCACATTACCACTTGACCCCCCCCTTCAGGAGATGAATCAGGGGTCTGGTGATCTCTGCATAGCCCTCAATGAACTTTCTGCTGTAATTAGTCAGTCCAAGGAGGCTCCTTAGTTCCCGCAGAGTTGTGGGGTCTTTCAGTTTCTGAAGTGCTTCCACTTTCTTTTCCTGGGGTTCTACACCACTGTGCTTTCTGAAAGGAAAGTTTTGCTCCAGCGGCCCTCAACTTGGTCAGAACATAAAAGATCTCTGCTATGTGTTTCTCCACAGATGAACTTTTGATGAGGACATCATCTACATAAGCCAGGTTACCCCTCGCACCCAGGTCGGGCATGGCTTTATGTAGGAAAATGTTGAATTCATTGCCAGAGTTGAGGTATCCGAAGGGAGTCCAGGTCCATGTGTACTGCTGGCCCCCAAAGGTAAAAGCCAGCATGTATTGGTCCTCCCTACTGACAGGCACAGTCCAGTATCCATTGGTCAGGTCTATTGCAGTGAATACCTGTGACCCCTGGATCTGGGCCAGCCCTTGGTCAATGTAGGGCAGAGGCCATCGGGAAGTATGGACCCGTTTGTTGAGCTCCCTAAGGTCGGTGCAGAGTCTCCACTGGCCGTTTGGCTTCAATATTCCCAGCACCGGATTATTGAAAGTGCTGTGGACTGGACGGATTATTCCCCAGGACTCTAGGTTCTTAATTATTTCAGTAAGGGACTCTATGGATGCGAGAGGCAAGCGATATTGCTTCACAAACACTGGAGTCATTCCAGGGTCCGTGGGGATTGTTGTGGTGTGGATGTCGGTGCGACCACAGTCATATGAGTCTACCGCAAAGAGATCTTGGAAATCCAAGAAAACTTGTTTCAACTTTTGCTTTTGTTTCAGAGTCACACAGGCATCAGCTAGGTTGACTCTCTCTTCCACCATCTGCCTGAAGCCTGGAAAGACTTCTGGTTTGGCCATCTCAGCGGCCTCCTCCAGCTGGGTGGAGAAGTCCCTGGTCAGAGTGCTGATTTGGACTGGAGGCCTCAGGTGGGAAAGGCAACCCTCATGGACCTGGAAAATCACCTCATCCCTCCTGAAGTCACAAGTCACATCTTCCTTACCATAGGGGCAGGAAGTGTACACCAGGAAGTTCCCCCCATGCCAGGTAAAAATCCTGTCTGGTGTTGTATTGTCATCACTGTCACTGTCAAAGCAGTCCTTGGGGATTGGTCCTAACAGTTCATTTCCTAAATCAATGGAAAAATGTCGGTCATCAACCGCCATTCCAATAATGGTGCCTGCGGCTAGAGTAATACTCTTTAAGTCGCTGTTATCCACCTCTATTGGAATGGTGTCATGTTCTATGTTGACTAATGGAGTTGGGTTTACCCCCAACCCTTGCTGTTGGAGAGAAGCATTTAGATGTATATAAGCATCAGGGTTTTGCAAATATTGTCCTCTTTTAACTTTCACTTCCAGGGAGAATTGTCGGGTCCTTTCTGGGATGGTGACTTCCTCTTTAATCTGAATTTCAACTGCATAAGGTAGCAATTGAGCTGGCCTAAATGCTTTTTCTGGATCATCAAAGCCCATGGGATTATCCGCTAATCGGGACCAAGCTTTGAAGTTTATTAGGTCCAAACTAATGGCAAAGCGATTGAGAATGTCACTGCCTAAGTAAAAGGCGGCAGTGACGTCTCGCACGACCCAACAATTATGGACTATGCTCTTGTTGCCAATGGAGATTTTGAGCATACACCTGCTTGGCAGGAGATGTTTGGAATTAGGTGCTTCCAGGTCCATTTCCCATTTGTCTATCAGTTTGAATGTGGGAATGGCTGGATCTTTTGGGAGTTGGCGGAACATGGCTTCGCTGATGAAGCTCTAACCGTTGTTCACACACACTCGAGTGAGAACAGAGTCCTTCCCATCATTTAACTGAACAGGGATGAACAACTGCTCTCCAATTTGCTGATTATCAGCTAGGCTCTGAGCTGATTTCACATCTTCCTGCACTATAGGAGTGGGAGTTTCTGATTGTGGATTAGTATAGAATTTCAGAGTGTTTCCTTCCAGCGTGGAATACCACCTTAAACTGGAAGGAAGGTTGATTTTCAGAAATAGAGAGGACCCCTCATCACCAGTCTGTTGTCCTACTGCTATTACTGTCACGTCTGGAGTTTGGTTGTTCTGGAAGTGAAATTCTACTTGGTCAGATTTTTGTTCAACCATGTGGCAGGTGCCGTTTAAACTAACATGGTTGACACTCTGTTTTAATTTTATTGGTCGGCTAGTCTGGGTCCAGAGGACCTTGTTTACACAATCTATTAGGGGGGACAACCTTCTCAGGAGGTCATTCCCTAGTAAACAAGGGGTGCCCTCTGGAGTCACTACTATGACCGGGTGTTTCACCTTGTGTCGCCCAATCTTAATGTCCAAGTCTGCAGTCCCCTCAATGGGAATTTCCTTCCCGTCAAAGTTCTGCAGTTGTCCAGGAAGAGAGGTGAGAGGAATTTGGTAATTCTCTCCTCTTCCTGCATTCAGTTCGTCAAAGGCCCTTCTGGACAGAAGGGTAGCTTGAGATCCAGTGTCCACCAGCGCCAGAATTGTACCCTGCCCCTGTACTTGTACCGGGGCATAATATCTTCCCTCCTTCTCCTCAAGGGGGCACAGATAATGCACATTTTTGGACAACTGGTGGGCTAATTTTCTGGTTTTGGACATTGCAAGAGAAGAAATTTGGGCAGACTTCTGTGGAGAGCATTGGGAATCTGAAAGAAAAAAGTTGGCAACTGGAGATTTGAGCCATTGTGGGTTCCCCAGGTTCCGGTTCCGGGCCGCCCCCCCCTTTTTGGAGGCAGTCACCAGGATGGGTTGGAACCAGAGGATTTTGGCATTGTTGGTTCTGGGATAAGATAGTGGGCAGCGGTAGCTCAGTCTCCACATCTCCCCAGTCTATATTGGAATCTTTTGGGACCCATTTTTCCTTGGGAGGTGTTCCCCCATCTCTGAAGGAGAAGATCCTTTCCCCAGGATCCTCTGGGGATCCCTCTCCTTCAAATTGGAAGATCTATATTTCTTCCACAAAACAGGGTCTGTTTGGGTCCTTTGTTTCTCCTACCCCCCCTCTGCTCCTTGGGAGGCAGGCTTTCAGGGGCAGGAGATTTTGTTTCCGGTTCCTGGTTTTCCAGGGGCTGTTTACAAGTTGGGAAGGAAGCTTCCTCCAAGGCTTTACACCCCCCTTCCCCTTGTGCCTCCTCCCTGGGAACCGGTGTGTTATCGGGGTGCTGCCCCGTCATTGTTCTGGAGCACCAGGTCCAGAGTTTGGGGAATTCTGTGCCGGCATGCCCATCTGAGGGTTCTGCTGAGCCCTTAGCACGCGACCCAGCTCCTGTGCCATGTTCTGAACCTGGCGCTCTAACTGGGAAACCCGCTTAGGCTGATACGGGGCCCTGTTTTCTCCCCTGGGCTGATCCCGGGAAGGGTAGCTATCCCTTCTCTGGTAATACCCCGGATTGGGAAGATTTGGGTACCCCTCCACCCTTGGCCTCCCCTCTCCCGGATTCGGTTGTCTGGGCTCAGGGAATTGGGGAAAGAAGGATGGATGATTTTGGGGTTGGAAGTTGGGTGGATACCTGGGGAAAAAGTTCTGCCCAGGATTTGGAGAATTTCTGCCCTCCGGTGGGAAGTTAGGAGGGAAGTTCCCTGGGTTAGGTGCTTGGCTGGATCCCCCCCCCCTTGGGCTGGAGGAGTCCACACATAACCCAGGATGGGTCGATTTCCCTTGTAACAGGGACTTACATAATCAGGAGAGCGAGGGACCCCATTTGTGGGGCTGCCTCCTTGGCTCCCTGTCTTGGTCTGCGCAAAAGCACGCTTTAATTCTTCCACAAACTCTTGTGGGGCCTGATCCTCCCCACATTGCAAATTGTAGGCCGCCTTGCGAGCCTCTTGAGGATTTCGGTGCACAGAAAAATGTTTCAAGATGGCCGCCTTATAGGTGGACCATCTTAAATGATTTTGGTCCTACAGCCCCGCAAAGAAACTGGAGTATTCTGGTGAGAAGGTCCACTTTACATATTGGATACAGCTTTGGCTGTCCTTCAAACGAAAAGTCTCCATCATTTGGTCATAGAGCTCCAACTGTTCCCAAACAGAGTACTTGGCGGTCTTATGATAAGGCATGATGACACTCCTGATTGCCTTAATCTGTTTCAATGGGTCCTTAAGCAAGGCCCTTTTTGCCTTATTTGCCTTTTTGGTTCGGGTAACCCTGGTCCATTCATCCTCTGACTCAGAGGCACTGCTCCCAGAGGTTCCTGTCTGCTCTTCCAGGTTTTCCCGGATTCTGCGAGCCTGGGAGTGGCTGGCAGAATGTGGGGACCTGGTTTCGTGTGTCCTGTGCCGTTCAGAGGAGTCTTCAGATTCCTCCTTGCTGCCAGGATTTGATGGTTACCCCCCCCCCACTGACCTAACTGGGCAGAAGTTTTCAGGATGCCCTTAATGGGCCTATTCTCCTGGGGTTCCCCACTAAATTGCACTGTGCTTGGGTGCCCATACCCGGATGCCCGCCCATCCATTCCTGGGAGGTACTGGCCTATGAGCCCCATGCTTCTGGCTGGATAGTAATCTGCCATCCCTGTGGCCCGGTGATCATGTGCGCCAGGGGACATGGGGGTGGCAGAGTCCAGGGACTGAGAGAGATAAAAGCCTCTGGTACTAGGGCTCCTGAGGTTATGCTCAGGAGTTTCCCTTTCCCAGCGAACCTGGTCTCTATCCGCCCCTGCTCCCTGTTGCAATGCAAGAGCCTGCGCTTTCAGTTCCTCAGTTAAGGCCTTACTAGACTCTATCAGTCGCTCCTGCATCGCTACCTGTTGTTGGAGCCTGTCATTGTGCTGACAGAGAGCCTCATTTTCTCTTTGTGCCTCCTGATTGGTCCTCGAGTACTGGGCCAGTCTCTGCTGCAGGAGGGTTACCTCCTGAGCTGTGTCCCTATTGGCCTGCTCCTTTTTTGCCAGAGCATCCTCCACCTTCCTGGTGTGCTCTAACAAGTTATGGTGTTCTTTTTGGAGGTCACCCAGTCCCTGGAGGGCCAGGTGATTTTCTTCCATTTTCCTTTTTAAGTGGCAGACTTCCTGGCCTAAGGTATCCCTTTCCTGACTAAGAGCCTGCATCTGTGCCGCCAGGTCGTCCCTTTGCCTTTGGAAGTCACCAGCTTTCTGGTGCTCCTGGTCAAACTCTGCCTGGGTATCCAGGTCTTTCAAAATCAGTTTATTGCTCTCTGCCTTCTCCCTATCTAGGTGGCTTTGCAGGGTGACTACCTGCTCAGTACATGCCCTATTGAAGTCTAACTGTTGCTCTAGCTTTTTCTGGCTCTGCAGTAGGGAGTCCAACCCTTCTTGGTACTCCTTCTGCAAGGCCAGAAATCTGGTATCCTGGTCCGCCTTTTCCTGTTGCAGCACATCCATATCCTCCTGTATTTTAGTGATGTACCGTCTGCTGTCATTTTCTGACTCCTGGCTCCTGAGCAGCCTCTGCTCAGAAGAGTCCAGATCAGATTGGGCCTTCTGTAATGCCAGCAGTTGCCTACTCGCCAGATATATAACACCCCTCTCTTGGAATCCCCCTGACCCCACTGAGCCAAGAAGTAGTACACACTTTATAATAATTAATAATTGAATATCACACTTAATCTGAGCAGTAATCAATAATGGATAGTCTGGCACTAGCACACTTCTTTATAATCAATGATGAGTGGTTATAGGATGGATACGATAGCAACAATACTTTGATGGTTTGAAATGGATGCAATGTGGAATGAAATGCAGTACAGAAAATAACTTGATAGGGTTTCAGCAAAAGACAATGTAATCACTTTCTTGGACAATTCACCCCCCCCCCCTTTATGCAATGCAAGGAAATGGAAGGAAAGCACACAGTCCTCAGCAATGCAATCAAATGTAATTCAGTTCAATTCCCCCCCAGCAGTTTATACAACAGATAGGAGTTTTGAAACGCAGGCAAAAATGCTTTGAATATGGTGACAATGCAGTGAGAAATATGCTGAAAATGCTTTTAATTCCCTTCAGGAGGTTCAGGGTGAGTGAAATATACCTGGGATGAGTTCAGGCTCACTTTAGCAAGGATCTAGGAGTAACTAGCAGGTTAAACGAATTTTTGGCAAAGGAAAGCAATGAAGCTGCTGTTTTCTCACGTGGCTGGATTTTTAACCAAATTGCAAATCGCGGTAAAATTTGCGATGGCGAGAATCGTGATTACGGCAGAAGTATAAGGAGTAGCAAGTCGGTTCTAGGTTCGCTGAAAAGCTAAGATTCTAAGCTTTCAGAGTTCCTAGCCCAAACGGTTCCAGAGATACAAACGATTAAATAAAGGTAGTTTTTCGGATTTGAAATTTTAAAAGTTCAAAGCGACAGGTTACAGCTTGCAGCTAGAAAATGACAGGTGACAGCTTTGCAAATGACAGGTGACAGTTAGGAAGCAGTTCTGGTTAGATTAAAATAGATTGAATTATATTATTTTAACTAAGAGATTGGTTCTGCACAGTTTTGCTAGGTACTCACAATATATTTAGAAATAGCCTCCCCACGGATCTGGTCAACAGGTTTTCTTGCATCGCCACGGACGGTTTCTGCGCACAGCGTCTGGGTCAGCTCTGCTCTGCTGGTCTAGCCTCTCTGGATTCTGGATACTGCTCTGCTTTCTAGGTACTGCTACAGGTTCTGGAGATTGATGGATTTGAAGTCTGGATCTCTGGATGTGGTATTGTCCGGCAGCATGCTCCGCAGCAAATGGAATTGCAGGTCTCTCTAGCTTCCAGTGGCTCTTTGTATGTCTTTTGAAAGTGGGTGTGTGTGCAGCATCACTAGCCAGCCCCTCTTTCAACTTGTCATTGGCCCAATTCTCCCCTCTCCCACGATTGGGGAAGGAACTGGGAGTCAGAGTGGTGCTGTAGGTTTTATGGGTCAGAGGATCCTCCCCTGGTCAGTTTGCCCACAAATCTATATTTGATCAAAATGCACACTTCCCCTATAGACAGTTGTTTGGCATTGCATACACACATCATGCATTTACTGATGGTAGCCCCTGTTCCAATTCTGTCGTTTCTAGGAGCTTGGGTTCAAAAATGGCAACATATTTCACTTTTTGGTCGGGTTACCAATATTGGATTTGTACCCGCATTTACACAAATGTTTGCAAAGCATGTGGGCATTAGGTGGTGGAGTGTCAGATTTTTAACATACATACATTTAGAGTAATATCCTCTTTTCCGCTAAAAACCCCCCTGAACATACCACCGGATCCTAACACGTCTTCAAATGTGCACAGAAAAAATCACAAGAATAATGATATCACTTATAAAATTTTCACAAGTCCGCTCTATGAATGATCCATCTTTTTAGATTTATGTTCTGGCCCCAAAGGGGTGTGGTTTCCCCCCAGCACAAGGTTGAATTTCTGTTTTTTCCAGTTCTGCCAAGCCAGCTTGCTCTCACAGGCAGTGCTCCTCCCCTTTCCTTCCAGGAGGAAGCCACTTTTACGACCCCCATAATAAAACATTTGCCTGAGTCAGGACAGGGCTTTGTTCAATTTCCTGCAGAGCCCAGGTAATTCAATCAGAGAAGTGTCATATCCCTTTTGGTGGGAACAGCAAAAGGCAGCTAGGCCTGGGAACACAGCTGTTGTGCAAGTCTCAACTCCTGTCGGGGGTAGCTGGTGGGCAGAATTCAGTTTCATTAAGCCAGGTTTCAGATAAAATGTCACTTTTTGTTCCCCAGTTTAAGTCAAGACAATTTTTACATATGCAGCTAGAATGCTGATTCAAGTTCAAAACTATGACATTTCAACAGTGACAAACTATGTGACACTCAAAAGTAGGTCACTCAGTTAATTTAAACATTTTCGATTTTTGGTAGTTTTAAATCCAGCTTCAGTTAGGCTGCTGCAGACCCGCAGAGCTCAGCCAGTCTTGTTATGAACATTCAAGTCACTTCAGAATATAACTTTACATTGCATCCACCTCTCAGTAAGTCTTTCTTTGGCCTGCTTTGGGTTCATTTATTAAGTTTTACACAAAAGTCTGGTGGTTTTAAAACGCCGGCTTTCTGATAGTGGTGAGTACTGGTAATGCAACCATTTTTGGGATTTAAGAAAATGAATTCCCCACAGTTCTAGGTTGCTTTTGGCAATCAGCATTGCCATTCCCAATGGTTTCAGGCTACTGTGTGGGTAGTCCAATGGTGGTTTTAGGCAGTGCTCTTCTGTGCCCATAACATCGGCAAAAATGGGTGTCAGCCTATTCTTCATGCATTTCCCTGGGCATTTTCTGGGAAGCTCTGGCCATCATGATGTTTTCAATGCCAGTACTGCACAGTTTTTGTGGTAGGGCTCGGATGCATGGGTATAAACATCCCACATGCCCCATCAGATTCATACTGTGAAATTTGGTGGGGTTTTATCCAAGGGGGGTAAAGTTATCACGGGGGTTTCCAAAATGTATTGTTTTTCCAATAGACACAAAGGAAAAAAAAAAGTTGCTCACACCTACAGCCCCAACCCCTGGATGTATTTTCAACAGATTTGTAGAAGGAGTAATGGCATGGTCCCGAAAGAGTGGTTTTGTAAATTTGGTGTAGATCCGTTTTTCTGTAAAACCGCAAAAAAGTAGGTACTACAATAGTGATATCAGAGTTCGGTCCACTTCCCTGTCCAGTCTACGCATGGTATTCCAATTGGTCCAGCGGGCGGTGTAAGAGCCGCTGACATCAGATGCACCAGCTGATTGGATGGTGAAAAGCGGTGCATCATATTTTCTGAAATGGCCGCCATGTTATATCCGCAGACATCGCAGTGGAGAAAAAGTCTGGAAAACACATTTTGGGTTATTTGGTGGTGGAAATAGGGGCTGGGAAGGGTGGGACAAGTGGAAAAAAAATTATATGAGCCTATTTTTGTAGGTGAAAAAAGGTTGGGCAGGTGTCGTAGCAATCTGCAGATACTGCAGTAATTTGCGGGCAGCTCCATGAACGGACTACTTGGGAAACACATTTAGGGCCTCACTACGACCCAGGAGGAAAGGTTTAACGGCACAGGTAATGGTGCCGGTTCTGTTAAACCCATTCTACCCTATTACGAGGTTCCGTCGCGGGACCGCTCTGGACGTCTGGTCACACCAGACATCCTTTATGCGTCCCGCGAGGGGACCAGGGAACTAACAACGGGCCCGTTATTAATGGGTCCGTTGTTAGCTCCCTCCCCATTCCCTATGGGGGCTCAATGGGAATGGGAATGGGAAAATTGAATGAGGAATTACTGGGTCCTCCTGTAAAACAAGGAAATATCGAGGCTGAATACCACAAAAGGAAATACACCAAACACGGCTATAAAGATTCACAGATCTTTAATACTGCGCAGTTACAAAGAAACACAGATCTGATACAGATAGCTATCTGGCTCTCGACACCCCACAATGAGTACCAGCCCATCTGAGTGAAGAGCAAGAGGTACTGGACATCTAAACATTTACATTTTTATACATTTGCTACAATATGGTCCAACCCCTGTACAGGTTAATAATCTGTGGTCTAGAGTTTGTGCTGAGTTCACACATAGCTCATACAATAATATGCACATAGATTACATAGGTTTGCATTTCCAACAAGTTACAATGGCAAAGTGGATCACTGGATTTAACAGTGAACCTTAGTACATATCCCTTCACAATGTAGTTCTGCCAGTGTCCACACTTGACATTTGTATTGCATTGTCCTCGGTGTGTGTTCGTGGATGAGGCTTGTTAGTGCAGACAATCCCATGACCACAAGTCATGCTCGGGCAAATTCTCATTACCTAGTCAAAACATTTGGCCCTCGGGCAGTCTAACCATTAACGAGATTTAAAGTTTGCAAAGGCTTGGTTTGCAAGTTAAACACAGTCCACCATTTTAGAACAGAGAATCACATACAAACAGAAATCAAAATAGCGGGCAATTCTAAAATGGTGGCGAAGTCGATCCAAAATCGGAACGTTGCAACGTGGTTTTCTTCGCAGAGCGACTAAGCTTTGGCCAATATATATCAGAAGGAGGCACAATATGATTTCCCATTTAACACTCCAAGGTTGGAATGGCCCGGTGATTCCTCATTCAAGGAACCTGGCCCCGGACCCGAGTTTGGAGGCATGGTTACCTCCAAACTCCTAATGAGGCCCTTAGAGTTATTTGTTGGGTAGAAGAGGGTTTAGAAAGTGTAGGCGAGTGGAATAATGATAATATGGAGCTGTTTCTATAGGTGGAAAAAAGGGTTTGTTGTTGCGACTGAGTCTGTGGTTAATTTCAGTGTCCACAGACATCATTTTGATTGCAGGGGGTTCAGGGTGAGTTTTTTTTAGGTGATGGCGTATGGTACGCACTTGTTATATGGTTAATTGTATTGTGGTGGTTGTGTTCAAGCCATGCACCGAAGAATCTGGCCACTGGCCACTGGTTGACTGCCCTCACGATTGCCTTTGTCTATTTGAGCTTCAAATTCTTACTCTTGTTGGCTTTCATTGTCCAAAATGTGCTACCGGTGAGTTGCCCCCTGACCAGTAATAATTTACCAGAGCCTGTCTTCCCGCTGCCACTGGGCTATTACAAATATGTCAGCCTCAAAGTCGGGCACCCGTACATTTGTTAATCCCCATTAACATAGAGTCCTATGGGACTCTATGAAAGTGGGGCCACAGGAGCACTAGCATCGTTAGCAACAGTGCTCATGCTCCCGTGACAAGTCTACCTGCCATGGCTGCTGCACCCGGAAGGCTCAGACCTGTCTCGCACAGCACTCCGGCATGCAGACTTGTAGTTTGCCTGTACGGAAACAAGGGTGCCAGTGAGCTTAACGGCACCCTTGTTTCTGGACCGGGAACATTGTAATGAGGCCCATAGTCACCTAATAATTCTTCTTCTTTTCTCCACGGTTTAAAAAGTTGGAGTAGGGCCATCTAATACAGTTCTCTATGTTGTGGAGAAGTAAATGATAACTTTATATGATTAATTAGACAGGGTGTCTCGAGTTTCACTGAGCTTCCTTCACAAGCTGAGACTGAATATTTGCCATTTGTCTCATTTGGCGTGACATTGTTTTTGTAGGTGTAGTTTGGGCAATGTCGTACAGACACATGTTTTCCAGCAGTACTTATGTTTTTTTTTTTAAATGTTCTGGCTGTTGTGATCATTTGTGGCTATGTTTTCTACATTTTGGTAGGATTTTAGTACTTTTTTTCAGGATGAAGCTGGACCAAGGTTCAGGTAGACAATGGAGGTCATTACGATCTTGGTGGTAAGGAGTTAACAGCACCGGTAAAGGTGCCAGAGCCATCAACCCCTTACCATTCCATTACGAGTCTGCTCGCAGGAACCCGCTAAGGATGTTTGGTAAAACAAGGCATCCTTAGCGAGTCCCGCGAGCAGATCCGGATGCTAACAACAGGCCCATTATTAACGGGCCCATTGTTAGCATCCTCCCCATTCCCATTGAGCCCTGTGGGGGCTCAAATGGGAATGGGGATGTACCGGGTCTGGGTTCCTTAAATGAGGAATTACTGGGCCCTCCAAGGTCGGAATGACCCGGTAATTCCTCATTCAAGGAACCCGGACCCGGTACCCGGTATGGGGCTAGTGATGCCGCTATTAGTGGCATGGTTACCTCCATACTCGGAATGACCCCTAATGTGTTCCAGATTTGCCATAAAAGGTTGTACCTGTTTAATGGTCTGCAACTTCGTAGCACCCGCATTCTCTATGGAGGTGTTTTTTTTTTTTTACTGAAGTTGTACAATGTTTGTTGTAGTGTTTTGTCAGAAGATATGTCATCAGAGAGGTCCTTTAGCCCTGTTTTCTCAGCTTTGGTAGGCTGTGACATATCTTGCAACTGCAGTGGAATTTTCGGCAATGTATTCTATGTCTATGTTTGCATTCCACAAGAGGGTAATGAGTGCATTGTAATGATTGATATATTTGGATGTGTTGTCCCTTTTAATGTCATCAGGCTATTTAATTGCCCTTTTGTGCAAACTGGTCTCGGGAAGCCAAAGCAACATTTGTTATAGTGTTTGTCTTTGTTTTTATATCTACGTCATCAGTATTTGCCACACTTACGGTTTTAGAAGCTTAAGATTTGTGTGTGTAGTTCACTATCTGTGGTTTCTGAAAGGATTTTGCAGCTAATGTATTTTTCAGTAAACTATAAAACAGTGGTGTCACTGTCACAGCCACATTTGCAGCATCTTTTATCTACCATAGCATATGGATGTGTGGTGCTCCTCTAGGTTGATATTCTTTTCTCCAAAAAAATTGTTACACTTCTCCAAGCGGAGCGGTAGATTTATTGCAGATAGAGTTCAGCATGGCAATGAAGCGATGGTGAAAGATCCTTGATACATTGACAGGGTCAAGAGAACAGTGCTCCCCTTGTGTTTTATATCTAGACCCTCTTTATTTTCGTTTACAGCATGTAAGAAGGGGTGCATGTCATCCCATGCATACTCTGCACAACTTAAAGTAACAAAGCATGTGGGTGGGCCTCGGTTCCTTAGCATACAACGTACATCAGCATGATGTCAGAACCAATATTATTTTGTACCACACATGTTTGCTAAGAGATCTGTGATACTTGACTGCAAAACTTCATCCTTGTCGTTTATGTTTTAAAGCAGTTGTGTAGAGGACATGTTTAAAAAGTTAGAGCGTGTTTTTAATGAGTGTTCAACTCCATAACATAGATTTGCTAGTTCACTTTCGAGCAGGAGGTGGAACATGTATTCAACATTTTGTCTGAATCTGGGGTCTTCAGAATACATTCTTAAAGAGTGATATTCTGATGCACTCATTTGTGTGGACCTTTCATCATATCTTCTTCCTTTTCATGGAGGAAAGAGTAGAGGAAAAGAATGTGTTTCCAAACTTTTTTTCCACATTCTTACTGGGGATTCTTTTTCTTGATGTAATGGATATGTTTCTAAATCATCAATGGTGTCTTTGGAGTGTACTGGGGGAAATCGCATGCTTGTCTAAAATGTTGACTGCAGTAGCACAATCTATACGTTCAAATTGGGCAGTTGCTGGTGAATCTTGAAGTATTTCAGTGATTTCTCTTAAGTTTTCTTCTATATTTATATCTTTGTAGTATTCATTGTTTTCTTTTAGATATTGTAGGGCTTGTCTAACTTTGCTTAAGTCGACTAGTTATTGACACCTTTTTTGAATTTTGTTGGTACACCATTAACTAGTACAATAAAAGATTAATCTTGTGGTCTTGTGTACTCCTAGAGTTTCTACATTTTCTTTGAGATATAATGGCAAATATATTTCTTTGCCATGGATGCTCTTGAGAAACTCAGATGGAAGTAATTGTGTTGCAGTGCGTGTAAACGATAGAGGGGTCAGTTATTTTTTTAGTTTCTGCTGTTAGATACTTGGAAAAACTGGGATTCCTCATTGCCTTCTATTCTGAAGGCTATAGCTACAATTTCTGTGCTGTTTTTAAAAAAAATGTCTGTGACAGCAGACATATATTTGTCTGGTATTTCAGCCTATGTGTTTTGAAACATAGCTATTTCTATTGTGTGTGTCTTTGTTAGGACGTTGGTGTTTATGAGGTTTTCGGAAATGTTTCCTGAAGTTACAGAATGTTCTAAGTGAACTTCAGTTACAAAGTATATACTTTGGATCTGCTCTATTTCTTCACGCAGTTCTTTGGCTGTTATGTATGAGAATGTTATTTAAAGTTTGCAGTTCTAGAGCAGTATGTTTTGCATAGTATAGTCAACACAAGATTCGGTATAGCAGAATGGTGTGTTGCTAACATTTTGATTTGGTGGAAGGTGCTTTTGCAAGAAGTTCCTGAAATGAAGGCTAATGAATATCCTCACAGACCAGTATGGCTATGCATTGGACGGTAGTCCATGGTTTGTAAAGTTTTCATTCTACTTTTGTCTTTTAGTTTCACCTAGTTATTGAGGAATTTTCATAAAGATTTAAAGGATTGTTGGCATATGTTACACATTGAGCCGCATGTCAATTTGTAAACTGGATGGTTTGTTTGGGTGAACGGAGCATTTGGTTGAAAGTTTGCTGGGACATTTTTTCTATAAGGGTTTCTTTTGCCATAATGCTGTCTTCTACCATTTCATAACCTCAACCATTATTGTTTATGCCAATTGTTTTTGTTCTTGTTTATAAGCTTCTTCATTGAAATATGGTTCTGTGCTGCTTCTGTAAATCCATTCACCATCACAGTTTGAACAGGTCTGTATATTGACATTGTGCATATTTATATGTACTTTTTGTAATGTATTGATTAATTTAGTTAGTGGTTTCATTCTTTTTAAAATCAATCTAAACTATTTTCTCTTCAGTAGAAATGTGATGTCAATTACAGTTTTGAGTAGTTTGTAAGGGTAGATTGTGACTTTTCAACTGTTTTTATAAGATTGTGAAGAATTCTATGGTGGATCAATTTCTGTAACATACATTTTTGTTAATTGCTTTAGTGTGACTATGTTAACACTGGTAGCTACAGTGTTAGGTTTGTTAGAGTGTCTGCTTGATATTTTTTACTTTTAATTCTTACCTTTAGTTTTGTTGAGGGAGGTTACTAGCTCTTTTGTAATAATGTTTTCTATACATTGTTTTAGAAGTGGATGACTATATGGTTTGCTTTTATTTATATCTGCTCTATTTTTCCTTTCTTTTCTATGGTGTTGCTTTTTAGTAGGCATTTTGTTGTGTCTATTGGAAAATTCAACATGTGGGATTGAAAGTTGTGCAATGTATGTGCTTGTATTCAGAATGGGTGTGTGGGTGTGATTGGAGAGCCTAATACAGTGCTTTTCAATATTGAGCTGGCAGATGTGGTGTGGTTGGGAAGGATGTGAGAGTAAGAGTCTGTAGAGGTATGATGGCGTTGGGTTATTGAGTAAGGGAGTGGTGGTGTGATTGAATCAGTCGGGACATTGTGCTGTTTTCAGAAAATAGTGGGTTTTGCAATGGTGGTGTTTAGATGGGAGGAGGAAGAGTGTTAATGGTGTAGTGTAATGAGTTAGGGTGAAAGAAATGTTGGTTTGAAAAGAGTAGTCTGGGGTAATATATAGTGGAACTGTGCTGTTGTATTTACTTACATATACATTGTATGTTAACACACTTAATTTGTAGGATGTGAATGGTATTATTTGTTCAGTTCTTGTCTTCAGCAACATGCTTCTTTCATGTAATTGTAAAAGAACGTTATTGGGGATATGTGGTAATGGTGAAGTGCTTTTAGTAAGCAAGGTTGTTATTTATGAAGGTAGGAGGAGTTGTTGGGAAAAAAAGTTAATGAAATTGCTGGACATTTATAAATGTTAGTTTTTAGAAGCATTTTCATGAAAGTTTAGAAATGTGTATGTGCATTTATAGAAGCTCTGTGTGTAAGATTTTGTAAAATAGAAGAGAAGTTGATGAAAAAGATGTGTAGTACACTTTTAAATGGCAATTGGTGTGTGGAAGTTTAATATATTAGGAGTATATGCATGCTTGCCAACATGATGCAGTTTAAACTGTAGGTGTGTATGTATTTGTAGATTTTTTGTTTGTGTTCTGGGACGTGTAGTTCCACTTTAGTTCCACATAATCAGCTACAGATTGGAATGGGTTATGGTGAGAAGTATACATGTACTGCCAATGCATTAAACTGACACACACTGAGTGCCAAAAAAATTGGTCTTCAAATCTATTTAATTTGATTTCACTTTCTTTTATGAACAAGTGGCACAGTGGTGCTATAAATGCAGATATGCATTGTTTTACTTCTATTGACATTCTAATTGTTTTCTTCTTCCTGTGAGCACTTGATGAATTCTTCATGGTATTTACTAGAGTAGTTAAGAAAGAGAATATGCTTATTGAGAAGCTTATTTCAGGGTAAGTATCATTTTATATATATATATATATATATATATATATATATATATATATATATATATATATATATATATTTACCAAAAGAAAGACCGCAAAGCCTTTAGTCTTTGAAGCTGCACTCCCATCACAATTGGATTCCACCATGATGTGCCACGAATTGCCGTAAAAACCACCAGTAGTTGGGAAAACACCAAAAAATGCCAAACAACATTTTCAAATGTAAAAAGCTTTATTAGAAAATTGCAGTTTTAAAAAAAGCTTCCCAATGCCAAAGAGGCTAACTGATGCGTTTCGCCACACTCCTGTGGCTTGCACACTGTAACTCTGCCCTGTAATGGGAGCCCATTTTAACCCATACAAACATCAGCAAACAGTGACAAGGTGACTTAACTAGCTACTGTTATTGCTATCGGCCATTTTCTGAAGGACTCATGTTGTTCTCAATGTATATACTCATGGTGATATCTGCAGGATTGAAATTCAACCAGCATATACAACCATCAGATATATTAATCTCATATGTTTACTGAACCATAATGCATGAGTCTACACCTCTAGTTGTAAAAGAATACACATATTTACATTTTGCCATCCACAATTGACCATAATCCAAATTGGAAAATAATGCAATTTATAATGCTGTGATGCTGTAATTTGTAATGCACCTTTGTAGTTGCTGTCAGGTATGCGTCTGCGCCCTGATTTATTTGCTATTGTTTATGCGTCCGTTCAATGCTATTGTATATCTAATACTGTGACTGTGCATGCATATTGACATATCTTTATGTGTTAGTCCTATATTGTTAAAGTGCCAATGCTTAGTGCAAAAGTAATAAGCATCATGATTTTATAGTATAGAACAATATTGTTAAAGTGCCAGTGCAGAGTGCAAAGATAATGAACAGCATGATTGTATGAATGGATCCTTATATCGCCCTTGTGTGTTAAGGTGCAAATGCCTTAATTAAAAACAATAATTGTACACATAATATGCTTAACTGATGGTTGCTCACTGATACCATCTGTGCGATCGATCAGCACAAGAACAATAGCTGATCAGTGTATATGGATCCAATAGCACAGTATATTGAAAAAAGTGCCAGTGCATTGGGCAAAGAAGGAGCTGCATTATCATATGGCTAATGACATGTGAATCCATCATGTACTATGGTGCAAATATGTCAAATAACCATGATAGTTATATGCGCTGTATGCCCATCATCTACAGTAAAGTGCTAGTGCAATCTGTGCAATAAATCAATACAATGGTAAGAACTGTTCAATGCATATAAATGAAATGACACCATCTGTAGAACAATGACACAATGTTCGCTCACTAATGAATTACACAGCCCCTTGGGAAGTCTATATCTATTCCCACCTGGTGATGAGGATCCTATCTGTATCTTTTTTTTTTTATGAGGCCGACATGGTAGTGTGTTATGTATTAAGTCTAGGTCACCTATGTCTGTATGGGTAAATGTCAGCAAATTATAATAGAAGTACAATAATGTATAAATCAGCAAGACATCCTCAGCAGGAAAAAGCCAGAAAACGGGAGATTGAAAAGAGAAAGAAGGAGAGAAGGATTTTAGTTAATCAATGGGTTATTTCTCCAAAGAGAATGTACAATGTTACAGAACAGAATGGAGAAAGAGGAGGAAAAGAAGCGAGAAAAATGAAAAAGTCATACATTGCCTATACTCCTAAGAAAGTATACAGTTCCTCATCTGTATTATGACCTGTCAGATTTTTACTTTCATGGTCAATTATATATTTTGTTTCTTGTCTTAACAGTTTTTTGTTGTCGCCTCCTCTCGGGCCTGTTACAACTTTGTAAATGCCAAAAAATGTGAGAGTCTTACGGTCTCCATCGTGAGACTCGGAGAAGTGTTTGGCCATGGGATACATATGGTCCTTGTTGACAATGGCTCTGATGTGTTGTAGAATTCATACTTGTAATTTACACTTGGTGCTTCCAACATACCACTTGAGGCAGGGGGACATCAGGACATAAACAACTAGCACAGACACACAGGAGATGTTGCCCTGAATTTGTACAGATGTCTTATGAATGGGATGAATGTAGCTACTACAATTAAAAGCATATTTACACACTTTGCATTTGCTGCACTTAAAAAAGCCATTTCGCTCCCCTGAGAGCCAATTACTGCCTTTGTGAGTGTTGTCAGGGACCATATAGCTTTGTACTACTAGATCTTTTATGGACATACTTTTATGGAAGGTTTTGTCAGGCCGTTCTTTCAATAACTTGCCTAGGTCTTTATCCACCTTCAAGCCTTCCAGTATTTGGTGATGATATTTCGTATGGTAGGTGAATGGCTTCTGAATGTTAGAACCAATCTAGTAGTATTCTCTTCTGTTCTATCCCGAGAATCAGATTTAGAAGTCATCAACATGTCTTGTCTATTCATGTCCTAACTTTGAGGTCGGATCTTTCAAAAACGTTTTTAGGGTACCTCTGTTGTAAGAAATTATGGGCTGTGGTTTGGCTTGCTAGGTCGAAATATTTGGCATCAATACAGTTCTGTCTTATGCGAATACATTTGCCGTATGGAATGCTCCACAGAAAGCTCTTTGGGTGTGCGCTGTTTGCGTGAAGAGGAATGTTCGCGCCTGTAATTTTCCTATAGAGTTCACACGCAATTTGTTGTTCCACAATTTTGACTTTCACATCAAGAAACACAATAGAATGTGCACTGTGTTTTTTCTGTAAATTGCATATTCAAATTGTTATCATTCAAAAGTTTAACAAATTGTCACCATGATTGTGCAGTACCATAATGTAGCGTAGCCATAATATTATTTTGTCTGTGAAGATCTCATGTTCCTCTGCCGATACCACTAATTTTTCCCAGTTGCCCATCATGAGGTTTGCATACAGTGGCGCAAACGTAGTACCCATGGTGGTACCATGAATTTGACGAAACAACTCATCATTGAAGTGAAAAAGATTATTTTCTAAGCAGAGTCTCACCATTTCAAGAAACATGGTGGAATGATCAAGGTAGTTGAGAGATCGGGTTTTCAAATAGGTTTCACAAGCCTTTATGCCATCCTCATGTAGAATTGACAAATACAGTGACACCACATCCATGGTGGCCAGTAAATATGTTGGTTCCCATTGCAGGTCATCGATTTTGCACAAGAAGTCTGTAGTGTCTCTGATATATGAGGGTCGCATGGAGACAAAGGTGCAAAGTACTTCATCCACAAATTTGGACATATTTTCGAGGAGTGAGCCACACAGTGTCACTATAGGTCTCCCTGGAGGTCTAGTGGGATTTTTGTGAACTTTTGGGAGGAAGTATAGGTAACTGAATGTTTTGTGAATAGAAATTTCACCATTTCTTCCTCCAAGATACCTGTGTTTTTCCATTTTGTTAGAAAATCCCAGATTGTACTTTCCATTTGTTGGATGGGATTTGTTGTGAGTCTTTCATAGCATTTGACATTGTTGAGCTGTCTATAAGCTTCTTTTATATAGTCCTGCTTGTTCATTGGGACTATATTTGAATCTTTATCCACGCGTTTAATTATGTATTTGTCTGTCTGCATTTGTCTGACAAGACCTTTTGTTGATTTCAGAAAATATTGCTTTTAGTGTGTTTATAATTTTTCCTTCTTTCTTGTTTGAGGTCATCAATAACCACATTGGAAAATGCTTCGATGTGGACATTCTGGGAACTCAATGGATTGAACTTGGATTTGAATGTATCTTTACTTTTAGATGGCCAATCTGTACAGATGCCAAGTGTCTCCAAACCAGGCAATTCTAAGTTTTCAAATGCTACATCCATGGTCTGTTCACTTTCTTGTTGTAGAGTGACTAATGTGGTAAGAGTGTCCATATCTGCAATGATAACCTCTGTCTGTCCTTTCCGCATCGGTTTGTGTTTCTTTTTATATGTGTTTGTAGCAAAACACCTTTTTAGCTGTGAATTGGCGTACAAAACTATATATATATATATATATATATATATATCTATATATATATCTATATGTATAGATATATATATACATATATATACATATACATAAATATATACATATATATATATATATATATATATATATATTAGGTAAGAAAACCTAGTTACGGGACGTTATGCTTAAGTTGCGCTACTAAAAACATATGAAATTCAGCAAAAAAACTTTGTTAAAGGGACGTTATGGTTCCAAGTAAAACCAAAAACCCCCTCAAATTCGCCAGTTATGGTAAGCTAAGCAAACATAACTCGCAACACACCGTGCGCTGCTAAGACTAACACCCGGGAAATCAAAGATGACATCACAAATGTCATTGATGACATCACTGATGACATCACATGCCTGGCTCCCTCTTTTTTCCTTTACTGCCATATGTAGGCCACATGGTTTTCGTCAGTAACAGTAAGGAACTAAAAATTCAAAAGGTACTATATTTGTACACTTATCCTTCAAATATGTGTTTACAGTAATTCCCTTAGGGTCCACTCACAGCATATGAAACATATACATAGGAAAAGGCACAAACTTGAAAGACAACAATGCTTTCTATATATGAAGCTAATCAATAAGGTTATCAACACTTTGTTATAGCGCTGCTGTTTTTTTTATTACTGTATTTTCCCTGGATATGCTCATATGGGTATACTTTGTACTCACAGTACTTTCCTTACAGTCCAGTTACATCATGTGATACTTATAAATAGGGGAAGTAGCAGCTTTGAAGAAGAGCAATCATTTCTGTGCATGAGGATAATCAGTTAGGTTACGAACATTGTTTGGTAGTACTGCTGCTTTTTTGCTTACTTCACTTTTCCTGTGTATGCCCATATTTGTATGTGTTGTTGTCTCTTTGTGTTTTGTCTGTAATAATGCAAATTATGTAGTAAGTGGGTTTTATTAGCTACTTATTACATGTTTCACAGTACACAAAACTAAATGTTTTCTAGGATGCCCTTAGTTTATATACATATAACATAGAACATACTGAACCCCCTACCTGCGCTAGTGGGTCTGATATACGTGGACCATGCGTCTGTTCGCGGACAGACTCGGACAACATCAACACTATCCAAAAACTCAGAGGGTATCTTACATTGTTATATCACCCAAAAAAAAAACACTAAATGTTCATAAAGCAGCACATAAATAAATTAAATCAAACAAAAAATAAGAAGTGAAACTGTGTATGTAAGACACTAACAGTCCCAATTACATAGCATATGCAACATAGTGGAATATACCAAAACCCAATAAATATGCCTCCAATAGAATTACAAAGCAAAAATCAACAGGACACCTATGCAGCAGTAACAGCAAAACTAGTGAGTACACTACATTTATTGTATATATTTATAAACGTTCTGCATTAGGTAAACTAAAACTAATATTATTATTTTTTACACAGAAATGTCCAGTACTTTGGAATGGCTGGAAGAACATTTTTCCTCGTGATTAAATGAGTGATGACAGTGATACCAATGGTAGACATGACACTTCTCTATGTAAACCAATTAATAACCATTACTTTATGTGTACTTAACACATTTTTAACAGACCATACAGACATTAAAAATAATATACCAAGAGAGACTTTACAAAATCCTCTGCAGTAAATGGAGCTAAAAATGGATCTGTTAATGAAAAATCTCATTCTTATAAAAAAACTTTGTGGAGGACCATATAAAAGACAAAATTAAATATCACTGTCCCACATGTACCTGTTCCCCCTCTCCATGTCCCAGCCAACTATCCCCAAAACCTCCCAATCAAGAAAAACATTTTGATGAGTCTTCAATCCCTTCCTCCCCTACCATCCAGCATGTCCAAACCCCTAACTCCCCTGTATTTGTTTCAGTTTCTGCTCCCCTCTCTTTCATAATTTTTATACTTTTATACAATAATAAAATAGTAAGTCTGTTGTTAGTATATTCCTCTGTGTCTTTTTTTTTTTTTTTAAAGGCAGGGTATCCGCGGACAGCACGGCTGTCCGGGATATCTTCAATCAACCAAAATGGGGGTGCCCTAAGGACACTATACCTGTTTGGACTGTCCTCAATCAAGACACAAATGTGGGAAATATTGCTGTGACAAATATAAAAACAAAGGGAAATACTACACCAAATGCCGCCTTGGTGTCCCTATACCAGTTTCAAAAACAGGTCAAGTAAACAACCTCATGTCTTTAGTTAGACATTGGGCCTCATTATGACCCTGGCGCTCCCAGATTGAAGGGGGCCGGTACAGCACCATGCGTGCTTTCTGGGTCCCACGAGGGGAAGAGGGAAGCAATAGCAGGCCAGATGCAATCTGCCCGTTATTACCTCCCTCCCTATTCCCATTGAGCTCTATGGGGGCTCAAATGGGAATGGGGTAAGGTTTCTGCATGGAGGACTTATCAGGTCCTCCTATCTCGGAGTAACCCGGTAAGTCCCCATTGCAGGAACCCGATAATGGAGCCCGGAACGTTGGCAGCCATGGATCTCGCTCCATGGCTACCGACGTTCTCGTAATGAGGCCCATAGTGTCAAAGGTAAATCACCTAAGAACACATATTACATAAAAAGAACAGAAGATTCAAACTGCATCAATAATTACAATGCAATCATTGCCCTCCTATGGAATGCAAATATAGATGTGAAGTACACTGTAGACAATTCCACTGCAGTTGCACGATATGTCACAGCCTACTTACCCAAAGCAGAGAAAACAGAGCTTCAGGACTTCTGGGATGATATATCATCTGACAAAACACTATCACAGAAATTGTATAGCTTACGCATAAAAATGCTCTCTCATAGAGAATATGGCTGCTATGAAGCTGCAGACAGTTTAACCGATACTGCCTTGTATGGAACATCTTACAATATAGTATGGCTAAGTCTTGGTCCTGCAATATCTAGAAAAATAGTTCTCAAATCATATGAGGACATAGAAACAATAGTCGAAAACGCTTTCAAAGCAAACGAAAGCACTATAACAGACATAAACTTCACACAGTACCAAACAATATTGCACAATGAACAGCAACAGCAAGAAGAACTCCAAGCCCAACTAGATGTGGGCACTCCTGACAATAGTCAACCTTCTGTAACAGGATTCCAAGAATCACTTGGACAGCCACTAACAGCAAATGAGGCAGAATTAGCCATGACAGAAGTAGAAAACACCATGTGTCAATATGAACAATCTATAGAAGACGTTGCTGTACTGAAATCACAACTAAAGACTGAGCAGCATAGCATTTTCCAAGAAATAACAAAACAAAGTGAACATGGTGTGCAACATGAAAATAAAAACTGTACCTGCCAAGATTACAAACCTATACTGCAATACTTGAGCGGTCAGGCTAGTTCAGGCAAAACATTCTTACTCAAAATCATCCACAAGTTCCTCCAACAATTGACAAACAAGAAACTGTCACCTGTTGTAACTGCCCCCACAGGTTTAGCTGGCTACAACATAGGCGGTGTGACCTTAAACCGATTACTACTCCTTCCAGTAGAATTAGACTGTTACACATTTTCTACAGTAGCTGCAATGGAACTACGCAGAGTTTTCAAACAAATGAAAATGCTGCTAATAGATGAGGTGAGCATGGTCTCCAACCTAATGTTGGCTTTAATTCACCTCAGCCTACAAGAGGTCCTCAAAACAGACTACGAAGAGCTCTTTATAGGAAAACACATTATTGTTTTCGGAGATCTTCTTCAAATAACACCAGTGAAAGCTGAACCTATTTTTAAAACCTTAGGGCACAACTGTGCCATAAACTCTTGGCAGCATAAGAAATGCCAACCTTTGGCAACATTTCCAATACTGAGAATTAACTGAAAATATCTGGCAGTCTGCAGATCAGACATACACCAACATTTTAAAAAAGTATTAGAGTTGGTGTACTATTTCAAGAATCACAAACTATATTGAAAACTAGAAAGACCCATGCACTCTATGGCCATAACTCATGTGCTACTGATGTCATGGAACAATTAGCACACAAAAATGTCAATTGTATGTCCTTGATGCCCACTCTTGCAAGCTGTTCAAAATGTATTGAAACAATGTTAAAAAACGAAATGCAACCAATAGTTCAAATTGCCTCCACAAACACACTGGACCCATATGTCAACAAGCCACAACAAGGCAAAACACCATGGAAAACTCTATCTGTAACACAGCTAGTTTGGAAATAAATAAATATATTTAAACTGCAGAGTAAATGTAACCTTGACGTGGACCAAGGACTAGTTAATGGAGCACACACATACCCCCATGACAACAATATTCCATTTTTCATTATTCTCTTTGACAAAGTATCCGAAGTTAAAAGGATAGGACGCTCAACTGTCCGTGTCCTTCTTTTCAAAGACATGTATGTACACAGAGAACAATTTTCTCTAACTCTAGCATATGCACTCGCCATTCACTAATCACAAGGTCTTACCCTAGATAGGGCATTGATAGATAATAGTAGCACAATCTTTAAAGAAGCATGAGCTATGTAGCACTATCACGGGTACGTACACTTGATGGACTATTTCTAATCAACTTTGATGCAAGTAAATGCTGATATTTCTTGCATTCTAGAATACAATAGACTGTGTGTACTCTACAACCCCCATCTAAAACCTATCCTATTCCGCAAAAAGCAAAATTGTGTAAATTAAAACTACTTCAGACTCAATCTATGCAGGATCTAACAGCAATTCCTCCAAAGAAAGTAAAAGAAGGTAATACCTCAACAAGGACCACAACCAAAGAAGAATCTACTGCTCAAAGTAAATCAACTACCTCTTCAAAGAAGCAACGCACACTCCCAACACATGACTTGGACACAGAACTGTCGGTCCATTCAAATTTTCAAATACAACTGGTGTACATTGCTATGCAAATGTAGCAATAAATATTCAATTCCAATTGCCACCAATTATTGAAAACATTTACTTACACGGTATAGACCAATTGTGTTTGCAAATGTTAGTCCTTCATAGAAATGCAACCAACAGTCCTGGCAACACTTACAGTGTTCATGGAATAAGACAGGATTTGGACTACTGTGCTGGAATGGTCAAATTAACTATAAACTCACAAGAAGATCCACAAGAAGTTCTAGTGTACTTGCTACAAGTACTAGAAAACAAAAACATACCTATAAATTAAATTTCCCAAATTTCATACCTGTGGAAACATACATGCGCTCTTTGCAGGCATGTGGTACAACAAGAAGTTCCTAATGAACGCTTTGTGTATGTATCCATACCTTGCTGTGAATCCATTCCATTTCAGCAACTTGTACAGAATGCAAACCATGGCAGATTATGTACTACCTGCAATTCCGATAATCGTTCCACCTTACAAATGCAGACACATAGTAAATAATGAATAGTAATTCTTTTACGTTATAATGCCGATGGTACCAAAAACAACTGCAAGCTGACTGGATTCACATATGGTCAAGTATTACTTGGTAAGGAAACCTTCACAACAATAGGTATAATCTACCACACCAGAGCCACAACCAATGCAGGTCACTGCACTGCATATATAAAAAAAGTATTGTGGGTGGTTCAAATGTAACGATAGTACCATTACTCTAAAGCAGAGATTACCAGCAAATCTTGTAAACACTTACTTAATATTCTTAAAACCAAAATTGTATAAATAATCTGTGTATGAACATGAACATAAACAAAACTTGAACTTCAAAACTATACCAGTTAGAATACGCCAACCGGTATCTAACTGCTCCAAGAATCTGCAACAATGAAACCGATAAATGAATACCACTAAATTTAAACAAGAAATAAACAGTTAGAATACGCCAACAGGTATCTAACTGACCCAAAAATCAGCAACAAGCCAACAGATAGATGAATACCACTAACATGGTAAATTAAAATGATTTAATCAACAAACACAGAACTGAGCAAATTGCACAGTACACTGGTTTGAACTATAGTACTGCTAAAGTACTAACTATGAGGGTCGACAACATACAGAAATGTCTACTATGCAATGCAACACTCATTATAAACTACCTACACTAACATGTGATTTTTTCTTTTATCACAGTGATTGAAAAAAAATGTGTGCTCAAACTACCCATGTCATGAAAAAACTGCACAAAACCACAAAAAGTCAAACAGTAAGTATATAAGGATTGGACTCACAAACACCGCAGCATAACACACCCATTCAAGCAAACACCTGACCATAAACCACAATCCAAAATGTGTGCTTCCATGGGTATCTTATGTTGCAGCGCTTGTTGCCAAACACTACAATCTTGACTGCATGGCCTGGCCAAAACTCTTCATACAGCCTCAACAAAGCAAACAGTAAGTATATAATAATTAAACTCACAAACACCGCAACATAGCACAGCCATGCGAACGAATACCTCACCAATGAATACAACCCAAAATGTCTAGAGTCTTCAATACCAACAATCTGAACACAATCCAACAAAAAACAAACACACATCTTCTCACTATCCTATAAACACTGTTATAGTACTACCAATCAGTACTCACATTTTTAAAAACATATCCCCTAATCAGCCCACATACCACAATCAAAAGGTTTTGTAGCATTGTAGAGTTCTGCTGCAGTGGTTGTGGCCAGGGCCTAGAGTCTTTGGTGCATGGCCTACGGCCTTCGTCCATGCATCCAAGACTGTAGGCCTGGCCACAACCACCACAGCATAACACACCCATAGAAACAAACACCTACCAAATGACCAAAACCCAAAAACATAATACATCCACCTCAAAACTATGCACTTCATTTAACATTCAAAAAAATAATTACAACCAACATACAAACTCATCAATACATACCCTCTTCACCCAATGCTCTTGGAACGACCGAAAACCAACCTCATACTAAACTAAAATTGCCATTAGTGCGACCAGTGTCTAGTATGTCCTCGAACAACCGCGGTGACTGTGGACACCATGCACACATCACAGCCTTCTCCCACCTAAACAAATACATCATTTGACCCGTCTCTTACTCCCCCACCCTCTCTAAGCACTCATACACAACAACACACTCCCCAAAACTGGCTTTATGCTCACTTCCTGCAAATGTCTGCCCATTCAATAAGGCTGGTTCATTGAAATATTTTGACCCACCTCACACCTCATCCCAACCAATCAGAGAACATGTTGCATGGCCACGGACATGGCGCAAGCCTATTATCCAATTGATGTCCTGTCCGCAGAGCTAACATGGAAGTGTGTCCGCAGAGCAGACTTAGATATAACACATTTTTTTAGACCAATTTTTTATTGTTTAAAAAAAACTACTGGATGGATTTTCGGGATCAAGCATCTGCTCATGCCGCAAATTTGGTGAAAATCCATCCAGCGGTTTGGGCTGTAGGTGTGACAGAAATGTTTTCTTCATTCAGTCTATGGGGGAAAAAAAGAAATGTTGGGACCCCCCTATAACTTTCACCCCTTAGACCAAACCTCACCAAACTTTGCAAAAAAAATTCAGAGTGGGCCATATACTTTTGCAAAGTTTGGTGAAGATTTGTCCAGGGGGAGCAAAGTTATAAGCCGCCCAAAAAGTGTTCTTCCTGTGGGTTTAGCAACTTAACCATAATTACATGGCCACTACTGTGGGCTGTGTAATATATATAAATATATATATATATATTCAGTGAAAAAACATTGTTAAAGGGAGTTTATGGTACAGTTGCCCTAAAAATAACCTGTCAAATTCAGTGCAAAAAACGTTTTTAAAGGGGCATTATAGTTACATTGCACTAATAACTAATAACAACCTATCCATATAATAGTTATTACAAGTAAAACTGAAAAAACCCAGAAATTAGCCATTTATCGTAAGATAAGCAAGCATAACTTGCGCCACCACTGTGCACTGCTAAGACTAACACTCATTTAACACATCACATGTCTGGCTCCCTCTTTACTGACATATTTAGGCAACATGGTTTGCTTCAGTAACAGTCAGGAACTTACAATTCAAAAGGTACTATATTTGTAGACTTAACCTTGAAATATGTTCTTACAGTAATTTCCTTAGGGTCTAGTCACATCATATGATAGATATACATGAGGGAAGAATCAGGCTTCAAAGACAACAATCATTTCTGTGCATGAAGATAATCAGTAAGGTTATGAACACTTTCTGATAGTACTGCTGTTTTTTTCTTACTGTACTTGCTCTGTATATGCTCATATTTGTATACATTCTACTCACACTACTTTTCTTAGGGTCCAGTCACATCATATGATGCATATACATAGGGGAAGTAGCAGCCTTGAAACACAGCAATCATGTCTGTGCATGAAGATAATCAGTTAGGTTATGAAGAATTTCTGGTAGTACTGCTGCTTTTTTGCTTACTTCACTTTCCCTGTATATGCTCATATTTGTATGTGTTGTGGTCTCTTTATGTTTTGACTGTAGTAATACAATTATGTAGTAAGTGGAGCTTTATTAGCTCTTTATTACATGTTTCACAGTACGCAAAACTCTAATCCAAAAGTATTGATCATTTCACTATCCAACATGGCAAGATTATGAATATTGCACCTCCATTGTGAATGCTGCAGACAATGCTTATGTTTCTACATGAGTAGCTTCCTATACTGGAAAGATCTTCATACTACAATGCGATTTACAACAATGCATTGCTTAATGCACTACATAGCTTGTGATATTTATTGCAATGATCCTTGACACTATTTTGTCAACATTAAAATAAGAATTACTTTTAGAGACTTTTCATGAAAAGTAAATGCACAGGTGATGTCAGCAGTGATGTCATCAATAACATTTGTGATGTCATCTTTCATGTCATGGGTGTTAGTCTTACCAGTGCACAGCGGTGGCACGAGTTATGGTTGCTTATTTTACCATAAATGGCAAATTGCTGGGGTTTTTAGTAGAGCAACTTAACCGTAAAGTCCATTTAACAATGTTTTTCACTTAATTTGATAGGTTTTTAGTAACGCAACTTAACCATAAAGTCCCTTTCACAAAGATGTTTCACTTAATTTCATAGGTTTTTACCAGGATACCCTTAGTTTGTACATATATACCATACAACATACTGAACCCCCTGGCCCCATGCCGATAACCTCAGGGTTCACGGACCATGAGACTGTCTGCGGACCTTGGGTAGCATCCACAATGCCCAAAAGCTCAGGGGTTCTCTTACATTGTTGTAGCGTGTAACAAAGACACTCAACATGTTGAAAGAACAGCACATAAGCAAATTACAAAGAAAAACTAAGTAGATGTACACACTCTATACTTAACAAAGCAACAGTGCAATTGCAAACGGTATGCAACCTAATGGAATGCACAAATCACAAAAATAAACTGTTCTTCCAGCAGTATTACCTCAATGCTGCTTTGCACAGACATTAAAAAGCAACTGTCAGCATGACAAGGAAAAAGTACTGACAGCACAACTAAACTACAAACCGGTAAGTGCACTACATTGTTTCCAATAACTGCACAGTTTGTTCAGTGTGCAATTTAAAAACATAATTTCTCTTTTTTTACACAGAAATGTCAATCACCCTGGAGTGGCTTGAAGAGAATTTTCCTCGGGTTGAAATTAAGACAGTGATACTATTGGTACACAATACAGTTTAAAAAGTCAGACAATTAATGCACATTGCTTCACATGTACCTCACAAATATTTGTTTCTTTAACAGTAAATACAGAAAATAAAGGGAATGCCCCAGAAGCAGTAGATCATCCACAAGTCCACAACAGCAAAATAACACTATAGAAAAACACCTACTGAGCTTGGAAGAAAAAATGTATCAATTAATGAACACTTTTGCCGATTTAAAAGATTTTTTACAGACATATTATGAAGAATATTAAATATCACTGGCCTACCTGCCCCATACACCTTCCCCCTGTCCCAGCCAACCACCCCCAAATATTCATTGTAAGCAAAGACGTTACAATGAGACCTCAATCCCTCCCTCCCCTGATGCCCAACCTGTAGAAAACCGCAATTCCCCTGTATATGTCTCAATTTCTGCTACCCCTCTTTCCTAATGTGTATGTTTATTAGTGTAAACAAAGTGATATATGTATATTGTTGCTGTGTGTGTGCTTTTTCTTTTCTAAAAGCCCTCTTAGGAGTCAGCAGAGCGCGGAACTGTCTGGACATAGGACACTGCACCTGTCCGCATGTTTGCAAAGTTGTGACGCACCTTAAATTAGTTTGGGTAGCCCACACCTGCAAACATGCGCATCTCTTCTCCTGGGTCGTGCGAACATCACCACTATCCGTCACGTCTGCAAAGTGATGCCGTACATTTTTTGGGGAGCTCACTCATGTCCGGCAGCAAACTGGGCACATTTGCATCCCACCTCCTGGGTCCTATGAACACTGTGCCAGTTTAGATCTATCCACTGCACACATGTCATACTTTTGAATTAGTCCAGGGAGCCCAAACCCGTCCATAGGACACCAATACATATGCACTCTCTGCATCCCTTGCAATAAGTGTCCTACGGACAGCAATCCCATTTGCGGACATCCGAGACATCATTATGTGACTGAACCCGTGCTGAGCGTAGGCCCTTATTTGCTGACAGGATCTGGGCCCCCTGACACCCAAAAATGCTTCTTTGAGCAATCCAAGGTGTTTCACTGTGAAAATTCACCCTTGCAGAGGTCCCAGACCATGCCCCTGACCACCTGGACACTGTTTGGAACTTTTTGTGCCCAGCTTGGGGTTCGAAGTGTCTACAGAGCATGTAACTGTCTGCAAAGCGCTCCCTAGCACCCCTATAAAAGGCCACACCCCAGAGCTGCTCCTTGTTCTGTTTTTAGATACTATGACACAGCATTGCTGCAGATTGCTGGTTTCCTGAGATTGTTTTTGCTGCTTTGCTGTGCTGTTCTAGTTTTGGAGGACTATTCCAGATGGCAACCGTGACTACTCCTGCTGCTGCTGCCTCTGTCTCTGCCTCACCACCACCTCCACCCCCACCACCACCTTTCCAGGTTTCTGGGGAGGGGGACAGGCATGGTGATGTAGACAGGGATCAAGAAGAGGACGTGGATGAGGTAGTGGAAGTCCCCATTGCCAGTGGCCAGTGTGAGTCTTGGATGTGGAGGCTGTTTCTCGCCATTGGGGACATGCCCAAAGCTTGTGCAAACAAGATGCACTGCACTGGGTGCAAGATGGTGCTCATTCACAGCAAACCTGGCTTGTACAGTTACAGCACCACCTCCATGCAGTGACACCTAAGGTCGAACCACAAGGGGGCAGTTTGGAGGGTCGACCCCTTTGAACAAGGCAGTAGGTTGGGTTCCTCTGCAGGATCCTCTGTATCTGCTCCTGCCACCACAAGGGACAGTCCAGTGGGGCAGCAGATCCCTGAACCAGTCTTGCAGGCCATAAGAACTGCAGCAGACCTTTACCTTTCAAGGGTCACTGTATTTTGCATGTACTGCGATGCAGTATGCTGCAGGGGGAGCAATTTCAAAGTGCTTTCGAGGCTACGCTCTGGGAGCATGAGAAAAACTGCCACCTATCTAACTGGGGCCCACCCAACATCTTCCTCTCTCCACCTGCCCTTTCTTATCCCTGTAGTTGGTGCCCCTTCCCTACCTGTTCTTCCCTTCATTTCCTAGGGTTTTGTGTGTAAAAACACCAAAAAAATACAGAACAACAAAAAACAAAAAAAGGCTCTTTTCAGAGCCACCTTTCACAGTTTAAAAATAGAATTGCCAATGAAATGATGCAGGCCCCTGCACAATCTGTAAAGTCTGTGGACAGCGCGCTAAAATAAAGGTGGTGGCACCATCAAAAGAATTATACTCTTTTCTGGGACAAAGTGGTGGTTCTGAAAAGAGCCATTTTGTGGGTTTTGTTTTTGGAAGGGTGGAAGTAGCCAATACCTATTGGAAACATGCTTCTATAATTGCAAAAGAAGCTGATTGCCAGCATCAGCAAGGTGGACTACATGCCAAGATCTTTCAAAAAGACACAAACAGCCTTGTTGACATTGCCCCTCGCTTTCTCCATTTGCAGACCAAATAAAGAAGTGTGCAACCACATCTGTCTCTAGGCAATGCGAGAGAAAATTACTTGGAAACATGTTTGGAAAAATGCCCATGACTTTCCTAAGTGCCTCCTTCATCGCAAACTGCAGTGAGATTCTGGTAACATGTCCCAAACTGTTCCCTCCACAGTGAATAATGATAATGTCCGGATGACGGTGTCTCACCAAAGTGGCACAAAGAGGAACCAAATACAGCCACATCATTCCACACAATCCATACCAGTGCACATCCACATGATGGAATCCAAAATGTGCAGCCACTCCACAATGCTTTGCAAACACCTGAAACCAATGTATCCAAAAGTCTCCCAAAATCCAGACACTCTGCCTCCTGAAAGACACAGCCTTAACCAAATCCATCTGCACTCCTCTCAGCAAACAGACATTCTGCCACAGTCTCGCCTTGCACACCACACCCAGGAAACATTATTAACCAATTCCCTGGCATTCCAGAGTTCCCTTTCCATGCCTGTCATCCTCACAATCCCTAGATGTGGCATGTGCGATCCGCGGACTACTGCCGTATCTGCGGACATATCGTGCAAAGCAGGGGTCGGAGAACACATTCCAACCAGGTTAGGTAATTTCCTCTTTAGTGGTGGCTCTGAAAAGAGCCCTTTTTATTAAAGGTGCTGCAAGGTGCTTCAACAAAAAATGATAAACTTTTATTTAGTATTTTTTTAATCTTCATTTCCTCCTTATGTCAGCCTCTCAACAGCATCTTCAGATTCCCAAAAAACAAACATTCCCCAAAATGAACAAATAATCTCCATTAAAAAACTGCACATTGAGGCAATCAATGTTGTCATTGAAAAAAAAACATATTCACACACCTCATAACTACACCCATGCCTTCATTGACATGCAACATTGCAAGATTTTGCTTGGGATTGAATGCAGTTGGCTGATTCCATAGTGCTCTTGATAATATTTCCGAAAACACCACCTTGGAAAGATTTGCATTACTCTCCCCACAAAGGACTTCAAAACAGGAATCAAACCTGGGGCTCTGATGTACCCCAAATATTCTCCTCCACAGTGCACCAACAAGATGTCTGGACTACCAAAAGTAAACAAGTTTCTACAAAGAGAAAGTTCCTACAAATTGCATCCAGGCACACTCCACCACAAAACCTCCAGGTCAGGAAACCCAAAATGTAAAATGTGCAGAAATGCCTCTTGACTTTGAATACCTCTCCAGATCACCAACAGACCTATCACCAAGTACCCAGACACAATATCCTTCAATCTTCACCATACAACCAACACAACAATGAAAAATGTGTAACCCTCCCTTCTTGTAAAGCACACCCCTAACACCTAATTGGATAATCCCCATAGTACACTCCCATTTCCATGCCAAGCTTGATGATAAACCCTGAATGCAACACCTGTGATCCATGGACTACTGTGCTGTCCTTGGATCTTGTAGCACTGGGCAGCCCTTCTTTCCTTTCCACTCTTTGCAGCACTCCTTCATTGAGTACTGATAAGCAGTCACACACCCATCCATCAATCACATCCAAGACCTCTACATCTAACTCTATCATCTCGGTTCAATACTGCAGATGTACTGTTGAACACTCAGAGTACAGGTCTCCTGTGATTCCCATGCATCTGCATCCAAAAGTACTATAGATTCATCAACCCAAACTACAGGTATGCATATATTTTGTAAAGCACACAGAAAATGAAAAGTGCATGTAAGTTCCCAAAGCATAGCAAGCACATAGATTCCATGCATATGAACAGCGTGCATGCCACTTACTATGCATAACCTAATCAATAATCATACTCTTCTTTGTCCCATGTCTTAACATCAAGTGGCAGTTACTTGCAATGCTGTGTTCTTTCAAAGTTTTCTTGTTATGCCCATTTGCACAACAGCTGTAAACCACATATTTTAATTTTAGAAGCACTTTTTAAAAAAAAAAAAAACACACATTGGGAAACATTTGTACAGCACGTTCAAGTGCCAGATCCTATGTGAAACTTCAATATATTACCATGACATGCATGCTTTCCCCTGTTGCCCACTGTAATGTGCAAACTGTTACTTTCTTCTTTTCTTCAGACACTTTGACAATCACTTCTCCCACTAACACACCTTTTGTAAAATGACCTGAATGCACATAGGAAATGAAAACTGCATGTATCTTACCAAAACATAGCAAGTTCATATATTGCATGCATTTAAACAGGTTGCCTGCCACTTGCCCAGTATAACCTACAAAAGAATCATACTGTCATGCGTACCATCTCCTCACATCAATTGCCAGTTACTTACAATATTCTTTGCTTTCACAGTTTCCTTGTACCTCCCACCAGCATAACAGCTGCAAACCACATATTTCAATTTCACCACCACTGCCTGTGATATTTTTATAGAATGCCACATTGAGAACATTTCCACGCAACAAGCAAGAGCAAGATCATATGTCAAATGGCCAGAATGCACACAACAAAGGAAAACTGCATGTACATTAGGATAGTGTGCCAAACACATACATTGAACAATTGATCAAATCCATCATAGGAAAGAAAGCAAAAACATGCATGTGTACATTGGAAACCCTACTATCTGCATTCTACTCTGCCTACAAATTGCATTTGTACTTCTACAAACTTTGTCATTCTCCGCCATCTACCACATTGTCATGGGCATAACCCTGCATTGGCAATCTCCTCTACCTTCTAAATGCACATGGCATTCTCACTAACGTTGTGATCTTAAGGATGTCCCAACCCCTGTTCATTTGTTTAGTCTAGTTGTAGGCTTTCTGGGGTCCTGTGCCCTACAGCTGCCTTTAGTCCCAAGTTCTGAAACAAGACAGGTCTGTGGTTGTGCTCAGTAGGGGCAGATAGACAGACAGCATTCCTGTGTCAGGTTGTGGATTCTGAACTTCTTGAACTTTCCACTTCAAATTGGCTGTAACCTTCCTGTCGCCATCTCATTCCTCCTGACACTACTTGGTATTGGCAATGGCTGCCATCTCTCCACAGGAAATTTTGTATTCTTGCAATCTGAGTTCTGCCCTTTCTCACTCTCTCTATCACTCGTTGATCTTATTCACGCTCCTCCTACCATACCACCTCCATACAACTCTCTTTGCCTGATGCAATTAGTTTTGAGTCACTCCTAGGCCCAGAAGTCATCACATCCTCCTTCTTCTGATTTCTACGACCTTCACTTGCCACCTTCTCTTTTTGTCTGAATCCTGATGTTGACTATACATCATCCTCTTATCACAGTTATGCTTCTGATCTCGCCAGCTGCGTTATTCTCATCTTTGTTGCTATTTTTGTATTTCCCATTCACCTCTTTCTTCCCACCACCTCTTTTTGTCCCTTCTTTGCTTCAGATGTCACCACCCCATGTACTTCCAGCAAATAATGTTTCCCACTATTACCTAGTGCTGTTAAAACCTCCTACTTGATCTTTTCTACCAACCACCACTTCCCTTTGCTCACTCTTCCCTCCTGATCTCAACACCTACTCCTTGATCCCATCTATTAACACCATATATTTCTGGTCACTCTTCACTCCTGATGGAACCACCTCCTCTTTGATCACATCAATGGCCACTACCTTCTCCTAACTCTTCCTTCTCTCTACTTTCATCACCACTCAACTCTATTCTGTTTCTTTTGCTTCCCCATCTTTAGCCAATCTCCAGTCTGTGCAAGAGATTAGCCTCCTGACCATCCAATTCACTCTCTGCACACATGTCTGGCTTGTTTATTCGATTGTGCCCATGCCCCCTGTTTGGGTTTAACTCTGCAACTGTGATTGTAGATTATGTAAGACTACGATAGGCAAGTTTATTTTAGGGCACCTGAAGCTGAATAGGGCTGAGTGGGTGAGACCAAAACTATATATGGCCTGTCCAGTTTCTTGAATTCCAAAATTGTCCCTCTGACACTGTTGCACTGCTCTAAGGTTGATGGTGTTTTTCAAATGCAAATTAGGGCCTGTAATAAATCTGAGTGAGCTTTCTATAGTTTCAGCTTTATTGTTCATATTGTATAGGCAAGGCATGTGATACCCTCTTTGCCTGACAGAATGCTCAGTTGGTGTTGAAATTGGAGTTTAAATTCTATTTTCTCCATCAGTTTTCCCACATTTGGGGAGCTGCAGGCTTGACACATAGTCCCTGCATAACCACAGTGTTAATAACTGGTTCTGATGGCTCACAACTTGCTAGTCAACCTAGTAACAGTAGCTTTGGTCTTGCTGCATTCTCTGTTGACAGAAAAAGGCTTTCCTTTAAGGTAGAGTTCTCCCCTTTTCTGAATTAGAGATTTGGATCTGGAAAGGGGGGGGGGGTTCACCTCTTTCTCTCTGGAAGGAAGACCTTTTCCATTAGCCTTCAGATTGTTACTAGACTTTCTTTCAGGGCTTATGTCTTTATGGCTGGTCTGACTGATGGGCCAGAGTGTTGGGGTGGTACTGTACCCCTGTTGACGGCCTTTAGTGAGGCAATGTTACTGTCCATGTGCCAGGACCAGGCCTAAGTGACCCCTGGATCTTCCCCATCATTCACTGGTTCAGGGTGCCACACAGCCCCCTGGGTCAGTGTCCCAGGGATTTCAAAATACAGGCAGGTCTCTATGTTACAGTGCCTATCAATGCTGTGGTGTTCTCTTCTGCCATTTCATTCATCCCTGCCTACAAAATGGATGTGTGGTTATAAGCACTTTTCATCCACCCAGTCAACAAAATGCATGTGTGCATCACACTGCCTTTGCATTGATCTTCACATACTAATTACATGTATGTTGAATACTGTCTTTGCATTCTACTCCGCCCACATAATGCCCATGTGGTTCTTCCTGCTTTGGCATTCTCTCACCTACAAAATGTGAAAAGGCCCAGGATTGGTTTGGTGATCAGACTGCCTTGGAGTTCACCTCTGCCTGCAAAATGCATGCATGCCTATGAATGCTTGACTCTCACTCTCTTGATGCACTCCCCCTTCACCCACAAGTCATGTGTTCCTGCAACCCCTACAGAAGTATACCTTAGTTCCCTAGACCTACCAATGCCTTATTGTTTGTTTAAAACGTTTAAACCTTCAAAATTACATATCCTAAACTAACTCCAAATTGCATAAATTCACTTCTCCAGCTAACCAGTGCTCTTAAAATACCAATCACAGAGTGTTCTGAGTTACTAAGTGCCTGCCTTTATCTAGACACGAGATCCACCTCAATTGATCCTCAAACCAAGGCAAAAGATGTATAATCTCATCCTGGCTGAAATTTGCAAGTTTTAAGTTTTGCACAAACTCTCTCATTCATACGAACATTCCATTACAGCTGAAGAAATCTGGTTTAGGTAATTAAACTTAGCCTTACATAAAAAAAGTATATTATAAATATATAAAACACTTTTCAATACAAAGCATTAAAATATAAAAATACAAACCATTAGAATTATATCATCAAAAATAACAAGAGCCAGGATAAATGTTCATACATTAGACCATCAGATTATCAGCCTGATCAGTGCATCCATAAAATGACTTATGATCAAAGCTAGAAAGGTTCCTTTCTCTTTGATCGAGAAATAGGGAAATTCTAAAAGTTGTTTCTTGGCCCCTCACGACCCTATGCCAGAAGTCACACGTAGTTAACCACGTAATGTTCTGAACACATTTACTAAAAACATCACTTCTTATATCTGAAAGAGCAGGACAAGCCAACACAATGTGCTCTGTAGTTTGACGCATGTTAGCCTCTTTGCACAATGAGCATGGCTTTAGTCTCACATTCTTATTGGAGCGAATGTACGCAATCTCTCCAGTCAGTGTAAGACAGAGAAACTGCGACTTCCAGTTCGGGTTGGGAAATTGGAACAGATACTTTGGAAACAACCCTGAGGTGTATCCATTATTGATGAACTGCTATTTAACCCATACATTCATATTTCTAAGATTGCGTTCGTCCAAGTGCAAAGAACAACTTTTAAAACTTTGCTGGGATGGAGATCCTAATTTCTACAAGTACATTACACTCCTCCAATATTAATTCTGCAAACTGACAAAAATGACCAATTAGAGTAGCATTGTCTCTCAAAACACAATTTGGCTTGCGAGTCTCTTAAAGGTGAGCCTATGGAGGAGGATCAAGTACATCTTTTTAAAAAAGATAATATTTATCAGCGAAACCATCTATGTAGTGAGACCAGATCCTTTAGTACCCTACTGTCTGGATGTGGCCCAAAGGGTAAAGAAGGCCATAAGGGACAACTGTAACCACCATCAGTCATCCCAGAACGTGTTGGAGTGTTGGAGTAGAAGCACTAGGAACCGGTTCTGCCTGATTCCATCCAGCCTTGGATGTAATAGGAGCATCATTAGGAGTAGAATTAGCAGAAAAGTCACATCTAGTATCAAGGGCAATGGAAGAAGTTAAAGGAGTGAGCCTGCTCCCATAAGTGGTTCCATAGTTTGTATTGCCAATTCACATGTATTTGCATCCAGTGAAGGCTCTGTCTGCTCTATTGCATTAACACTGCCAGTACTGAACATCAAACTACTTGACTGATTACTTGTTGAGTGAAGAATATAAATAGAGGGAATTTAAAAGGGAATGGGACAGAGTATTTGGCTGAAATTTCCTTATAGGTCCGTTGCCAGTGCAACAGTAATAGACTTTGCAGTGTGCTCCTGTAAACGTTCACAGAAGGTGGACTTCTTGGGCTCCGGTTTTTTACTTTTCTTCGATCAGTGATGCCAGAAAGTGTCGTTTTCAAAATACCTTTTTCCTAATCTGCTTCGCCGCTATTACCTTCTGACCATTCTTTGCTTTCCACTTAGCTTTGGCTGGATTGTCGATCTTCACATGGCTTCAGTGGGACAGGTATTCCGTACCATATACAGTAAGAGTGTTTGCCGAACCGGCTAATATATCAGGAGCTTGCACACTTTTAACTTTCTGTCTCGACTCCTGGCACCATAGGCTATTTGCTGGTAGCGGAAGATTGCCCGAATTTGGGGGACTCCAGAGCCAGAGAACCGACCATGTCATCAGTAGGAAGCTGCAAGCCCGTTCTGGCCACTGGAAGACGTGCACAACTATGCTGTAAAAGTATCGCATGGATTCGCTCCAGTTTCAGTTTTATGTCGCTCAGTTGAATTGTATGTGCCACCATTTCACATGTACTATTAACACACAGCTCAGCGAATGAATATGGAAGTCGAACAAGCACTGAGGTGTCAGTCATTTCCTTCCTTCCTCCAGTTTTATGAAGGTGATGTGCAAAGTTTGATTAGCCTTCAGCGATTCCTGCAATGCTCCAGCAATGCGTAGCATTGAATTATGTGCAGGTGAGTATTCGGTCAGAATAGAAAGCAGTTCATCAGTTGACAAGCTTTCCTGAGGATTAGCCATAGTTTGAACGAGGCCGCTCCTTAAGGCCGCGAGTGAGCAATTACTCTCTCTATCGAGCAATTCTTTCTCAGAAGATTCAACCTCTAGGATGCGCCCTTCTGTAATGTAATTACTTTCTGAACATACCTCATGATCATTTTTAAGCGGGTTCATTCTACTTTTAGTTGGAGGTCTAATCTCACTACTCATGCTTGTGATGGATGCAGAGAAGAAATCCACAATGTTACTTTGGTTCGCTGCCAAAGTTACTCTTGCTTTCATAGCATTGTCTTTCATATCACCAATATGTTCTGCCTTGTTCACCCCCAGTTTGTTATCACCAATGATTTGACTCTGCATGAAGTCAGAGCAGGGAGGTCGCTGATCCGCACAAGAGCAATTTAATGGGACAGAACTTACTTGAGCAACTGAGATAGAAGAATCGGTCACTGGGAGCTCCCTCCGGCTCTCTCAGGCATGTTGGTGTTTAAGTCCTTGATAAGACTTTGATTTAAGCCACTGTTTCATGAATCCAACACTGAAGACACAAGAGGTTCAAGCGCAGTCCGTGCAACCAGAGCCATTCCAGGTGGAGCTAGTGATATATCAAGCTCCTTCAAAAACACTTCTGTTGTCATAGTGTGTAAATCCACTGCACCACTCAAGTCAGCAGCACCTCTTAACATTAGTTCCTCTGGAACAGATTTACTCCACAGGTTATACATATCGCCCCTCCCCTGCTGAGCCAACTTACTTGCTAAGCAGTTCTTGCACGTTACCAATCTTAACAGTGTCAAGCCAGTAATGCTGTAGGGGGTGATAACATCTACACATAGAGCCAAAGGAGTTGCTGTGTTCCAGCAGTCAAAAGAAGTTGCAGGCATGTAAATAGTACAAAATATCAGACGGCCTTCTCTGTCACCTGCAACGGTTTTAATACCCACAAATAGTGCATTCTTTCACAGCCGGCAAACACCATGACTGCATGACATCATGCAGAACAGTGAATCTGCAGGAGGCGCAAACAGAACACAAAAGAGTCTTCAGCAGCAAATGAAGAAACACAACCAACTGAGTGTTGCCACTTGCCTAATACCAAGGGTCTCACTGACTCCGTGCACAGGGCCATACCTCCTCACCAAATATCACTCCCTTGTTGCCTCACTGCTCATTAAGAATGTAACAATTAGCAGTGAGGGACAGCCTCAGCCTGGAAACAGCTCCCCACAACGCTGGCCAAATCGGGTCTGATGGCTTGAGGAAAGGACCCTTAAATGAGCAAATACACCAGCATCAAGTGGTACTGAGAGCAAACAACATGTGGTCAGCTGCTTCTGACACTCTGTTCGGGGCCTGATCCTCCCATTTCTATAACTGGGCTGTATTAAATAAGGTGTTGTGATCTAGAATCTTATCTTGTTTGAGCTAATATCAATTATATCCACTAGAACTCTTGCAAAATAAATACCAATAATGATCTCACAAGAGCTCCATTTCAGACACGCCATCAATTCTGCTGTAAAATTCTACAATGGCTAACCATTGAATGAAGGATCAGTCTCAAACTCCCCAGTAGAACACAATGATAGTGATTTCAAAAGGTACCTAAACAGGTTGATGGTGGCTCAGCCACTGAAATTCAGCAAGATCCTACATTTTGTTTATCAGCAAGGAACATATGCTCTGCATTACCTAAACAGACACAAGTTGAGGAATAAGTAATCTTTGCACACCCTCAATTGTTAAGTCTACCTATATGCTGATGATATTTTTGGCAGTTGTTCAAGGACAATCAATTCTATTTTCTAAGGCAATTTTAAATTCTAGTATGTTTGTCTGCAGCAGTTAATAACTGTACATGAAGGGCTATTGACGCATTAGAGTGTTGTAACAGGTATTATCAGCCCACGACTGATTTATGCACCCGAGACAAAATCAATGGTGCATATCATGCAAAAAGGCTGTTATAGACTTCTCCCCCATAGTTGCAGTGCATTATAACGCTGTAAAATCAGAAACAATCAAGCTAAGAATAGGTTAGAAAGAAAGGAATGTAGTTCGAAAATGTGTATGGAATCTTACAGTGAACTTTGTCCCGGTGGAATATTGGCTAAGGGAGACAGTGAGCATGCATGCATCATGTTGGGAGAAAAACATCAGGTTCTGTAACCTTGCTGAAAACCCTCTGCTCACCCGTTCATAACAATGCCCCCCAGGATGCCAATTGTATAATGTTTGCTATTAACAACTGTTCAATAGGGAACCTGAATGTAATTGGGCTTGAAACCTCTGAACCTTTCATACTTTAATCACAATGTTTCTACCTGCAACTGCTGGAATGAAATGTCTATGAACTATTGGAGTAGTCCGGTGAGTTTGACTTGCTAAAACTCCCGGAAGTTCAGGAAATGTGACTTTTGTGGTTCAAGGTTTGCACATAACTATTGAACAAAGTATTGGCTTTAAGACAAAATGTATTTTTATGGATTGTGTGTGGATTTATATAATAGAATACTAATAAACAAAACATAATTGCTCACCTCCTGATATGCTTTCTTCTTATAGTTTAACAACACTTGACACATTTAGAAGAATTGGAATAAGCTATCGATACGAATAATATTTTATTTTGTAAGACATATATTGTTTCTGTTTTCAGCCCCTTTTGTGATCATGTTCTCGTTCGATGTTGGAAATGGCCCCAGTAATATATCCGTACAGTCGCCCACACCTTTGAATGATAACCAGTGGCATTATGTTAGAGCCGAGAGGAACATCAAAGAAACAGTGCTCCAAGTTGACAATCTTCCAAGAAAGGTCATGCAGGCACCACCCGAGGGTCATTTCCGCTTACAATTGAACAGCCAATTCTTTGTAGGTAAGCACCATATTTTTTCATTTACTTTTTCAATCCAAAAAAAGAAAAAAACTGTGACACCAGAATGCCTTATGAAAAATGGTGTGCTTTGATGTTTTGATTGGATTTTTAGTATTGTAGTATGAAGTGGGAATAGCCTGTTGTTTTTCCATAATCGTTGTTTGTATCCAAAACATGCTTGCGTTTCAATGCACTTGTGTCCTATGCACTTTTTCATTTCTCGATTTTGGAAGACAAGCTCAAAACTCTTCGTTAAATGTGATGTGTTAATGCTAAAAGAAGGTGCTATACTGAGATACCACCTGTTTTTCCGCTCCTGATGATGATGTATTTAGTAGCCCATACAATAAAGCAATAAATAAATAAATGCCTGATTTGACATTGAGCTTCCACCTTCATGGAAAGTGCCTGAATTATTGTATGCAATAATTCTGCCTATCATCAGCAGAGCCCTCTGGGGTCCATGGCGTCCATGTGAAAAGCATGTTGTCTCTGTAAATAATCCAAGTGTTGATGACTTGTATTGGACTGCCTGACTGGTGGGATGATACAATCCATTAGGTTTCCAAGTCTGATAGGCCTCTTCATTTGATTGTCACGGTTTATTGGGTGGTCACTCTACACTCAGGGAGTCACCCCCCCGATCAAGGTGTCACAAAACAAAGCACTTAGCAGATTCACATTTGGTTAGGCCTCGAACCTGTACAACACCATTCAGCAGATACCCTCTGTATTAGGCAAGATTGTATGCAGTACCCTTTGGGTGCACTACAGCAATCCAACTTTCTGGTGCTGGGGGTCTCTAAGGTAGAGAGAATTAACATATTTCTGAGAATTCTCCCTAACACTCTTAATCACCAATAAGCTAGAAACCAGGCCGGTGTATAGAAATAATGGTGTATATCTATTTACATTTCTACAATGAATAATAAATAAAGCACAAGAACACCTGCCACAAACTTTGTGGCAGAACACAATAAGCACAAATGCAAATTACTTGCATCGATTGACTAACTTGTATTTCTTAATAGACTTTCATTTATCACAACAAACACAGGTGGAATTAGAAGATTTGAAATCAAGGTTACCCAATTACATTAAAGACGGGAGTCATTTACTCCACTGGGATAATGTTTGTCAATTTCAAATATTGACAAAAAAATCACCCGTGGGAGCTGACCCTATGGGAATTAAGTACATTATATTTTTGGTTAAATAAGCTAAGGGTATAACACGTTTATCCCCCCAGTAATGGAAGAGCACCCCTAATGAAAAGGAATGTGTTAAAACATCTTCCACTCACACTTTCGGTTAAAACGGATATGGTGTTTTTCTCTAAGGGGATTAATTAAGTGATATTTTTATTCAAATATGGCTAGGGTCTACAGAGTGTTGCCCCCCTCCACCCACTAATGGAAAGGGATTAAAGCAGGTAGCTCCCCACACAATTGATAGCTTTGGGATAGATCTACTCGCATGGGAGATCTCTGTTCTTAGCTCAGGAGGCCAGCCAGATTGTAGGACCCTCTTTTGGTAGGCAGCTCACACCTCAGGCCTCTATTCACAACAAGGTCACTCCAGCCAGATGTTAGGCCCCTCTCTTAGATAGGGCTCACAACTTCCAGGCAAAAGTCCCCAGCGAGTGTCCCAGGGTCTCCTGTATATCTGCTCTCCTGGGTGTCAGCCATCCTTTTTGTCAGCTCTCTGTTGTTGTCAGTCTGCTTTCCTCTTTTTGGCCTTCTGTCTCCCTTTAGAATGAAAGCTGATATTATATAGTGCTGATGAAACCTACATAATATGAATATTCCCATGCTACAGATTGGACATCTCTTTCTACACCTCCACCAGTTCACCCACTGCCAGCTGATAGACAAGGAGTTTAGAGGTCTGTTTTATGCATAATGGAGGAGGGGAGAAATGCATCATTTCAAAATGGCATGTTTTTACATTCTGTTTATATGTCTCAAAATCTCACTACATGGTAACTACCTATATTTTTGAATTCTACATTTTATGTCAAATCTGGGAATACTAATTTTATTTTGGCACGACCTTCCAGTAAGAAGCTTTTATTTTATTCATGGTTTGTTACTTAGCTGAAATAGTTTAAAATATGACACTTCACAATCCAAGCATCAATTTCCCTAACTTTCATGTTCCTCTGAATCAAGATAAGGCCAGGAACATGGTTTCCTTCCTAATTCAAATTATTTCCATCACATATGGTTAATATTTGCATCGATAGAACTGACGGTCATTTTGTGATCTTTATTATGAGTCCTGGATGAGCTCATTGCGAAGTACGGATCTCATGTTATTAAGGAAAATGTGTACATGCTATTTGGATTGCTAGACATTAATATAGAAACCTCAGTTTCACATTTCAGAACATCCAGACAGTTTATTTTCTCATAAGTCACATGACTTCAACAGCTGCTTATTGGTAATGCCTGTTCCTACACAGTCTTTGAAGATCCATTAGTGGCTCCGAGAGGCACTTTATTGGGGTCAAGCTAGTCCAAGAGGTTAATTATGTTGGCTGGTTTATCTGACCTTCCCACAATGTTGATCTAACTCTTTGTATTTCTTTGCATTTGTACCTGAAAAACAGACATGCTTTTCCTGGTGGGCCCAGCCCAAAGGTCTTGAGGTCAGGGTTTCAGAGAGACATAGCTTTAAATTCAGTGAGGAAAACAAGCTAACCACAATAGCATTTTAAATTGAAAAAATGTTTTTACCATGTAACATTTTGTATTGCATATGGGCCTACTGTTCAGGAATGACATCGTTCTTCAATGCAATCATTAAAAAGATATGAGGCTCACTTTCAGTATTATTCACAAATAGGCCACAGTTAACATAGGGAACAAGTGTTAACTACTACAACAAGTAGTTTTAAATTATGTCATTTTGAATGTTGAAAAGTATGTGTTTTATTTGTGACAAATGCAAAGTGCCTGGCTTTACTTTAGATTTCTGGATCCTAGTCTTGTGCTGCATTGAAGTCAATGTGACATGCTGCTATCTGTCTCCCAAAATGAAATGGTAGCTTTTTATAGTTTATGAAAACAACATTTTCAGCCACAACTGTCTTTTGCAATGCATTGGCACATCTAGCAGTTTTCACTTCTCAGATACATTTTTCTCCACTTGAGCACCTGTCCATTTTGGGAAAGTCAAACTAGGCTCATTGTTGTTCCTTCACTCGGCCTTATGTTGGAAATCAATATTTGAACTGGCCTGTATATTTCAATAGGTTTCAACATCAGCCAGCTTCATTCTCACCATAAGGCCTTAACTGGCCTCTCAGGCTCTGAATTTACACTACACATGATGGTGGAAACTTGAGTTGTAAAGAAATCCCACACTGAATGATTCTTTCTCATAAAAAGAGACTTTTCACTTAATCACGTATGCAAGGGAATGCATGGCTTTGCTCATGGGGAAATGTATAATTCATCTCAGCTCAAGAATCATGTTTGATCTCATTTTGTCAGAGCGAAAAAGAATATGTGACTTAGGTTTTGTGATTGGACCCATACCTGATGAAAACCCCACGGGAAGGGAAACAGAAAGAATAGAGAGAAAGGGGGAACAACATCAGCCAAATGTCATTAATAGGCAGGTATACCCGGCCATAAAAAAAATAAAAAAAACGTAGATATGACCAACTGGGCCAGTGTTGTCTCCACCTTGTGGCATAAATCCTGTATATCATCCCGTAAGAGAAGGAACATGCTCTGATGCAAATCTGGCAAAATGTACAGACATTACTAGCAAGCAATCGTGCATGGTGGGAACTTGGAATATCAGAGGTTTCAATAAATTAATGCAGAAAATGGGATTCTAGCCTCCATTCAGAACTACCCTGTTTTACGTCTTCAGAAGGCCAATGCAGTGGACCAACTAGTCTGGGACGGGCACACAATCATTCAACAGAATGCCTGCAGAGTGAACGTTGGGAGACCATCGGGAGGTTTGTGCACTATAATCAGGCATAGCCTCGGGATTGTGCCCACCATAATCCCTAATGAGTATAGAGGTTTACTAAGGGTGAATCTAAGAATTCAATCCGAAATCGCAGAACAAGATATACAGTTAGTTAATACACACTGGCATCCGAATCACTGTGATCTCTCCATCATGATAGAGCGATTAGAGAGACTTCTTGGAGGGTATAAACAAACTCACCCAAATTCGGAAATAATCATGGTTGGCGACTTAAATGCACATTGTCTTTCCCAAAATATAAATTTGGGAAACAAACTAGACGTCACCAATCAACATACTCAACTGCTAATTGTATATGGTTCCCTCTGGAGAGACTTTTGGGATTGATGGGACATGACAATTACCAACAGTCAAACATTTGGAGATCAGCCCCCCAACCACACGTGGCACACAGATAATTCTAGCCTAGCTCATTGCTCGTTTACATCATAGTAACAGAAAATATATTCTGCATAGTAATACAAATGGAAATCATACACAATTTGACCAGTGATCATTATTGAATAGTATTACTCATAAATATGTGTTAAACTCACCCAAAATGTCATAATACAAAACCCTCACCTTAAATCAAAAAAGAACAGACTTGTGTGGAATACAGAGTGCATGGAAAATATTAATAGGTTGATTGAAGACTTTAATCTGCCACCACCTACCCAGAAAAATTTAAAACCCTATCAGCAGAGAATGTTTGACCATTTGTTATCGAAAAAACTACGTATACCCTAAACAGTAGTCTAGTGAAATCGGCCTCACAGTTACATAAAAGAAATTGAAGAAAGGAAAACCCTTATGAGTAAAACAATTAGGGCACTAAGACAAGCGCCACTTAAAAGCGATGAAAAAAATGAATGCCTGTGGAAAGAAAAAGAGTCATACAAAAATTGGATCAAAAGCCACAGACACCTCCAACCGCAAACATATGGAGAAAAAATGCAATCACTCAAAAAATTGTATTAACTAAATTGACCTTTTACAATTGACCTTTTTCACAATTGACCTAATTATAGTGGTCCTAATTGATCTTCTGCACAATTGACCTTTATATTATTTTAATCATTTTATATATGTAATGGGTTGGTTTTGGATTATAAATAATGTAAGGGGATTGGGTGGGGGGTGTGGGTGGTTTCCCCCCACATATATGTCCTAATTGACTTTCTAAACCAGGTCAATTCTCCCGAGGTCAATTCTCCCGAGGTCAATTGAGAAAAGGTCAATTAGTATACAACCAAAAAAAAATATACACATTTTTGGAACATAGTGAACACAAATACCAGACATGTGACCACAGAAATGATTAACCTCATATCTGAGGATGCATGGTTTACCCACTTCACAGAACTTTACAAAAAGGTAGGTGCCAACTTCCAAAATCCACACTCAAACACATCTTGGAATAAAGACATGACCCGAGGATGTATATTAAAAATGATAAAATCCTCATCTAACTCTCGAGCTCTTGGACCTAATGGCCTAGGCAACGTCGTCTTGAAAAACAATCCAGATATGTGGGTGAGCGTTCTCCACACTCTCTTAAATAACACACTAGATAGCAAGCTCCTTCCTAACTCATGGTCCTCCTCAATCATCGTTCCTATCTATAAGAAAGGTAGCAGACTAAATCCTGAGTGTTATCGACCCATCGCTCTTCTCGATGCAGGGCTTGGAAGAATGGGCGACCTCATCAGGGAGACTCTACCATTATCAGACAGACTTCAGAAAAGGAGTAGGGACTGATGCCAGTGGACTGTACAAGTGGACTGTACATTCAGTAGAAGATTGATGAAACATGCACAGGAGACAGTTGTCTACTCTAAGTAGCCAACATTGACCTTCGTCTAGCATTTGACATGGAAGATAGAGCAACATTATGGACAAAGGTACTTGCCTGGGGAATCCCATCATACCTACATGACATCTTCATCCAGCTACATAATGACACCCAAGTGAAAGTCTGACTGGGAGCAAACAGCAAAGTAACTAGGCCAATAAAAACAGCATCAGGTGTGAGGCAGGGATGTATTCTCACAGCCTGCATCTTCAATCTATATCTTTCAGATGTGGGTGATGCCCTTGAGAAAGCTTCATTTATCGCCCCAAAAAGTGCAATAAATCACAGCGCATGGGTTTCGTACACAGAAGATATCTTGCTAATAGATAGAAATTCAATTGGTTTACAAGGATTACTCAACAGCTTTTCTGAATACATACAATTGAATTACCTGTCAATTCATTCATCCAAGTCAAGTGTATTAAGCTACACTGGGATTTTTATATTTTTTAAACACACTTTAAGTCATTGCCCAGAGATTTAAATATCTGGGATTCAATCTCCTCAGACCCATGGAATCTAAGATTGTGAAGGAAAGCCTTTGGTCTAAAGGGATCCAAAACATTGGAAAAATGAAGTACATCAAACACCCATTTTGCCGATTCACTCATCAATCCCTGGTACAATTCTATACCAGCAATATTGTTCCATCACAAACATATGGATTAGAAATCAACAACCAATTAGAGAAAATTGAACTAAACAAACTGAAATCAAAAATTTGGAAGATGGTACTTTCTCTTCCCACCTGTGTTCCACATTGTATTCTATGTTTCGAACTAGGACTAAACTCTATTCTGTTGCTGGTAGAGATGAAGAAGTTGCTCACATATTGAAAACGTATGATACTTCCCCTGACTGACGGTATGCTGCATTGGGAACACAAATGAAGAACGGAACAGGAAAACCGTTCCATTCCTTTTGGAATAATGTCACCACTTATTTCTTTACTATTTTTTTATTTATTTGTTTGTAGCGCGCTGGAGCCCGTAGGTATCAGGGCGCAGAACAGACAAAACTTGTAAAACAAGACTGAGGAGAAAAGTTACATAGTTGGGAGTCTAGGTTTTTATCTGAATATTAATGTTTTCAATTTCTTCTTGAAAATCAAGAAGTTAGGTTCGAGCCTTAGTAAGGCTGGATGTTTGTTCCACTTTGCGGCTGCTTTAACTGGAAAAGATTGTCCCAATCCGTTTGCTTTCTTGACACAGATGGTTTTCACCTAATTAACACCTTTGAAATATCAACTGAAATGCTGTGTCTTTCCCCAGAGAAAATAAAAAAAAAAAGTTTTAGACACAGATTGGATAAACACTTATGACAATAGAGAAAGATATTAGTTAACTAAAGAAATCAGTCTAGAATGTAAAACCAGGGGAACATTACAATCGTACTTAAGGCAGTGCCCCGATAGATGATTTACTGAATCATTCATGCATTTTAGTTGCAACTTACTAAAAACGACAGAAGTCTTACACATTGCAGTTCTACAAAAAAATGCAATCTGTAGATATTGTCAAGACTCCAATGAATGCCTTAAAGACCTAATGATAATCTTCCCCTCACTCTAGAGTATTCGGAAAGACCACTTCTGTTGCTTTATACACTATGTTAAACATTTAGACAATGACAATTTGTGGTTATATATGCTACAAGGTAAACCATCCCTGTTACTCATTAGAATTCCGCAATACTTGAAAAAGGCCAACATCATGGTTTTAAATGAATTGGCACATCTTAACGAAATGTTAAATGCTTGTGACTAGTTACATATTTGCTTCCCTCTGTCCTTCTTATGTTTATTCTCATTTCCTTATTTTTAACAAATTAAGAATATCTATGTCAGTGTGATTTTTAGATCTTGTTACCCTCTTCTTTCATTAAATGTAATTAATGTGTATTTTTGTCTTTCTGAGTTGCATTATATTGGAATGTATAAACTTTAATACAAACAATATTACAATTTAAAAAAAAAAAAGAAAAAGAAATCCATGGCCTGAATAAAAATGGCTTCAGATCTTTTTTGGTATATAACAGAGAAAAAGTATGTTTCCTGGCGATATTATGAAACAACATACCGGGCCTGATTTACAACATATGTTTGAATTTGATTATCCCATTGAATAATGCTTTTATAACTCAGACACATTTGGGTCTCATCATGAGTTGGGCATTATCCCGAGTGTGAATCCACCGAAATACTGCCCAATGCAATTACCATTACTGCCAATTGACACAGCTGTATTACCACCAGATCACAAGTGGTGGTGGCAGTGTAAGTCCCCATTTTTCTTTAGTCCATTGGACTCAATGGGACATTTTCGGTGCAATTACTGCAAAGGTAATTCCGCAGTTGTCATTGTGCCGAAAATCAGCGGAATGTTGGTGGATTTACCTTCAGCTCAGAACTGGAGGTGTATCCTCTTTATTTCCACTGATCTCATGATTGGGCGGTGCAGTAATGCGGCAGTAACACTATTACTGCTGCAATTTTACTGCACCTCCAACTCGTGATGAGGCCCAAACTGCTTATGTCTAATGGCAAGACTAAATATTCCCTCATTCTGAACCACTTTCTGCTAGAAATGCTGCTGCCAATAAAAACAGATGTGTATGGTGTTCATGGAAAGATGCTGTCCTTTAATTTGTTTGGGAAAGTACACCAATCTAAGTAAAAGGTTAGTTGACATTCAGTTAACTCTTTCTTACCCCAACAATGTTTGTTTGTTGCACTCCCTGTAGGAGGCACAGCGTCCAGACAAGGTGGATTCTTGGGCTGCTTGCGCTCCCTGTCTTTGAATGGGCAGACACTTGACCTTGAGGAGAGAGCAAGGATGACTCCCGGGGTCAGGCCGGGCTGCCCTGGGCACTGCAGCAGTTATGGCAAACTGTGCCACAATGGCGGGAAATGCATCGAAAAGTACAACAGCTCCTCCTGTGACTGCACCAACTCGGCCTATGAAGGGCCTTTTTGTACTAAAGGTATGATGCTGCCAATCCGGTCGAGATGTACTGAAAATATGTGTCTATTTATGATAATTACGTGTTTATTTCCAATTAACCAAGCAAGATGTAATTATCTGGAAGCTGGTATGTTCCTGACAATTTGATTGATTTTAGCGAGAAACCTTTATTTGATGCTTTCTATAACGCCTTGGAAAAAAAACTCCAACTTTTTATTTTGGCAACAGACTGCCATTCTTGACGTCTCATTGATGCAAGTGTGAATTGTGTTACTTGCTTCAGTGTCTTGATAAATAATTGTTTATTCATGAGGGAATATGTATGCAAATTCAACATGCAAAAAAACAAATTGTGCAACTTATTCATGACACCAGTGGACGGTCTTATGGATGTCGCACATTGTGGGCCCAAGTAACTGATTTCCACTCCGTTTCGGATACACGTGCATGCATATTGGTTCTAATAATCCAAGAACTATCACTGCAGTGCAGTGCCCGCCTGAGGGAACCCCTGTGGGAATGATGGTTCGGGTTGGCCAGTTATAGTAAAAGTAAAGGCTGATGGGATCCACCTTGTTCCTCTTCCTTGCTAGAGATGTAGCCCTTCATTTCAGCTATTGATAAAGATACCTTCGTAAAAGTAGGCAGCGTTCCATACTTATGACTCATTGGGCCTCATTACGAATGTGGCAGGTAGTTCTACTGGCGCAGTTGTTACCATACTGCCACATTACGAGTTCTGCTCGCGGGTGCCGCTCTGCACACCTGGTCAGACCAGGTGTGCAGAGCGGCACCCGCGAGCAGAACTCGTGATTGCACCGGCACCGTTATAAACAGTGCCAGTGCAACCATGCTCCCCACCCCCATCGGGGGATCGGGATCCCGGCCATACTGGCACCCGCGAATGGGCAATTACCGGCCCATTCAACTCGTAATGGGCCAGTTATGGCCCATTTGCAGGTGCCGCTGCCGGTAGCGAGTTTGGCAGTAGCTGTGCCCTTATTAAGGGCACAGCTACCGTCAAACTCATAATGAGGCCCATTGTATTTTGAGTCTGGCAACACAACATTGGTGTGAGCTTTCACTCCTCACTTTCATTCCCCAACTTATATTTAGCACTGCTTGGTCCCATCATATACAACTCTATAATGGAAAGAAAGTGTGTCCTTTCTGCTCTCTCTAAGCCACTACACATGTTATTTTAGTGGTTGTCCTTTCACAACTCAATTATTGCTCTGCTCTTGGTATAGGGCTTCCGGCCTGTTGACTTTCGGCCTTACACTCTACTATTAACTCTGCTGTTCACTATCTGCTTGCACTTCTATCTCGTTTTCTCCTCTTTCTATCTCCTGGCTCTCTTTTGAATCTAGTCTCCTCTTTCACTTCTTCAGCTTAGTCTTCAAATGTGTGCATGCTTTGGTTCCTCCTTATGACTCATCACCTTTCTCTCTCTATGTCCACCGTGGTTCTTTATGTTCTCAATCCCTCTTTCTTTTGACTGTTCACAATCACCCCTTTGTGCAATCCCTATTCCACTCCATCACCCTACTTGTTGCCGAAAATTGGAATCCCTGTCCTCTAAGTATCAGACCTTCTACAACTTTGTCTGTTCTCTGTTCTACTCATGAAACTAGTTTCTCACGTGTAGTTTTTTTTTCAGTTTATCATGTATTCACTTTAATTTGTTGTACCACCAGTTACTTATTCAGCACCTTGGAGAAAATGCGATATAAATCAACAAATACAAATTCAAAATGCAAACAAACATGAGGTTATATTATCTAGCATTTGCACACAGACAACGACATGAGAAAATGCACGTAATACCTGTTTTGCTGCTTGCATAATGCAGAAAGGCACAAGCAGGTTTTGCTCTAATCCGTTATGCCCAAACCTATTAGGAATGGAGTGAAATGGTTTTGCCCATTTTGCCTGCCAGGGCTAGCAAGTAGAGACAATGTAGCTATCACATAACACTTTGAACAAAAGCACACACATTAATTGTTCACTATGTACTTGTGTAATACAGAATACTAAATAAATAGTCCTCTATTTCTCCAAAGTGACACATTGGAATGTCTTTGATGCACCATCTGATTATTCCTCTTTTTTACAGCAAACAGCAGTGACATGATCAGATTGTTCATGGTTTCTTCAGATTTTCACGAAGTATGGATCTGTCAAACGTTTGCCCAAACTTGTATTAGAAGCACAGCTGATGCTAAATGTGTTTTTCCAATTTTAGCATATGCGGACATGTTAGAATATCTGGTCGCAGAAGGGGACCAGGGGAAAATGCACAATATAAATGACTGATCATATCACATAATATCATAACATAATGCTTGGATAGGCTACCATCCATTGAACAGACCTAACAGTATCTCGCTCATGTTGTTGATATTGTTTGCATTATATCACTGCTAATGATTGAAGTAAGGAATTCATAAATGCTACGGTAAATGCCACAAATTAGTTAGCATTCTACATTTTGCAGATGCTGCTGCCGCTCTGGATCTTTATGTGTGATCCAGCATGTTAGGAATGATGTGCGTCTTCGTTTGCTGAAGGTGGCAGGGATGGAGAAAATATTTCCTGAATGTGTAGTACCACTTTGTTCAGTCTACCGCTGAGTCCTTCCACTCCTCACCCTGCTTTAAGTTGGTCCCATACACTCACATGTAGTCTTCAAAAGGTGTGCTACCCTGCCCTGCCTGTGGGCCTTACCACCTGCACCCAAGGCGACTTCAAGGATTCATTACCAAATGGCCGCCATCTCCCTGCAATAATCATCCAAGGCCTGGACCTTGTGCCTGCAAGGATCCGGGTGGACTCTAGTGGGTGGATCAATCAAGGAAGGCTTGTCAAGAATTAATTCTTTGGCATTCTCTGAGCTTGCCCTAGCCTGCTTGCTGCCTTCTTCCAAAATGACCCTTCTATGACTTCTTCCACCTCTTGTGAGTACTGTTGCTAGCAACTTCTCATTTACTTTCTGTATCCTCCGTCACTGCCAATCCTCTTGCCTTCCATCTCACTTGTATCTGTTCCTTCTCACCTCCTTCACCCTTATTTACTCATCATCATCGCTTAATCCTAGTCTGCATTCATCTCTAACTACATCTCGTTTGGCCCTCCTCCCTTCTTCGTCAAAACTTGTTCAACTACTCCTTGTTCTGAGCTCCTCCATCTAGCTGCCCTCTTCTTTGGTGTGATGCTGCATATTACACCTTTCTCTCATCCTACCTATATTTTCATGCTTCCCCTCCTGATTGCACTAAATGATATTCCCATCACTGATGTCGACTCACTTGTCTCCCCTCTTAGTTCTTCGATCACCCCTTTCTTTGTCTCTCTACCTCGATTATATCAGCACCTTCTCACCTCTGCCTCCTTTTCCCGGTGTTTTTTATGCATCGCCCTGAGTTTTTCTGTACGAGTCTCTCACCCTTCATCTTCCTCCCTCTTCTTCCTCGTCTTCCTGCCATCCAATTTCCATATTTATCTCAGCCTATCACTCCAGCAACTCTGCATTCTTTCATATGCGTATTTCCTGCATTGCTCCCGGTTGCTCTGTGTAACAAGCCCTTTCTTTCACACATCGCTCATCGACATCTTCTCAATGGCTCACCTTTTGCTCTCCTGTGCTCTGTCCTTATATCCTTTTTCACAACCTCTTTTTCAACCTGTGTGGCTCTTTTTCTGTGGCTGCTCCTCCTTTTTGTCCATTTCCAGTGAATCCTCTATTGCTTATCCGACTATGTGACACACCCTTCTTCTTTTTTATCTAATTCTGTTTCTTGTGCATCTATGCCTGCTCCTTCTTCCCTCCTATGTGTGCATCTACCCTGCCCTATTCTCCAGCAATCTTCTATGCAAATATTTTCTCAACCTCTCGCTCCCTACTGCACTCTTGTTATATTGCTCTCCTGCTCTCTTTCCCAGAGAGCACTTTCACCTCATTGCGCAAGTCTTGCTGACACAGTCCCTCCTTCTTTTGATTCTCTTTCCGCCCTCTTTTCGCTTCACCCATTTACTAACTGTCCCCTTGTTACATTAATACTCTACCCGTTGCTCTTAACCCAGCTGTCCTTTTCACATTTGCTTTCCTCCTGACCAACTAATTTACCCTCCTTTCATCATGTACTGTTCAAGACCCGCCCGCAAGGTCTTTCCCCTCCTATTAGTTCCCATATCTGCCCAGCTACCCACTCTCCTTACTAAACTCCACTTCGTTTTAGTAGTCTGCGGACACCTTCCTAGGGCCGGTGCAAGGATTTTTGCCACCATAGGTGAAAGGTACTTTTGCAGCCACCACTACAAACCACTGATGTCCTGACTATAAAACCCCCTCATCCCAGATGTGTCCTTACAACTTCACATGCATGTTTTGCCCACCAGGTTCACAAGCTGCAGTTTCACTATCGTGTTGTAGACCTTTTCGTAACAAGGTAAATATAAATCACTCTCTTTTATGCACACATTTTATAATTATAATAGTTTTTTTTTATAATGTGCTTATACCGAAGAGGTTTCAAAGCATGGACCTCGGATTCAAACCTATGTTGCTTTGCATCGTCTTGCTTCTAAGATGAGCGCGTTGCCACTGAGCTATACTGCCCAAGTATAACAAACAGCTAGAGTATACAACTAGTTAGAATCGTGAAACATCGATTATATCAGTAGCATTGAAAATAATGACCCTCAGACATCTCCTCCCCCTTCCAATACACACACACTCATACGTGTGCCTCTGTGACACAGATGTCTGGGCTATTGTACATCACTTTAATTACATACAGTAGGCGTCTAATCAAAGATTTTTGGACGCATGCTATTGCTTCCTTCCACTCCACTGTCTCTCTGTCAGCACCCCTGATTTGGAAGTTCGAACTACCACTGGCTTTACTTGCCATATCTTTGCCTCTGCCCTGCCTCTACCTATATCCATTAAGGCTCCATTATAGAGAGTGCCAGAAACCGCAGCTTCATCCATTAAGGCTCCATTATAGAGAGTGCCAGAAACCGCAGCTTCATTCACTGAAAGTGAGATGATGTTAGTGACTGTCAGTAGTTTTGCCACCACCACTGTTAGCTCTATTTGTTGGTAGCCCCCTCACAATGTATTTCCAGGTATCAGGAAATGACAGCGGAATACCATTTGCTTGGTTTCTTTCTCAGGCAAGTGGAGGGAATTACTTTGGAGTCTCAAAGCTGGCGGAGAGAAAGGGAGTAAGCCAGTCCCCACCATCTGCAAGCAGGTAGTACAATGCACAAAGCACCATCCGGTGTTTCAGGCAATCCACTTGGTGAGAATTGTTTGACCAGGCTGATTACTGTGAGCAGGCTACTATTAGGGACAGATACGAAAATGAAGCAGTAGCTACGCCTCCCAACCAGGCTGTCACAAGGTGGAGTGGAGGTTGGTGAAAGTTCTACTTTCACCAGGTTTCCTAATAAGGGTTGTTTAGTGCCCTGTCCAGCTTGAAGCTTTGCCATTTCTACTGGGCAATGGTCTTTAGATGTCCTTTTCTAAAAAAAAAAAAACTCACAGAAAAGGTCCTCCAGGTGCTAGTCAGGTTGCTGTGGAAAGCCAAAAAATTGTGTTGTATTAATGTGTGCCACACCACTTGCTTAATTCAATACAAAGGTACAGTATTGGCACAAACAGTGCACATTTTGTTCACACACATACAAGACAACACGTGCAGAAGCTATTGAAACTTCCTTGGAAAACAGGAAAGGTATAATGTGTGTTTCAGACATAGAGACACTCATACAAAAAACTTGAGTAACATAGGGCACAGAACTGAAAGCTTCCATTTCACACTGGACAGATGCATCATGTTCAGCAACACTGCTACTGTTACTATCACAGACCAAGACAGTACAGCATGCTAAGGATCAGGGCCACATTGCCTTGCATGCACCCATAAGCCACAGTCTATGCAGCAGTGTTGTCAAGTTTAAAAAAGTAGAAGTATTACTCAAAAATATAGCACATACAATTACTATATGCTCAAGCTTTCCAAACAAACAGCATGGTGACAGGAGCAGCATAGTCCAGGTTAATGCACACTTTCCTCAAAATCCATCAGTAGATGCATGGGCAGGGCCAGTGGATGCATCCCACGAACAAGCACAACATGTGCACGGTCACTAAAAGCTTCCCTAACAACCAAGTATACATACAGCATGTGCAGGACTAGTTCATTATTCCACGTCAAACAGATACAGCATTAATACAGCAAGGACTGGTAGCCGACTCTCGGAAGGTGGCCGTTTTAAATATGGCACTGAGGGACTGCTGCAATGTGATGATCCTCAAGAGTAGGTATACATGGGGTCAATAAGTTTTTATTCAATATCCAATATTCGTTGGGTGATGGTACCACCCTAGGTCCCCCTCTTCTGGGATGATCTTCCTCAATTTCAAGTTACAGTTCACACAGGGTGATGACTTCACCCTTGGGTCGTCCTCTTCTGATCTGACCCCTTCTCGTCTCAATGTCTCTGCAATAATTACAATAGGGTGATGGTTTCATCCCTAGGTCCCCCTCTTCTGGGGCTGACCCTTGCTAGATTAATTCTTTGGATGATAGCTTAACTCCTGGGATCTCCTCATTCGGACTCAGACCTCTCTCAACTGACAGCTCTTCAGTGACGTCTTCACCTCCGGGTCTCCCTCGTGTCAGGTTCGTACTTCTCTCGTCTGTCAGTGTTTGAGTTTTAGCTTCAAGCCTACTTCAGCATCCCTCTTCCGGGTTACTTGTGCCTTATCTTAAGTGGTTTCAACTTGGTTCAAATGTTCATGGGATTCACGTCCCTTTCTTAATCTCACTAGGTGGGATTCACTTCCCTTACTTTAGCCAACTTGCAAATCAAAGTCTTTCGATTGTACAGGGTTATTGCTCGACCCTCACGTATGATCACTTTGTTTCCTTTGGCGGCCTTCCTATGGCCATCTGGTTTCTGTAATTCCTCAATATGGGGCTCGACCAGAGTGCCTTGAGTTGAGACCACATGGTGTCGGTTTCCCTCTGTTGCTGATCTCCCCTTCACACTTTCAATAGTTCAATTATAGTTCACTTGTTTCAATTCAAACTTGCCACTTTACGATTCTCTCTCAACACAGCCCAGTGCTTATCGATCCGCCCTTTGACTCAACGGCTCTGATGAACCATTTGGCTTTCGGCTTCTTTGGAGTCAAGGCCGGTACCACGGGTGCAGGAATCCCCTCTGCTTCACCTAATCTGCAAAAGCTTGGCATGTGTACCATTGACATCTGCAGAAGGACAGTTGTGCTATCGTCTGCGGTCTTGCATTCTCCTCCTTGAAGGTTCCATGAGCCAGGGAAGAAAGGGGCAAGGTCACGTCTCTCTTTGCCACCCTCTCAATTCCAGCCACCTTTCTCCTTCTCATGAACTGCCATGTTGTAGCCGTCTGCTGTGTTCGGCTTTCTCATACTGGGTTGTTCTTTTATGCCTGGGGGAAGGGAAAGGGCCGTCAGGTGTGTGTGGTTCTGATCAATTGCCTGACTTTGCCTGGCACTGGTAGTGGGACATGTCATGTAAATGGCTCTTGTGTTAGTCCATTGTCTTTTTTATGGTGTGAAAGTGTTAGAGTTAAAAAGGGGGGGAAGTGGTTTGGAATGTCCTAGGAAAATGGATGGCGAAAGGTTGTTAATAGAAGGGGAATACTGCGTCTCACTGGTCAGTGTCCCACTCCCCGAAGACCCCACATCCAGGTGATCCTCCCTCACTCGTCCACCTGCAGGAACTTGATTCAATAGTGATAGGCATGTCCAGGCCACCTGGATGAATGATCCCTGAGTTTAAACAGGGAGACACCTTCAGGTTTCTCACACCCCTCACAAAAAAGTGCATGTATACAGTGGACAGGCCTGTGCATGTTTCTTTCACAAGTGGGTTCACGCACAGTATGGATGTACTGTGTCCTGTGTACATGTGTCCCTAACAAATGGGTACATGAACAACTTGGAGAGGGCCAAGCAAGCTTCCCTCACAAACAGATACAAAATGGGGAGGTTTGTGCAACTCTGGTGCAAACAAGTCTGTCACAGCATGCCAGGGCCAGTGTAAATTTCACTAAAAAATATGTGCAAGTACAGCATGGGCAGAACAACAGATTGGAAGGGATTGTGCACATTTTACCCAAACTGTTATATTTATGGCACACACTGTATCAGTGCAACCTCCATTATTCAATGGCGCAGGTACAGCATGTGCAAGACCAGTGCCAATGTTCATCATACACCTCTACAGGTGTAGCATGTTCAGAGCCAGGGCAAACTCTATCAACAGACAACTTGCTCCACATAGGCAGTGACAACATACGTTTGATTTGCAAAGACTGGGTACAGCATGAGCTCAAGATTCAGGCAGCCTGCTAGCTCTCACACATGTGGAGAGATAGTTTATCATATGAACCTCCAGCCCAATCCGCATCTCTTACCAGTGAGTGACCATCTGTTCTCTGAGCATTGAGGGTTTTGGGGTGCACTGAGCCCGTGTTAATAGCTCTTTAACAGATGTACCTGTGAGGGGTTAGAAGGGAAAGGTGAAGTAGATGGAGTGGTAGGCGTAGCTGTTGCAGGTCTGAAGAACATACACACAAACATTGCCCTTTGCAGAAAGTCTGCACTCCCAGGTCTGTCCAGTATGCCCCATGAACGAATCCCGGTTTCACGTTTAGAAACAAGTCTTCGGTATTAAGCACGTTATAATTATAATTTTAATGCCCACTAGGAAATCTATGGCTGACAACCATTTGGAGGCTCAGACCATTTTTCCATCATCAAATTGCTAATGTGACTTTCCAAAATGTTCAATTTGTTTAAAACCTTTCACTCTACGTTTAATACATAGCCAGCAACTGATCATCAAGAGACCCACAACATGTGTTAGTAGGTTGATAGGTTGAGTGCAAGGGTGGACTGGCCTATAGGGCACTCTGGAGATTTGCTGGTAGGCTTCTGCACCCTGGTCCTCTTTTGTGTGGAAACCTATTTTATTTCAAAATGTTCTCATAGGAAAAGGGTTGGACTTGCTGATAATATGTAATGTGGTGCCACTTTGAACATTATTTCCAGGGCCTCTTTCAGTTACCAGTCCACCCCTGGTTGAGTGTTATGCATTTACCTTTAAAAAGCGCATATTCTCAGCCAGCATGATTAGCTTGGATGTATCACCTGCACGGTTTAGTATTGCCTTGGAAGTTAGAACAGAACATTGAGAATTAATTGGACACCTTTGTTAACTTTCACAAAATGCTAGATACTGCTTGCAGCTGTGAATTCAGATAGCTAGAAATAATTTCATCTTTCAAATAGTGTGTGTCCAAAATAAAGTATATTCATGAAGTAGGTTTAATGTTACATGAACACATATGTATTGCTTCCAGTGGAAAGCAAATGCTTCAACAAATCAATTGTGGGGTCCCTACTCAGCCAGCTCATCCCACATTGCTTTATAAGTTATTCCTATATCAGGATGTTCATGCGCATGAGAATGTTCGAGTACATGTGCTACAAACACTGCACACTTTGCCCTGTTCTGAGATTATGTGGATAAGGCCCTTTATCTCTGTGTTGCTGTACTTGAATGAGGTCCTTACACCCACCCCATCTCCCTGCTGCTCCTACCGGTGAGGAGTACTTTGACTGGCACATTTTCATTTTACATTTTGTATTTATTCTGGCATTTATAGTAGTGCACAAAGCCCTCAGGCATCTAGGCTCTGCGTTACATTCAGGGTAAAAAAAAAACTAAAAAAAACAATGGTAAAAAAGAGTTACATACATGCTGTTTTCAAAGAAACGTCAATTATAGGTTTTGTGGAAGTTCTGGGTTATTTAAGTAGGTGTGTTTTGAGTTTTTTTTTTCTTTTTCTGAAATGCTGGAATGAGGTTTCTGAGCACAAATGCTTCAGCAAATCGTCCCAGAGGTTTGCCACCACCACCAGGAATCTAGAGCCCCCTGTCTGTGTCTGTTTCTGTCTGAATCTTGGGGTAAGTAGAAGTTGGCTGTTGGATGATCTGAGAGATCTTCCTGGTATGTATTTGGAGATCCTCTGGGTAAGGTCGAGGGGTGGGGGGGTGTCTTAAAGTAGACATTGATGGGCAATAGTGAGGCATTTTAATTGTATTCTGTCCTCGACAGGAAGCCAGTGGGCAGCTCTTCTGGTTTCAGATATGTGGTCAGTTTTGTTTAAGTCAAGTGTGGCTCGAAGGGCATTATTTTGTATTGTTTGCAGCCTTGATGCTGCTAGAGTTTCCATGGGTTCTACTGTGAATCTTGGCTTAGCTGGTGTGAGTGCTCTGGTTCTGACCACATAGATTTATCAACATTCCTTCTTGCTATGCCTCCATGCTTTTATGTGGCCCACACTGTGTACTATGCTGCTCAGAAACATGCATTAATAGCCCTGCTTTCACTACCATGTTAGAGGTTCCAAGAAATGGGAGAACTGTGATTTTCAGTCAAACACCCCCTAAGTGCAGGAGGACATTATGCAGCTACGTTAACTCAGATTGGTTTACATCTCTTTTGTAATGCATGAAAGCATAGAGGAAAACCTGCTCTTTGGTGCCCCCAGCTGGGCAGCATGCTATGCAGTTGCCTACTTTGCCTAGTGCATGCACCAGCCCTGCAACTTCTGAATACAATTCTCATATATACCACTTAAATGTCGTCTTGCGATATTCCTCCCACCCCCTCAATTCTAAGTTCATCTGACTCCACAATTGCTCTCCTACTGTCTCAGGCTTTCCGGCCATCAAGATCATCTTAACCTATTGTACACTTCTAACTCACCATCTACTCCACGTAACTCCCCTGGCAGAATCTCTATCACATCACATGTAATACACCTGCTCCTCCTTTGGCATATGTCTATTCCACTGTTATTCCTCTTCCATCTTCAAATTCGGACCCCTTACCCCCCAGTCTATCAACCCTGCATAGTCTCCTCCTGAACTTCCTCCTCCTCCCCTGAGATGTGCCTCATTACCACCTCCCTCTCCCAACACTATTCCTCCTCAGGCACCCCCTTATCTTGCACTCCTTCCAATTGTTACAGTTTTCCCCACTGAAGGTCAACTCTAAGCCACCTCTCTTACGTTCTGACTATTCACTCTTCCCTGACATGCCCATCATGTTCCTCTTCCTCCTCCCAAGGGGACTGCCTCTCTCTTGCCCTGATTCCCCAAGCTCCTCCCCATCTCCCCCATCTCCCCCTCTCTGCATTGTGTAAACTTTGTAATCATCTCCCTCTCACTCTCTGAAATCTGCCGCATCCTCTATCTTCACTGTCTGTAGCCCAATCTTCACCCAGAGCGCTGCAAAAAATAACCTGAATAAAGTCAATACTCAAGACCAACCGAGGTCTGCATGCTGATAAAAATCCTCTTCAAGGAAACCACACAGACATTCTCATTCATTTGATTATCCAAATGCCTGGGAATCTTTCATGCAGGCTGCCACTGTCACGTTCCTCTATGCACATAGGCATCAATTGGGGGAAAAGGTGGCCCATGCTCATAAATGCCACCCTGATTAGGGGAGTGGTCATTAATATTCACAAAAAGGCACTATTTTGCTTCTGGGGTGTCACAAGCATAGACACCATTCTCCCTATACTAACCACAACCTCCCTTACTCTTCCTCAAGACCCTCTCGAATCTTGTGCTCCTCCTGCTTTGGCTGAGTCCTCCAGTGACCACAAATTGATATTCATTGATGAGCAACCCATTGAGGTACCTACCACATCTATACTTAGTTCTAGCCACTCATCTACACATATTACAACCAATCAAATCCCAATCTTCTCTGTAGAAACTCCAAACGTCCAGTCAGACATGACATTCTTCAAAATCTGAGGGGGAAAAAACCTTAAACTAAATAAATCAAAGATAGCTATTCCGGTTAGTTTGTGTGGCCATCAACATGGCAATCAGGATTGGTATGTGGATAGATACAAAATCGAGAACGTATGTGATTTGATCTATGTTGCTCTTCTGTATGCTCAGGCCTGGAAAATGTCATAAATATAGCACATATATGCTGCTGCCAGTTATTAGATTGTATGTTGGTAAGGTAACGCCGGCAACACTTTATAGCCTGAAATTATTAATAATACATTTGAAAGACATTGTGAGATTAGAGGAATTGTTTTGGAAACATTACTCAGCCAACCAGCTTAACTCCCCCTGATGACTATAAGACATGAATTAGGACTTATATCATGGAAAACATTTGTCAACATGGCTAAATTATTATTATACCACAACATCTTAAATTCTCCAGTGGGCTCATTATTCATAGATCTGTGCTTGGCATTACATAAAAATAGATATTTAAAAATTGTGAACTAGAATTCAAACACATTCTTGAGGGTATCGATTCTCCTATCCAGGCATTAATGGACATCCTGTTAAATATTTTGGGAGAAATTAAGCTGGTAGATTGAAGAGAGTGCATTCGCCGTCTAGCACACTACAATGTGTTCAAAGAACTATTCCCGAGAAAACAATACAAGTGTATGTTGTAAGATTTCCTAAAATGAAATATTGCCACATGTTTCATGAGGCGTTGTTTGAAATTGTTGGGGACCCTAGTGAGTAGGGGCCCAATAATAGGAACTCAAGAAACAGGATAGAAATTGTTGGATATGTAGAATGGGAGGGACACCAGAAACTTTCAAACATTGACTAATTTCTTGCCAGAGGACAAGTACACTTAAGAAATCTGAATGTCTTATATTTGTGGTGAAGGAAAGAGAACTGTTGGGCTAGGTTAATGGGTTGCAACTCATTGTATGTTAAATGACTAGTTTACTGTTAAAGTTGACATTGGGTTCCACCTTGTAATGGTTTGTTACCAAAAACAATAACATTTATTAGAATTGAATAAGTACTGCATGCATAGACACATATATGTGGGTTTTACATCATCCAGGTGCCTTGTTAATGTCTATCACACTGGCACTATCTTGGTTCAGGGTCCTCAACCCAACCTCCTCCTCTTTGACTGGTGCCTGGTGTCCCTCATTACATTTCTTCCTACTCCTGCTACTCCTTCGTCCACCTTTTTTGCCCCCCCTCTCACTGGTGTACCACCCATCTGTACCCCTCCCTGGGAAAACCTTCAAAGGTTGAGATCTCGTGCATCTAGTCAAGAGTAATGCTATTTGGGCATCAAACACTCTGCTGACATGTGCCTCCTTCTTAAAGACCTTGACCTCAACATTCCTTACTCTTACTGAGACATGGTTCAAGGCCAGCTCAGTCACTGCTTTTGACTCCCTTCTCCCTGATGGCTATAATATCATTCCAAGCCTCGCCCTAACCGTGCGGGCGGCGGTGTTGCTCTTATCTTTCCTGAGTGCGTCCCTTCTTCAACTCTCCCACCTCCTATTTGACCATTGCCACCATCTACAGCCCTCCTGGCTCTACCACCCTGTTCCTGTCTGAACGGTCTGACTTCTCTTCCTCTGTCCTCACAAAAACCATTAAACACCTTCTCATGGATGATTTTACCATCCACCTTGACTCCTCAACCATGGTGTTTCACACTCTTCTATGACCCTTTCACCTCACTCTCCCTCTCTATTCTCTCTTCTAGTCCTACCCTCTCAGCTGGACACACTCTTGATGCTTTCATCCACACAAATTGTTCACTCGCCTCCTCACTGATCACCCCCACACTCCTGGACAGACCACTCTCTCCTCTCCTCTCACCTGGGTCCTCTCAGCCCTCTGATCATGCTGCCCAGCCATGCCAACTTTGTTCAAAAACATCCATCCGATGAAACAAGTGTCAGTTGCTGCCTTCGCATCGACCTTCATCCCACCCTCTCTCCCCACTCCAGACTCTACCTCTGACTCTGCTCTCTGCATCCTTCATCTTGCCATTACTAATACTGTTGACATTCCTGCTCCAGTCATGAGGATCCGCCTGAAACACGCCGCTAAGCATAACACATGGTACAACGCTGAACGTGTAGCGCTGAAACAAAAGTGCAGAGCAGAAGAACGGAAGTGGCAGACCTCAGGCTCACCCTCTGACAAACTGGCGTGTCACCTGATCCAAAGGCAATACAGACTCTCCAACTGCACCAAGAAAAGGGCCCACACCCAGGCTTTTGTCTCTGGTGCATCCAATAATATGGCTGAACACTTTAAAAATCTGCAGAGAACTAGCCAACCCTTCCGCAGTCTCCTCCTCATCTCTTCTCTCCCAGGCCCGTTGCAACACATTGGCCACACACTTCACTGCAAAAACTCATCCTGAGCAGCCTTTCCTTTTCCCCTCTCCCCCATTCCCCCACCCACTTGCCTCCTCTGCCCTCAAATCCTCTCTCTGCCCTTCTCTTTCCCTTCTCTCCTATGACACCTGATGAGGTCACCAGAGTTGTCCGCTCCATTAAGGACTCTTCCAAACAGATTTGTTTCCCCCTGCGCCTCCAGAGACTGTAATGACAACATTGGCTCCCTTGCTCCTGCATTCCTGATTTCTGCAACAGCTTTTTTGCTACTGGATCTTTCTTCAAGGACTCCTTTGTGCTCCCCCTCCAGAAAAGACCTTTTGAAGACCTGTCCTGTCCAGCCAACTATCACCTCATATCTATCATCCCCTTCATTGTGAAACTCTTGGAGAAACTGGTTTTCCTCCAACTGACTCAGCACACTGAAGTTGTTGGTTGCCTCCAGGACCATCGATATGGATTCGGAGCATCCAGAGGCACAGAAACTGCTCTTTTGAACATCTGTGAGGAACTGCTTGCATCTCTTGACTCCAGCTCTCAGCTGTTCTCATTGTACGTGATCTCTCCTCTGCATTTGATATGGTCAACCACTCCTTCCTCATAAAATGTCTCCATGATACCTTAGGTATCTCAGAGAGGGCACTGGATTGGCTAACCACTTTCCGAAGTGACTGTCCATCCCAGGCTTTCTCATCCCCCACCCCTCCACCTGTGGCGTCCCCCCGGGCCACAACCTTTCTCCCTGGTTCTTTAACAACTAACTTGCTCTGCTTGCACACCTCATCTCCGCCTTCTCCCCAAACTTCCAGTGTTATGCAGATGACACACAAGTCTTCTTCAAACTTCTCTCTGATCCCCTTCCTACTCCCTCCATCATTCCTCACTGCCTATGTGCCATCCAGTCCTGGTGTACGTCCAATGATCTCTTTCTCAAAACCAGCAAGACTCCAATCCTTTCTATTGGGACTCCTGCTCCCTCTTTCTGTCCCTCACTCTGGCCATGCTCTATGGGCTCTCCCCCTTCTCCTTCATCTGAAGCCAGAAACCTTGCAGTCATATTTGACTCATTGGTTTCCTTCATCCATCATATTCAGGACGTTGCCAAGAAGTCCCACTTTCAACTCCATCTCCTCAAAGGAATTTTTCCTTTCCCCACTTTCACCCAGAAGCTCAATGTCTCCAGAACTAGACCAGTGCAATAGCCTTTTCCTCTTCTCTGCGATCCCTCCAGATAATCCAGAATAGGGCTGCAAGACTTATACTTGGCCTCAAGCCAAGGGACTGCATCTCTCCCGCCCTAAAAACTCTCCACTGGCTCACGGTTGCTGCAAAGATCAAATTAAAATCCCTCTGCATCATCCACAAGGCTCTCTGGGGGTGGGGACCATGCTATCTCCAACTTGCTCTTACTAAATACTCTCCCTCCAGATCCGTATGCTCCTCTGTCACCAACTCTCTGTGTGTTAAGCGCTTCACTAAACAGTGAGCTGGTGGCAGCTCTCTTTCCTCAGCAGCCTCCCTCATATGGAACAGCCTCCCGCTTCCTCTTCGTCTTGAGCCAGATCTGCTCAAATTCCAGAAGCTCCTCAAGACTCTACTTTTCACCTCCTCCTTCCCTTCCTCCCTCCTCTGCTAATCCCACAATTTCTGAGATTGGTTACTAGAGCTCGTATGTGTCCTCATGGGCCCTCACCTCCCACAACCAACTGCCTACAGTCTCCACCACTCCCAGCACTTTGCCTTGGCACGCACTGTCGCATGTCATCACATGCCTGCAGTTAATTATTTGCGGCTGACCATTCCACCCATGCACTTACAGCTGCTCACTTCCTATCAATTCCCTCTTGATACATCTAGCACTTACCCCGCCACACTCCCTCGTCCCTTTCTCTCTGCACTTGCACATTCTGAATGCTCACAAGGCCTAGTAGGTCTGCCTCTATCTTTCATTGTTGTATATGCTTTCTTTCCCATGTTTCCTCCCTACTGCCCTGTGTGTGCTTTGAAACACAATATACTTGATGTACAAGCGACTTACAAATGCACAATAAATAAATACAAACATAAATAAATATATGTTTAACTTGGGGCCCTGTACAATCATAAACTACCCTTGAATGTGTGCAAAAGGTATTACCAATGGGCGTTTTGCGGCATCATTTTGAAAAGTGCTTGTTTTGTCTCTTTCTACAGCAGTATCTGCAGTGTTTGCGGCAGGCACATCAGTCACCTTTACTTTCAAGACGCCTTATCCAGTGACTAGGAACCACAGCACTCCACCATCATCTATTTATGCTGATACACGTCTGCCAAAGGAGACCATATCATTTAACTTCTTAACAGCACACTCTCCAAGTATCTTGCTCTACATAAATTATGTTTTCCAAAATTCCATGGCAGTGATTCTCACCCAAAACGGTAAGTTGCAAAAGATTGACATGATTCCTCATGCCAGTCCATTTGCAGTTTGAATAAGGTGGAAAGTTAATTGACCCTCTTGTGCAAAATGTATCAAATTGATGGTACTTTTGCACATACAAAAATGCTGTTTGAACATGCAAAATCACGTTAACACCTGCACAGCTGCTTTTTGCATGTCTAAAAATACATTGGTGCCAATGCAACTAAAGTGCGTTTTCTTTGCATTATATATGTGCATTCACAATTCCATTTTACAAACTGAGAAACTCAAGAAGTGGAGAAGTCCCAACCCTGATATTAATCGGTTTCACATCCAGGTCGGTGAAGCTTTGCCCAAAAATACCTGGGCAGTGTTTACTATATGAATAAATATGTATTAAGGAGTAATGGGCCCGTTCCAAACCTGCATTTCTATATTCTAAAATATTATGAATTTTAGTCATGCTAATTTACATTATGTATGTATGAATACACAAGATAAATGTATAATAATGTCAATGTTGAATGGATCAAATGAATGCTACAGCTCTAGAATTAGTAATGCCTCATCCAACTCCCGGGAACTGTTTACCATTCTCTGGGAACTAGAGTCTCCTTCCACCCCCAGCCAGACCTGACAGTAGACAGCACCTTGTCAGAAAAAGTCCAAAACACCCTAACTGAAAAGGTCAATTCTCTCAAAGAAAACATCATTGTCAAGCAACGTACCATGCTCACCAAATCACCAACCCCCATAGCACCAAACCCCTCACTTTCCCAACCCGGCACCCCTTTCAGCTTCCACCCTATCTCAGACACAGACATCTCCATGATTGTCAAGAGCCTCAAACCATCATGCTGCAAATGCGACACATGCCCGGCGCCTATCATCAAAGACTGTGCCAAGACACTTATACACCTCTTCACAGCCATTCATCAAAGCATCCTTCTCCACAAACTCAGTGCCCATTTCTCTGAAGGAATCATGGGTCCTACCGCTCTTCAAGAAACCCTCCTTAGACCCATCCCTCCAGACAAACTACCACCCCATTCCCACAGTTCCCTACCTCCTGAAGATCATGGATCACGTTGCCTACATCCAGGTCCAACATCATCTTGTTCTTGGCACCCGCAAATCTGGATTCTGCCCCAAACCTGGAACTGAAACTGCCCTGCTCTCTATTTCCTATCCCTCTCCTATCATTAAATCTGGCCAGAAGAAACTTAAGGAGGACATACTGGTCACCAACCCAGGCCTTCCTATCGCAGAGACCTATGTCACGGCTTTCACCAGAGAGACTCTGACAGATATCCCATTTGTTGTTCCCTCACTCGACTTGTGGACTCTATACATGGTCGCCCTTCTCTCTCCTATTGCCTGTCTCCTATTAATGGTTGCACCCGCTGGGAGGTCCTCCTTGACCTCTTTGCCATTTCCAGGGTCATCATTAATGTCTATCAGAAAGGAACCATCAAGGTTCAGGGTCCTCAACCAAACCTTCTCTTCTTTGACAGGCTCCTACCTCACCTCTCAAACCTTACCTCTCCCCCTGGACAGGTTCCCTTGCCTACCATGCCCTCCTCCTCCTCTGCACAGACTCCCTCGCCTTTCCTCATTGTCCCGGCTCCTTTGTCAGCCTTGGCTCCTCCACCACCCTCAACTATCCCTCTGGTTCTTCTGCCACCCTGGTGGGGGACCACCGTCCCCTGCGCCCCATGTGGAAGACCTTCAAAGATAGAAATCTGCTCCATATTTCCATGCTTAACTCTCGCTCTGCTGTCCAACGCTTCTCTGACATCTGCAACCTCCTTGAATTGATGAATCTTGATGTGCGCACCACCATGGAGACATGGTTCAAGGAGCTTTGACACACTCCTCCCTGAAGGATACACAATCCTCCCTGTTCCCAGGCGCAAGGGGACAGGAGGGGGAGTGGCCCTGATCTTCCCATAATGGATAGATGTGTCCATCATCCCTGCTCAGGCCTATTCCTCCCTTGAGTTCCTAGTCTGCATGCTTTCACTCTCACCTAAATCTTCTCTCCTCATGGCCACCTTCTATTGGCCACCAGGACTTGGCTGATCTGGCCTCCTCTCTACTTTCCTCCTCCCTCCTCTCAACTCCTCCTGCTGGGTGATCTCAACATCCATCTGACTCTCTTGACTATTCAGGAGCCTCACGCAACCTATGTGATTCTTTCTCCCTCTCTATCTTACCCTCTGGCTTCACGCACACAGCGGGCCACACTTTGGATGCTTTCATCTCTACTGACATCCCTCTCTCTATCCCTCTCACTACCTCTCTCTCTTGGACGGTCCACTCTCTTCTCTCATCACACTTGAAGCTCTCCTCTCCTCTTGCTTTTCCACTTCATGTGTGGTCTCTCAGTCCAAAAGTCACCAAATCCATGAAAAGAGTTACTGCGGCTGCCTTTGCCTCCACCTACTCTCTGCCTCCTACTCCTGCGGCTGACTCCCACCTTGACACAGCCCTCGTTAACTTCAAAATCTCTATCTCTAACACCCTTGATACTCTTGCCCCTATCATGAGGGTCCACTTGAAGCCTTCTGAAAAGTGCAACTCTTGGTACAACTCTGATCTGGCTGCCCTTAAATGCAAAAGATTTCAGAGTCTACATTCTCACATTAAAGCCTATAATTTTAATGAGGAGCTTTTTCAAAACAATCAATATGGGCAAATTGAGTGACCTGCAACCGATCACACTGCCATGAGAACCTTAGAAAAATGAGGAAGTGATCACTGTGAGGCTCAGGGAGTACCTCCAAATCCTGTTATCATGTGCCAGTTTTTGGCCTCAACAAGAAAGTAATGAATGGTGGAAGAACCTAAATAATTACAAAAAGTGTTCTTGCCCAGCACATCTGGAGGGACCTGGCCAGCTGTGAGAGCCCACTCTATTAGCCAGTTGCAAACATCTCATAAAGCTAAGGGGTTCCTGCAAACTAGGTGCCTTAATCCCTCTCATTTCAGATCAAAAAGATCATCTGCTATATCAGCCCCAATTTCAGATTAAAGTTGGCCCCAACCAAAATAACACCTAGGGAGCACCTCATCCTCCATATATGACCTAAATATAGTACTTTTTTTGGCTCAGACTTATTCGGGCTGAAGAAGGAAGCACTACATGTTGGAGAAAAGAAAGGTTTGTGACTTCATTCTGACAGATGCAGGCCAAAGAGGACTCAACCAATATGGCCAAAAAACCAAATGCACCGTGTCTCTTGGAAGCCGGTTGAGCAAATGAAACATAACCATCCAAAACAAGATAATTTAGTTCCCATGTTTCCTGCAATAAAAGAATATCAAACTGCTGCAGAAATGCCAAGATAGTCAGATCTTGAAACCTACCCTTAGCTCCAACTATATTCCACGAATGGAAAGCAATACAACAACTAGATCCAATCTCCAAAGAGGAATTCAACCCTTCCATTCTTACAATGTGGGTGTTCTCTGCCCCAATAACTGGATAAGCTGGGCACTGTACAATCGGTCAGTCTGTTTTGTTGATGGTCGACAACTCCTGAAATCGATTGGTCAACTGGTTTATCTTTGGGCCTTGCAAGTTGCTATTTATCAAATTAATTGCCCTGTTCATTAGAGAATATGTTGGCTCTTCATAGCTTCTACAAAGTGGGGTAAATCTGATAATATCTCCCACCAGTGGGGCTGCACCAGGGGGAAGATCCAATAACTTTGCATCCCCATTTATACACCTTCAATGCCCCCCCACCCTCATTTCCACAACTGCATAGAAGAGCTTAAGCCCTGCAAAGCCGATTGAGGGGGAGAAAAGACATTTGAAGTGACAACATCAGCAGAAGCCAGAGTAGTGTAGGTCTAACCAGACAATATAAGGATATTGCTGGGCTTATGGCAAGGAGCAGGTTGTGAAGTCAAGGAAACCCCTGCTGCACTAGGGTTCGGTTTGTCAACTAGATCTCTTTTGACTGACCGAATAAGGTCCTAAATAATGGTCAGAGAACCCATAATGGAATGTTTAAAAGTGAGTAACATTTCCATTATTGGGTCCAGCTTCTTCTCCAAAATCTCTTCCACTTGTTTAAATTCAGTGGCAAAAGAAGTATCACTTTCAGATGCACAAAATGACACTGTGACGGAATCCATGGCCTGCATGAGGTTTGCCCCTCCCAGAAGAGCCTCCCCTGAGTATTAGAGATATAATGATTTTTTAAAATAGGCTGACCACCAGAGGAAAGATCAGCTTTCTTATTCTGAGGAGGAACTGAAGTGGGAACGGAAAACACTCCCCTTCCTTCCCTAACCTCTGTAACTAGTCCTATTGGACACTCATCAAGATAGTTCTTAGTAACAGCCAGAATGGCTTTTTTGGTATTTAAGATGCGTTCAATCCTCCCTTCCATATCCTTCAAATATATATCCAAAGGTTGCTGTCTCCCACACCTTCGGACTCCATGAGAGTTCTTGTGTTTTTTAACCATATCGGATGCAGTCAGGGTCTCCTTGGTCTTGCGTTTAGCCATAATAAAGAGCTTTCTAAGTTAAAATAAAAAATAAAAAAAAGTGATAAAGTGTAATAAACCCAATCAGCAAGTCACACAAAACAAACAAATAATTAAATAAATAATTAAAAGTAACCTGAGAGAACTTTTGACCGGTTTAGGGGGAGGCTAAAGTTTGACTCCACCCTCCACCCCCTAAGTCACTTAGCCTATGGTTGAGTTGCTGTCCTTCCACAAAGATGACAAAGGTCAATCAGTTCATCCAGCACTTCCAAGGGTAACTGCCACCCCCTCTCTGAAGACTTCTCAGTCCAAGTCCCACAGTCCACATCATAAGAAGAATCCAAAAAGCTAAACAAAGGTATACAAAGATGTGCAGAATCAGCAGAGGAACATTAAGCCTACAGCCAGCTGGTAACTCAGCAGTGGTTCAACAACTCAGAAGCTGAACCATTACACAATTAAGATGTTGAGCCATTAAGCAAACAGGCACCACGAACACGCAGAGCACTGAGCAAGAACACTAAACCAGGTAGGAAAAGCCACAAGCGGATCCCGGACAATCTCTTCCGTCTCACACAGCACATCACATCCCAGCACAGCATACCTCTGTCCATAAAGGAACAGCAATAAACAGCAAGAACAGCCCAGGATCCACTGCTCTTGCGATCTGTGAGCTGGATGGATTTAAGCTTTTAAGCAGATCAGGGCACAGTACTCCTCGTCCTCCCTCCTCCCTCTCCTGCAGGACTGTTCTCAACTGAACACTGCAGACAACACAGACGGTAAGCTGCGTACTAGAACCGACACTGCCTACAAAATCAAGCTTTGTTATACCCTTCCTCATTACTGCCGATCGTTTTCTAAGCGCAAGTCTATTTAAGTAAAGCACATGCTCAAAAAGAAACATAACGTCGCATACTCTCATGAACAATCCACTTGCTCTCAATGCTAAACCTTCACCTGTTTGACACATGTCCTGTATGCATGTAATACACATAGTATGAAGTATCACATTATGGCTAAGATTTATCAAACAACTATTGTCACGCCACACGGATCAGCCAGTGGCCCCATTTGACCCTATATCTATTGTCACTGACTCTAGGCTTTCTACCTTTAGAACACATTTTAGCTTTGTAGCTTCTGGCACGACTCAGGACTCAGTTGTTGCCCTTCTACACTATTAGCTTAAGTGCCCTACCCGAACCCAGGTGATACCTAATTCCTCCTCAGCTTACGCACTACTGTGTACTTTGATGCCGCCACATTCGCCTACATACTATATTTCATTGCTTTGTATTGTGCCTTATGGTCGCCTACAAGACCACATTTGACTGATTTGTTTTATGCTTTATGGTCACCTACAAGACCACTTTTGATTGATTTGTGTTGTGCCTTATGGTCGCCTACACGACCACATTTGACTGATTTGTTTTATGCCTTATGGTCGCCTACAAGACCACTTTTGATTGATTTGTGTTGTGCCTTATGGTCACCTACAAGACCACATTTGACTGATTTGTTTTATGCCTTATGGTCGCCTACAAGACCACTTTTGATTGATTTGTGTTGTGCCTTATGGTCGCCTACACGACCACATTTGACTGATTTGTTTTATGCCTTATGGTCGCCTACACGACCACATTTGACTGATTTGTTTTATGCCTTATGGTTGCCTTTATACCTCATTTGCAACCCCTGCTTACTAGCAACACTGCCCACATCATGTATTGGTGCCTATCTACTGTCATTCACCTACTGTATATCTACACTAGATGTGGGACTAGTCAACCTAATCCACCTCCAAATCAAGACACTTACACCTGCTCACTCATGTTAACCACCACCCCGCGGCCTATCACCATGACACCTGCTAACCCGTATTTGGATGATCCAGCACTATGGATACGCCACTTTGCTACCAGACCAACACCTAACCAACCTTGTACTACGGCCATTAGAAACACTAGATTGAATTCTAGAATTAGCCTACCTACCTTTCCATGCACCCACCACCCCAGCATCTTAACCAGAAACTCTAGATTAAGAGTCCGCAGCACGAAACATTTGCATACTGACCACAACCCTGCCAATTCGACCACTGACTCAGCCAAGCCAGCCCTTACCCACTTACACGACCTACCTGTGCCACCTGAAAAATCTTCCCATAAAGACAAGCTCATCAAAGCAGCTTTGGTGAATGCTAGATCTCTTCCTGCCCATGCTCTCGACATCGCTGACCTTTTATCTCACGAAAAGCTCGATTTCCTCGCAGTCACGGAAACCTGGCTCAATGCTGCCTCCGGTCCATCCCTGGCCCTTGCTATACCCAATGATTATACTATTATTAGATGCGACAGAAACTCCACTCAAACGAAGGGAGGTGGACTCGCCTTCATATTCAGAAATACATTCGACATCAAAGTCATCCAGGATGCTCAAATCCCCTCAGCTGAATCCTTGTCCATTAAGCTACCGCTATCACCTAACCACACGGTATCTCTACACCTTATTTACCGACCACCAGGTCCCATTTCCTCCTTTATAGAGGACATCGCATCACTCATAACCATAGACACCAAACCCAACTCTCAAACAATCTTACTTGGGGACTTTAATCTTGGTTTCAATGACCCTAAAGACACTAACGCCCATGTCCTAGCTAACACCCTATCGGATTTGGGTCACACGCACATTATTCACGAGCCCACTCACATCAAAGGCAGAACACTGGACTGGATCACTCACCTCAACTGCCCTATTGACCTTCTATCCAATGACCCATGCATTTGGTCTGATCATCACATAATAACCTTCTCTATCAAAGCCAATACACCTCACCTAGCGCCTATCATTGCCCCAGCCACCAGCACGAGAAATAAGAAAGATATCACACCTGACAAACTCTTACCTATACTACTCCCCATCCTGAACAATATCGACCCAGAGGTCGACCCTACAGTCCTAGTGGATATCTACAACCAGGCTATACTCAAAGCACTGAACACCATTGCCCCCCTAAAATTGCGGAAACCCAAACCACAGCGTCACCTCAACACTTGGTTCACGCCACAACTAAGAGAATTACGCAAAGCTAAGAGAACCGCAGAGTCACACTGGAAGAAACATCCCACAGCTTCCAATAAGACTGAACTAACCCTTGCCTCCTCTAGTTATAAAGAAGCCATCTTTATTGCTAAAAAGGACACATATAACAAAAGGATTACACAAGCAGAATCCAACACAAAGGAACTCTTTAAGATTTTAAAAGAACTTGAATCACCCATTGCCCCCATAGACAAATGTGTCACAGATGCACTATGGTGTAGTAATATTCAGAAGGCCTTATTAGATAAAATAACTCGCCTACAATCTAAAATCAACGCAAAAAAATCCCTGCTACTTGCTGACCCGGACTACAAACAATTACCTAACAAATCACCTACCTTTAAATCTACTTCTAAACCTTTCAGCTTCTCACCCCTCTCAATTTGGGAAGTAGAAAACATTATCAGGAAACTTAAGCCATCAAACTGCCAAGGTGATGCCTGCCCTGCCCCGATCATCAAAGCTGCAGCACACGACCTGGCACCATTCATAACCAACCTCATCAATGCCTCCTTCAAAACGGGAGTAGTGCCTGATAACCTAAAAGATGCGTGGGTCATCCCACTCCTAAAAAAACCTACTCTTGATCCAGCCAACCCGTCTAACTATAGACCGATAACAACTGTACCTTTCTTATTAAAAATATTGGATAGAGCAGCCTACTTACAAATACAGGCCCACTTAGAATCTAACAACCTCCTAGGACTTAGGCAGTCAGGTTTCCGACCGAGACACGGTACGGAAACTGCATTAATAGATCTCACTACCCAGATCCAAATCTTGAAAGACAATGGTAAACTTTCACTCCTCTTATTGCTTGATCTGTCAGCAGCTTTTGACCTGGTCAACCATCAAACACTCTGTCACCACTTGAAAACTGCAGCTCACTTCTCAGACGCAGCCACAGCCTGGATCAGCTCCTTCTTGGAGAACAGAACCATGAGGGTCTTCTCTCCCACTGATTCTGCTGAACCCTCTCCAGTACCCTGCGGAGTCCCGCAAGGCTCTTGCGTGTCCCCGACACTCTATAATATATTCACAAAGCCCCTCTTTGATATCCTTGACTATCTGGGTGTCACGTATACCAATTACGCCGACGACACCCAGATACTTATTCCTATCTCAGGGAACTACGAAACAGACAGCAAAACCCTCAATGAAATCTATTCAGTAATTCAAGCTTGGATGGCACTTCACGGACTATGTCTTAATGACGAAAAAACCGAGTTGATCATCCTTGGCACTCACGCCAAACTCAAAAAGCTTAATCCTGCATTTAATGCCTTCACCATAGATGGCAATCTCATCCCCGTGTCAAATAACACCAAAACACTTGGGGTCTACATCGACGCCACCTTATCCTTTTCCAAACAAACTAATGCAGTAGCATCATCAGCCGCTTACACCTGTAAGCTGATCACTGCATGTAGGCCATTCATCTCCTCACCCAATTGCATTACTCTTGCTAGAGCATTAGTCCTATCCAAGTTAGACTATTGTAATGCCCTTTACTTAGGCACTAGCCACAAGAATATCAACAAACTACAAGTAATTCAAAACAATGCCATTCGAGCTGCCCTCAACATCCCCAAAAAAATGCACATTTCGGAGACCAGACGCAAGCTACGTTGGCTTCCAGTCAAGCACAGAATATCCCTTAAAACTCTTGCCCTCACACATAAAGCCAGGGCTAACCTTGCACCAGCCTACCTCACCAACCAACTTACACCTCACACTTCATCAAGACCACTCAGAGCAGCACAAGCTAACACTATGTCCATACCGAGATTTAAACTTCGGGTGGTGCTAGCTTCCCTGTACAAGCATCCAAATTATGGAACACAATACCTGCACCTTTGCGAGCAGAACCGTCATTTAACCTATTTAAGCATAACACTAAGTGTTGGCTTCACAACATGGACTCTATGACAGCCTGATCCTAGCATGATCAACTGTCATTTGGTACACTCTTGTAATTAATGTACTTATACTAGACTATGTATATATGCATCTGCATGACTAAGTTTGTACCCACTTGTAACTGTAACTGCATTGTAACGTAACCCTATTGAATGCCTTCAACTACAATTGTAACCAGATCTAACTTATGCGCCCGTATGCCCTTGGGCCTGGCCGCGCTTTATAAATAAAATAAATACAAATACAAAATACAAACAACGGCAAAAGCCCGCTCACAGCCCTGTTCCGCTCCAATATCCTTAAAATCGGTTATGTGCAGGGGCACAATCATATACAAACAATTGATCATGCAATATCAAGGTTTGGGGTGGGGTCTTTATACTGACCAGCAGTCTCCCCACTCTTCTGTGTAGTCATATAACTGGCTGTATTTTGTCAAGCCTTTTTACACATATCCTTTGTATCAAAGTACACTTTCCTTTCCTAACATTTATTGACAAATAATGGTTTATGAGTAGTAAACCTTTTACACCAATGTAATTAAGCAAACACAACATTCTCTAAATCAGTAAGTGGGAGGGAACATAATAACTAATGAACTTAGGAAAAGGGCATAGTAGAGAATATATTTCAGAGATATTTTTATTGAATTTTCTTGATCATGGACTAGGTCATTTCTGGTGCTGGTGTTGGAGTGCTGTAAGATATGTGACAAAGTCAAATCCCTGATTCCATAGCAAGGTCTCAGGGACTTGTTAGGGAGAATTCTCAGAAAGGTGTTAATTCCCTCCACCTTAGAGACCCCCAGCAACTTTGATGGATTTTGAGTACTTGATTTTTTTTTCAAACTCTTTTTATTATTTTAATAGCAGCAACATAGGGATACATATCACCTCACCTCCTGCACCACATAGTTACAAAGCAAGTTATAGACAACATGGTCATGACATTTACATAGAATTATACAGATTCATCATCATCCGAGGACTGGTTGCATAAATAGGTCCTGAAAGGGCCCCATATGTCTTTAGGTCTGCAGGTTGTGGGGCGGGATATTACATATTGTTCTTCTGATTCATTGACAGATGCCAGTTCACGAAGAAATTAGTTCATATTGGGTGGGTTCATATTTTTCCACTTCAATAGGATACACTTCACATGTAACATTGAACAATCGTCTAATTTTCTCGGAGCATTTGCCTATGTCCCCAAATAAGTATTTTTTGGGCTTCAGGTCTGGGGGGATCTGAGTGATTTCTTCAAGCATTTCAGCAACTTTTCCCCAAAAGTTCAACACCTCCCTACACTCCCAGTACATATGAAAGTCCCCTGACTGTGGCATGTTGCATTTGGGGCATGCATCCGAGGCATTTGGAGTAAATTTGGCTATTTTAATTGGGGTGTAGTGTAGCCTGTTCAGTATCCTGAATTGGATCAACCGCAGGCCAGCATTTAGGGAGACCCTCTTAGTCAATCAACAGTATCTGTGCCATTTCGCGTCGTCAATAGGCATCTGCAAGTCCCTTTCCCATTTTTCTTTCACCGTGTTTATGGTGGGGGTTTGGGTCTGTACCTCAACATAGAGTCTAGATATTCCCAGGGCTCCCGCAGTGGTAACCATCTGTACACATGGTGTGGCTGGGGTTCGTCAGGAAACAGCAGCCACTTTTTTGGAATGCAGACCGCATGCGGTAATACTGAAGCGTCCTGAGTGGCCCACCTCCAAGTGCTCTTAATATTTCCCCCAGGGACACAAATTTGCCGTTTATGAACATATCTCCAATCTTCATTTCCATATTGGGGTCCCAGGCTTCTTGTATTGCGCTATCATGCTTGGGGAGTATACCTGGATAGTTCCAGAGAGGTATCTCTGGATTGTATGGTGTGTCTATTTGCAATCTTCTATATATGGCTTCCAATGCTTTAACCGTACAGCTAACTGGGTTGTATTTGCATGTGTCCTTGCATTGTGTATCAAATATAACTGATTGAATGTTCGTGGGATGTGTGGTATATTCCTCTATTAGTGCATGGGGTCTCTCCTGCGCGGTATCATACCAGTGTTTTGCAAATTGTTCTTGAGCCACATGGTAATATAGCTCAAAGTCAGGAGCCGCTATGCCACCCATGGAGTATGTCTCTGTCATCCTTTCCCAACTGATTCTAGCAGTTTTCCCGTTCCAAAGGAACGTCACTACCATGGACCGGAGCTTAGCAAAGAAGGGTCTACCCGGCCATATGGGAATATTAACAAACAGCTTGGGCAGAATTACCAATTTAAGGAACGCTACTCTGCTGTGCAGAAATATCGGCAAACGTCCCCATAACTGACGCTTCGTAATGATGGTCTGCAGAGTAGCCTCATGATTATCAAGGTATAGTGTGTTCCTGTCTCTAGATACCAGGATCCCCAGATACCTGATATGTTGATCTGACTGTTTAAGGCCGTGCAACGTTTCGGGGCACTCAGTAGATGGTGTGAGTGGAAATATTTCAGACTTGGAACGGTTGACCGTGTAGCCAGAGTAGGCAGCAAAGTCTTGTATTTCTGCCATTACGGGTGCTATATTTGTCTTAGGCTCGCGGATATATAGTAAGGTGTCATCAGCATAGAGGGAAATCAATTGGACAGACCCCCTTATGTTTATGCCCTTATCCGCATGCCTCAGTCTCACTGCAGCCACCATAGGCTTTATAGTTAATGCAAACAACAGGGGCGAAAACGGACAGCCCTGTCTGGTACCCCTGCCCAATAAGAAAAGTTCAGAGATGGAACTATTGGTCAGAACTCGGGCCCCCGACTCAGTATATAGTAGCTTAACATATCTAATAAAGCCCGGCCCCATCCCAAATGCCTCTACCACCTTGAGGAGATAGACCCAGGAAACCGAATCAAAAGCTTTCTCAGCATCTAAGGATATGGCGGCTGCGCGTCTCTTGGGGTCAATCTGCGCCATTAGCCCAAAGAGTCTGCGGAGATTCAGGGCTGTGGACCTGGTGGGAATAAACCCATTTTGGTCGGGGTTGACCAGCCCGGGGACCGGCGGTAAAAGTCTATTGGCCATCACTTTTGCGAATATTTTGGCATCCATGTTAATGAGTGATAGGGGCCTGTGAGAAGACACATCTTGTGGTGGTCGCTTCGGCTTGGGAAGCACTGTTATCACCGCCTCCCTCATAGTTGGGGGTAATATATTATATTCAAGGGATTCCTCCCACACCTTAAGAAGTACTAGGACAAGTTCATCACGGAACTCTTTGTAGAATTCTGTCCCAATCCCATCAGATCCAGGTGCCTTACCAGAAGACAATGCCTTAATGGCTTCCAAGACCTCTTCTACCGATATCGGCTGATCCAGCGCTAAGCGATCTGCCTCTGAAAGCTAGGGAAGGCTGAGGGCTGAAAGATAATTTTCAATGTCTTCAGTCGATTTTTTATCTTGGTTCAAGTATAGCTTGGTATAAAAGGTAACAAATTCCTTGTTTATCCCCTCCTCCCCAACTAGTACCTTCCCCTGTGTAGTTTGTATACTAGTTATGTGGAGCGGTTTTGTATCATACTTCAGAAGATTAGTCAGTTGGGGTCATTACGACCCAGCCGCTAATTGCGCCAACTTTACCGGATTTACCGCCCCATTCCAAGGTGAGTGGGGCGGTAAATCCCCATTTCCCATTTTCCCTTCCCCATTCCCATTTTTTCCCCATAGGGCATAATGGGAGTGGGGAAGGCGCTAATTACGCCACCGTAAATTACGGTGGCGTAATTAGCATCATGGCAGGTTAGCGTCATGGATTTTAACGGCTGCCAAAAGCAGCCGTTAAAATCAGAATCAGGTGTTAAGGGTTAACGACGGCGTTAACCCTTAATGCCTGAGTTGTAATGAGGCCCAGTGTCCTGCCGGCCTTGTTGCCTTCTCCATACCTACGTGCTCGAACAGGGCCGGCCATGTAACAAACTTCTCTAGCGACCATTTTATCGAATTTTTGTAGGTGTGCATGTATTTCCGCTAGCAGTTCCTTATTACTAGTTCAAGTATATTTTCTCTCTAATACCTCCAGTTTACTTTCTATGTCCATCAGTTCAGCGTTAACGCTCTTCAACATGCCGATCGACTTGGACAGCAGTATCCTACTGACCCAGACTTTGAATGTTTCCCACACAGTGTAGTATCTATGTACCGTTCCCACATTGTTAATGAAGAATTCTGCTATCTCAACATGCAGTGTTTCCACCACCCCCGGGTCACTCAACATTCCACTTGGCATTCTCCATCTTCTAGCGGGGCAAGGGGTGTCCTGCATCCTCAACTCCATCATAACTGGGGAGTGGTCATAAAATGCACGGGGCAAAATTTCACATTTCTGCAGCGCAGAGGACATGGCCGATGCAACAAACCAGTAATCAATCCTAGATTCAGAGTCATGAACCGAGGAGTAAAAGGTATATCTTCTGTCTCCCGGGTGCATCACACGCCAGGGGTCCACCATTGACAACTGCGTAAGAATGCTACCCATGGTAGAGGCAGTTTTACTAGGGGCTCTGATAACCTTGGAGGACCTATACAGCATTGGGTCAAGCGCTACGTTGAAGTCCCCACCCCATATTACATTAGAGAAACCATAGGCAGTGATCAACTGATATATATTCATATAGAATGAGGGGTCGTCTATATTGGGCCTATATGTATTAACCAGAAGTATTTGTTGTCCAGCGAGTATGCCCCACCGACCACGTATCTCCCCTGTTGGTCTGCCATTTACCCCTCCAATCCGAACCCCAAGCCTGGATGAAGAAGAGTAATCACCCCTCTGGCCTGCATAGAATAGTCTGTGTAGAAATGCTGGGAACCCCATTTGGGCATTATGTGCAGGTTACTGCTCCCCATTGTGTGTCTCTCTTGCAGCATTAATATAGACGGACCATGTCTAGTAACATAATTAGAGATTTTCTTGACTTTCACATGGTTATTCAGTCCCCTAACATTCCAAGTAAGAAGTTTCACTCTTCTCCCATCACCAGTATCATGTGATAGCAAATCTTTCCGATTCCATGACCAATAGAGTTGTGCCACATGTGCCAGGCGGCAAGCGCTATTCCCAACGGAGCAACTTTTAGAACATAAAACAAATTGTCAAACATAGAACAACTGTACCCTGGGTCTATCTTCTCCAGGTGAACAGAACTTCTCCCAATGGCGAAATCTCTTCCACCAAAGGTCAACCAATTCCCCTTACCTCCCCTTGCCCACCCACCCTCATCATCAACCCCAACTCGACGATGTACCCAAGCAAACTCTTGGATCATTTCAGGGGTAGCCTTTTGCTTCACATGACCGCCCAATCGATTCCACATCCCCGTCAACCATATAGAGTTTGGCCGCCATAATCGAGGAACAGCTAGGACTATGGCCATGAAGGTGTAGCAGTATAGACAGTGTTGGACTCACAGAAGTTACCATAATCTTCTGGTCTGGGTCTGTTGTTTTGAGCCGGGCTACCACCCCTTGGTGGAAGGGGTATAGAAGCTTCAATGTATTGCGTGGCCTCAGCTGGGGACTCGAAAAAATGCGCCCTGCCCGCATGCTGAATCCTCATCTTGGCGTGGAACATTAGAGCATATGGTATTTGTCGTTCTCTCAGAAGTCGTTTAACTGGCTCGAAGGATCTTCTACTTGCTTGAACCCTGGCCGAAAAGTCTGGGTATATATGTATCTGATTTTCTTCATGATGTAGTGTTCCAGCCTCTCTAGCCATACGCAGAATTGAGTCCCTGTCTCTGTAATTAAGGAGCCTTGCGATTATAGCACGTGGCGGTTCCCCCGGCTTGGGGACCGAGGCCAGCGTGCGATGCGCCCTCTCAATTAGGAAATGTTTAGAAAATGCTTCCTGGCCGAAGATTGTTTTAAGGAGCAATTCAAGTTGTTTTTCCATTTGACCCTTTCTGAATGTTTCCACCACGCCCACCACTCGGATGTTGTTACGTCTCGATCTGGATTTGAGGTCTTCACATTTAATTTGGATTGTCGACATTGCCGCCTTGAGTTGGGTTATGTCATGACTGTGGCTTGCAATCGCATCTTCGCTGGTGCTTATTCTCTGTTCTGCTTCAGTTACACGTGGACTCTCTTTGTCAATCCTGGCCTTGAGGGAGCCAATGGTGGAGACTATGTCATCCAACTTAGTGTTGACTGCCCGGAAGCCATCTTGGACAATTGTTGTTAATCTATCCTCTTTATCACCATTCTCCGGGGTAATAGTTTTATTGCTGTTGGTGGACATATCTGCAGCGGTAGACTGTGTTTGGCTGGCAGTGTATACGTCCATGGGGCCTTTATTCTTATTGCTTGGGGTTCTGCCTGCCTTTCCCAGTTTTTGGGGCTCGCCCATGTCTCCGGCTGCAGTATGTTATGCTGTAGTGTCTGTCCCTGGCCGTAGCACGTGTTTGCCTCTGCTGGGTTTAATACAACATTTCAACTTGTCCCCTAGCTCCTGGCGTATCAGCTCTAGTTGACCGTGCCCTCCCACGTAGTACTACACCACTGATCAATGGTATGGGTCTGGGGAGCGTCTCAGGAATTCCAGCATCCAGGCATGCTAAATCAGAAGGGGTTGTTACAGTCCGTCGTACCCCTGATAAAATGCTATGTCCCAAACAGTGAACACCACCTGGTAAGTCAATAAAGGATCAGGGTCGGGTGCTCACCTCAGGGCATTCCAGTGCAGCCCGCTCCTCAGCCGTGGTCCGGATTAGCGTACGGCAACCTGATCTATCGGGGGCATCAACTCCCTTCCTTCACACCAACCACAACACGTACCTCCTCTCCTGACGTGCGAGGTTGGGTGCGGATCGAAGGCTGTTAGGGAGAATTCTCTGTTTAGGCTGAATTTCCTAACCTAGTGAGTCCCCCAGCAGCTTTGCTGGATTTCTGGAGTTTGTTTTTATCCATCCTGCCAAGAGTGTGACTCTTTTCTCTCACTCTTGGACATGTATGTGTGTAATTCCTTTGAAATGTCAATGTGTTCAATGGGCTATGGGGTCTTTTACTCCATAGGGTCTCATATGTTTTTCTATGTGTGTCACACTGCACCCTACGTGTCGTGACACGGGGGCGCCCTAGCGGGTCCCCCCACCATAGACTCCATACCCGGGGACTGACTACTGTCTCCCCGGGCATGTAAAGTCCCCATTGGCTTTACTAGACCTAAATTTGCTAACAGAACTAGTCTTTGCTAACCAACCATCTTATTGTGGACGTACTAGTGGGGGTAATTCAATTACTCCTGGATCTGTTACTCGAGGGGGCACTGTCCCGTCCCCCCTCGTCGAGTTTTGGCTGGTGGCAGTGGAAACTACTTGTTATGTTCGACCCCGAGCATAACCCTATGGGATTCGTCCCATTGTTGGAGATTGATACTTTTTCTCGTTAATCTCCAACGTACCACCGATCTACTTATCTTAAATAGGTTTATCGAGTGGTATTTTCTGCCAGAACTCGGTTTGTAAAATGGCGTCTGTGTTCGTCTCTGTGACTCCTAAAGCAAAGGTTGAGCCCTTTGTTCCACTTTTGGCGGGCCTCTGGACAGAGACCCTCCAGAGTGGTGCCATTCTGTCTGGGTTACCTCAGGGGTGTGGGAGGGGGTTTAGACACCCTGGACCGAGTTGCCTTGCCAACTCAGGTCGCACTCTGGAGTGATTGGCCCAGGTGGTGAGCCTTCCCGCTCACCACTTAGCATGTGTTGATTGACAGCTAGGCTGAATGAATGGGGGGCGTCTGCATAAAAGCAGGGCTTTTGGGACTGGATCTTCAGAAGTCGCCACAGCACCTAAAAAATCCGACGAGGGTAACGCTGAGCCGACCTGCACGACGGCACCTCCGGTGGAGCCCTGCAGAACCGCCTCACAATCTCCCGACGACAGAGGAGATCTCCCTGCCGGAGAGTCTCTTCCCCTGGCTGGTGGGAACAACCAGTCTTCTTTGTGCTTTTTATTCGCCCAGGACGCAGTGGTCGAATTGCCCGTGCAGAGCACCCGGCAACCGGATAGCCACTACCCCTGTACCGGGGCAAAAGGTGGTGCCTTGTGACGGAGCACTCCGCGGCTGGTCTCTTCCCTGGTGGTGCACCGGACTATCTTCTCTTCGACGACGAGAGCATCTCTTCTCTTAGCCAAGACCCATCGTGCATCCACCACCAGGAACAACTGCCCCCGCCGGAGCTGCCCTCCACAACAAGATACCGTAACCGCCTGGCTTCCCTTTTCGATCGGTTCAAGTGAGGTATCTGATTCCTCTCCGTTCCGTTGGGTTGCCTCCAAGCTTTATTCACTCTTTGTTCTGAACTGGTTCAATCTGTCGCTAAACAATTTGCTAACAAAGACTTGAATGCATCGTCAGTAGAGACTTTCTGGGACATCGTGCCTTGCTTCTCGCCGAGTGGGCCTGGCCGCTGAACTTTATGGCCTATCGTGATTATTGCCTTCCTGCCTTGCATTTTATCCGCTTCAGTGTGAACCGTGTTGACTTCATTACCTGCCTATCTTTTCTCTCCCTTCCTCACTAAATATTCGAGTGTCATCTAGGTCGAGGTATACACCTCTGTCTGAAAATAAGTGGTGCCGTTAGAACCTAGAGTTGTCGATATTGTGTTCAGGGGGATTGAGCGTTTTCCATTCCGCAGAGTAATTGTGTTTTGATTTGTTTGCCGTGGTTTGCTTTAGTGTTTTTCATAGACGTTCTGTTATAAATAAATAACTTACTATCTTTACACTAAGCCTTGTTGCGTGCTTACTTGTTTTGCTGCGAAGAATTGCCCTATCTTGTATACTCCCTATACTGACCAACTTTTCTTGAGAGAAGTCTGACTGCTCAGCCACAGCTACCAATTGAATCTGTGTTGTACAGACTGCTACCAAGTGGGTTCATCGCAACACCTGTAGTCCTAAATCTTTTGCAGTGGTCCCAGGGGGAACTGCACAGGTTTCCGCCTAACAAAGGCCAAGATTTTTAGGTCACCGCAGCACCAGCACAGTCACCTCCTAAATGCGCACCCGAGTTTGATGGTCAGGTGTACAGTGGTGTCGACAGTATCTTGTGAAGTCGCGGGTATCTGTCCCAGCATGTATCACCTGCCCAACGGCTGGGGGAAGCAGGGGCGTCGGCAGGACCGAGGCTCCAATGTCGAGGGGCGGGCGCGGCCCGTACCTCCCTCCAGGATCTCAGCGGCATTGTCCCGCAGCAGTCCGGGTGATTATTAGTTTATTTTATTTTATTTTTTAATAAGCAGTGAACCGGCAGGACCCCTCAGCCATGGCCGCACCCACAGTTCTCCCTCCGTGGGAGCGTAGCGGTCAGGGTCTCAAAACCGCTCGGGCTACGTGCCAGCAGCAGGATCGTTGCTCCGCGGTTCCCAACGGAGCATCGCAGGGCAAGTGGGGACCCTGAAGCTCTGACCCAGCAGCAGCGCTCGATGAGGACTCCGCTCTTCCTCACTGCCGGGGCATCACACGGAGCTCTGTATGCGCTCGCAAGGCGCTGATCACACCAACAGGTCCCGCCCTCTACTGACCTGGCGTCCGACCGCGACCGCAGCCTCTAGCTGCTGCCACACGGAGCCCTGAGGTGAATCGTGCCCATGCCGCGGCCGGCAAAGCCCCCCAAACTCCGGCGTTTCACGTCACAGCAGTCCAGGATTTTCAGGTACCGGGGACGAGACTTTCATGTATACGCGTCTCGATTCTTACGTTTCGCAGCGGCCTCAGACAGGATAAATAAATGCAGGATTTTGAGATGGTGCGGGAGCTCTCAGATTAGGCAGCCATCTTCACTGGGCGCAACAGCGAATCCTGAGTACTTGATTTTTTTTTAACATGGGGAGAGTGGGGCCATTTTTCCCACTCTCTCATGTATTTTAATGTGATTTTGAACTTTGTGTTTCTTATGGTTATGGAGCCTGACAAACTCCATAGGTATCCTCTTTTACATTGTGTCACACAGCACCTTCAGTGCAGTGGCACATGGAAGTCTTCCAGATTTCCCCAAAGTTTAAATACCTTCTCTCGGATAAACTTCTGTTTCCCAAAGCAGTAAAGTGAAATTGACTTTACTTACACGTGTAGGTTTCTAGACCCAGCACACACTATCTTACAATAGGGTGCTGGAGGGGTTACTTAGTATCCCCTTTGTCTAGCTTCTCATGTAACATTTTTATGTTACCCTTTCCTCGACGAATGGCTGGTGGCAGTGGTTTACGTTTAACTACTGTGGTTTGCATTTACCGCAGGCAACATTTGCAGCTGCAGTAAAGCACCCATTGTACAGGTCCTTCTTGAGTTTTACTCTGCATGCCAAACCAAGGTCTGGTCACTTTTTCGCTTTGTCTTTGGCAGGATTCACAAGTGAAGTCTGCCTCTGGCTCCAGGGTGTCTGGCGGGGGCAGGGCATGAGGCAGGTGCCCGAGGCTCCCTGTGCTTAGTCTCCTAGGAGACCCAATGCACTCTGTGGTGATTGGCTTGCTAACTGTCTGGCAAGGACAGCCACCCTGCTGGGTAACTGACAGCTAGGCTAGAATGAATGGGAGAAACATGAATAAAAGGCAAGGTTTTTTGCTTGGACGACTGGACGAAGGAACTGAAGAAGAACTTGAAGAGGATGCCTGCTGCAACTCCTAGACCGTTGGTTTGAACAGAGAAGCCCTGCTGCTGTGCTGAAACTCCAAACTCGTATAGACAGAGAAGCTCCTGAAAGGACAACTTCTCCCCTTGAGTTGTGGGACCAATTAACTCCAAAGTATGCCACCTGGACATCTTCTCGAAGCTAGTTGAATTTCCATAGAGGTGCTGCTGGAAACCGAATAGCCAGGGAGAGGAACACCAGATTGTGTGCGTTATTTTTAAGTTGGACAAGAGCTCCAGGAAGATCCTCTGGACTCCCCCAGGAAGCAGGACTGACCGAGCCTGAGCCTCCTCAACAGTGTGCCGTACCCCAGATGCATGGAATGTCCCTTTCGATAGCCAGGAACCGCAGTGTTGCTATTTGCGGTAGTCGCGAGGAGCTGAAACACCAAAGTGCCACTTAATTGAAGATTGCCGGTTGCGGGCGGTGACCATCCCATTGTAGTGCAGGAGTCCCCAGAAGTCCTCCCTCTTGTCCCTCTTGTCCCCATGACTAAGGCCCAGGTACAGTGAGATCTGCAGAGCTGCACAGTAACATGAGTCATCTGCTGCACTTTTTCTTCAATCCAAAGGTACAGTAAAGTTTGAGAGAACATTCCTCTTACTGTAGAGTTGCTTGCATCTTCTACTACTCACAAACCTAAACAGCTTGTGGCCCTTCATTGATTCTTATTTTCTTCGAAGACTTCTAAAACATTGTGCAAAGACTTTTCTACTTACCTACCAGAAGTGTTTCAGCTCATATAGACTTTTGTCCATTGACTTTGACTTAGCATGTTATACTGAATTACTCTGCTTAGGGGATTCAAAAGTATTAGCCTGCTTAAGAATATTTGCAATCTTTTGTGTTCTAATAACCTTTTCCTTTGACCAACTCCTAAGAATGTTCTAAATGCTACAGTAAGATATTAATATCCCCAGCACCCCAGCTATTGAAGTCACCTGAGGGTGTAGGTTGTGACTATGGGCCATCCCAAAACTGTCTTTACTGATTTGGAAATTAAGAGTGTGTATTTCAAAGTGTATTTGAGTGTTACTGTTATATTGTTCCCATTTGAAGAGGGTTTATTCTAACTGACGGAAAAACACATGAATAAGTGTTTATTCAAGACACTTTGTGTGCAAGTGTTTATTTGAATACTTGTCACTGTGAATCTTTGTTTAACTCCCCTACAGCTCACATTGACCCCTCTTGAGATAAGCCTGGGTGCTCAACACATTACCAACATGTGTAGTACAGACGTACACCAAAGGTTGGGTTCCAATTGCCAGGAGTTCAGGGTTGTTGCAGTGCACCCAAAGGGTACTGCATACAATCTTGCCTAACACGACTCCTAACCCGAGAAAATTGGTGTTACAGCCAGAACCATGACCTACATGGAGACAGTACAGGTTGTGGGGATGCAGAGCCCAGTTCCAAATTCCAGGTCTGGACATGATCTGGAAATGATGTCCCTCTTGTCAAAACTCTATCCTCAGTTCAGATGTACACTTGTGGGAGCCCAATGATAAAAATAGTTATACCAAGGAACATGGGATCGCTTGTAGCGAGGAGCTCTGAAGACAAACCTGGAACCAGGCTTCCTTATGTGCAGGGCACTATGTATTCCGGAAGACTCTCTCCTGGACTTCCTAATGCAAACCCACATAAATGAAATGGAGTGGGTTCTTTGTAAGGACCAACTCCTACAAGATCCTATAGGTTAGTAGGGATTCCAGTCATGACCTGCTTGAACAGTGCCTACTGAGAACACTGAACTGAAGAACAAGGCTGTATTGTGCTGGCACAGGAGCCAACTCTTGAACTGGGAGCCCATCCTGTGCATATGTAGTCCATTCATGGAATTTCCAGAGCAGACTGTAAAATAGAGTTCAAACAAAGCTGCAAATTGTGGATGTTGTTGATATGATATGATAGGTTATTTCTAATGCACTTAATACCCAGAGGTTTCTAAGCGCGGACCCGGGGGTCGAACCTGCAGTGCTCTGGGTCGTCTTGTTTCCAAGGTGAGCACATTGTCCCTTAGCTATCCTCCCGAGACATATAAGCGTGCACATTATTCTAGAGTCTGCCGTCCGTTCACTAAAACAGCATGCCATAGAGGTTGAAAGCAATGTTGTTACCAGATTTTTGTGGCTGCATTTTTTGTGAGACCATGACTGAGTGGAGCCTAGGATGGTCTACTGCAGCTCTCTTTCAAGTAATCAGCTACCATACTGCTTCCAGTGGTTGCCAGACATTTGGTCGAAAGAAATTCGTCGACAGGACATTTGGTCGAAACCATTTGGTCGAAAACCAAATGGTCGAATTTTTTTTTATTTATTAAAAACCCTTTTTTTCCCTAAACTACAACCTAAAAAATATATATATAAATAAAAAAAAAATTGACCATTTGGTTTTCGACCAAATTACGTCGACCAAATGTCTTTCGACGAAATGTCTTTCGACCAAATGTCCGGACAGCGCTTCCAGTTTGTACCATCACCTACGAAAATATAGTTGATGTGCCATAACTGGTAACTGATTTTATAAGTAATTGAGAGCATTTGTGTTTGTGCTCTCGAGTGTTGCAGGAAGCACAATGAAGTCTCAATTTTGTTTGATGACCCAACAGAAGCAAACAAAGGAAGATGTATATGCTGTCCTGCAAGCCAAGCAAACAGCATCCTACATATAATGGGAACAGACCCCTTTGACCTATCCAGCTCTCCGGATCCCTCCTTTTCAGCGGTCACCTAATAAATTAAAAACCTAATAACATTTGAAAACCATCATCAGGCTTTAGGGACTCATAAATCATATAACACCTCCCACCAATTACAATATATATATATTTTTTTGTATTCGCCCGTAATCGAGCATGATATCAGTTGATGGCTTCCGCCCTAATAGCTCCCACCGAGTGGCATAGGTCTCACCACACCCATGGTGTTTTTGTGTCATTTATGAGCAATCCCATAGTGCTTTCTAGTTCGTACCGGTTTGGGCAATCATAGGGGTGTCATAACTCCTGCCAGCGCAGGGTGCTTGCTCCGAAGGTCTATCAAATATCAATTAGTGTCAAAGTAAAATGGAAAGGGTTTTTCTACAGAGTCTTCTAGATAAAGAAAGTAATGGACCATCACATACTGGAGGTGTGTTCTGTCTTTATGTATGATCATATTTTATTTACGGATCATTTCCCTTTAACTTTATTTCTCGCAACTCTTCAACATGAGTTCAGTCGCTTCTACTTAAACCACAAATATCACGCATAGCCACCATCCGACAGTAGTCTCCCTTGCATTCTTTTCGGTTCTACCTGTGAAAGTAAATCTGTGGACATGAGCATTTACTATGATGAATTTTCACCTTCTCCTATCAGCCCCTGTTCTAGCATTTTAACTTCTTTCTTGTGTTATTACTTATTCATAATTTACAGAAATAACCAAGCATAATAGTAAACAGTCTGTTTAGGACTTCTCTCTTGTAATATATTGAAATCAGTGGTATTTGGATGCATTGTCCATATCTCGACCATGCCACAAGCGCAGTGTGCTTTCTTACTACCATGATAGATGATCTATTATTGCAAGGGTTCCTATCTGAGTTGGCATCATTGTGCATTGTGTTGATGAACATTGCACTCCCATGAGAACATGTGGAGTATAATTAATTGATGTTCTGCCTACAGTGTGACAACTTGAAAGCTTAGCCACCAAGGAACAACATTAGGTCTATGCAACTAATTCCAGAGTACCATCTTTAACTCAAGTTAAGCATTTTACTCCTTTTGAAACGTTTTCAAGTATATTTTGAACTTGGAAGGCAGTGTTGCAAATGTCAATGATGAGCATATTTGTATTTTTTGCAAAAACACTGGACTGTGAAAGGTTTTCTGCAACACATTATGACCCCCTTAATCAATTGGAGAACCATTCATACAATATTTGGGGATTATTCAAATTCCAAGGGTGGTCATTATATCTGCTCTTTCCATTCACTCTTCTTCAATTTATTTTGTTTATTTATTTATGCATTTGTATAGGGCATCTAACCCGTGGGCATCTCAGCGCAGGTTACATCTTAGGTAGTTCAACAGTTAGCAGGCAAAAGACAGTTACTAAAAACAGGTAGATTTTTTGTGTCTTTCGGAGCAAGCTGTAGGACGGTTTGGCTCTCAAGGCAGGAGGAAGGGAGTTCCAGAGCATGGCTGCAGGATCAGGGAAGCTGGCGTCTCCAGATTTGGCACGCTTGAACTTAGGAGTACATAGGCAATTGGAAGTTATCAAAAAGAGGGTATGATGGTTCTCTAGCATCTGCATCTCCATGATAGCACTCACTGAAATAGAGAGGTCCGCTCTCCATGACTGGATCTCATCTGGAAATACACAGTTTGTGCCAGCACAACACATCAGCTTATCCACCGACCTATGCCCACATGGTAGACACCAGGACTATCACGACCCCCAACAAGATGGAGTGTTGATGGCAACTAGGCCACGCTGGTGGATGGAGCCACTAGCACAGCATGCATATTGAGCAGATTTACTTGGCCAGATTTGGAGGGTAGAGGACCGAGGTTGGGTTGGTTTAGTGTGTCCAGGCATGAATATGTGTGTCCTCCTATTTGGCACCTGCACACTCTCCCTCATATTCTCCCACTGCTGGACGGTGTTTTGAAAGAAGGGACACTGAGAGCAGAAATGGGTGCTTTCCCTGAAGTCAGACTATGTCCATGCTTCATCTGTTTGTGTAGTACCGTGGTTCCCAATTGCCTTCACTGGTGTCAGACATGATTTGCTCATCACTGTGCCTTCCTTCTCATCACTGGATTTCCTTCAGCAAGCTACATTTGCACTATGCCAAAGCTTATGTTGACACAATCTGGTTTCAATATATCCCCCATCCCTCCAGAAATGTGACAAGGGATATATTTGCCTGCATTGCCTCCCCTGTCCGGGCAGGCATAGTTGCAGAAACATCTCTGTATCATCAACATTATGTGAATCTATCTTTTGCAGCACTACCCCTTCCACCACTTCTCTGTCATCTCTATGCTGCCAGACAACCCCTTGCAACCTTTGCCTGCTGGCTTTACACCACTGACAGTCCACCTTCAGGCTTGAATAAGAAATTGTCCAGTAATTGCTGCAGCGTAGCCACAGATGGAATGCCCTCTGCCTGCAGTAGGACTGCAAGGCTCTTGCCCCTCACCAGACATCTCACCTGCACCTTTCACCACATCTGACACACATACAAACTACATGTATTCTTCCAAAGGCCCTGCATTCTCCAACACCTATACTGTGGCAGTTTCCAACACACTACTGTAAAGCCAGCTCCACCACCATCATGCCCTGTACCATTGGAAAACCTCCCATGTTTTGTTTCCTCTTCATGAGCCATGCTTAAGTGTCTCTCACAGAACAGGCAGCTCTTGCTGTGGTTGTGGAATCTGGCACCTTTACAGCAAACAACAACAAGAGGTACACCATTCTCCTTCCAAGATCTCCACCTGGAAATGTACATCGTTGTCCGCTTAAAAAGAGAACCTTGACATTTAACATGGGTGAAGAAGCCCTCACCTTTTTGATTTGTATTAATTTATAATATTATGCAGATAATTCCATCTCTGAAAAGGGTGGTCTGTTGATTAGATTCCCCTTTCATGAGCTCCATGCCAAAAGCATAGTGCATACCTGTGCACTGCAGCATTAGTAGCCTGATTGTGGTGGCTACACTACAGTGGCACAGAGCAAGTTCAGGTCACAGGTGCCCTCTTGCAAGCTGAAGTGACAGCCAAAGTCACTGCAGCACAGGGGTGGCATTTAAGATATGCACCCCTATTTCAAAATATCATGATTATCAGTAGCCCATGCTGGTGGCAGGGTAAACTCAAACATTTGCCTTCCCTGAGGGCATGGTACAGGGCAATGATCATAATCATCGCAACCACATCAAATTTGACATTACACATGTGTCAGCTACTGTGATCAAGCTTAGCAATGTTAGGTAATGTGTATTCTGGCCAGATAGGTATGTTCTGCCAAGGTACATGGGAGAAAATGGAATTGCCATGCATCTTCTTTGATCTCTTTGTGAGGGTAGATAACACCCTCCCCCAGAGAAAGCTGTTCAATCGGAAGCTGTTCTGGGTCCAGGAATAAAAAGAGCACACCCATTCAGAAGGAGTAGCCTCACACCAGGGTGCTGCATATCAAAGGGGACTTTGACCCTATTGGGAAGGGAAGGGGCAGGGTTAGTGTAGTCAGATATGGTCTGCCTTTGCTTCCTGTGCCCTCCACTTAGTTTAGCACAAAGCACTTTGAATGTGATGTCAGAAGGGAAAAGTTCACTTCTTTAAAGAACATGGATTGGACCGCTAAAACAGGATAGCTTTAGTCTAATCACCTGTGAACTTTTACCTTTAAGATAAGGGCTTTCACACCACATATTTGAATCATCTTTTGGACTCTAGCCCTTCAAGAAGATTTTATTGGGCCTCCGTAGAGTTGATCAACACGCCTTCCCCACATGTGACTGTGAGATGTGGTGATTGGAGGTTTTTGTGGGAACACTTGGTTTTGGTTGCTTTAGGCAGCAAAAGCTCTAACGTGCAAATGGTTACCAGTGTGTCAATTTATCATAACAATTCCACAAATAATGCATTTTTTCACAAAGAATCACGTGCTTTTATCTTGTTTAGGAAGTTTGCAGGTACGATACAAGCTGAACAAGGAAGAACCCACAGTGTTAACGGTAAATTCAGCAGACTTTTCAAAGAGGCAACTGCATCAAGTCCAGATTAACAGGGAGGAGAAAGAACTCTCGATTCAGGTAAGCACAAGAAACAATGTTTTAAATGTTTAGATCCATAGACTGTCATAAAAGAACGCAAACTAACCAATTACCTTTCAAATGGGTTTCATTTACATGTGTAGACCAGACAAAAACAGTTTGGGTTGTCCCACACGTCATAATACTTTAACCAACAAAACCATGACAGTTCCTGTAAGTAATTTCTGGCTGGTCATTTGTCCGTTCTGTGTATAAAAAAATATTTTAAAAAAAATAAAAACATAACGTTTTTACTGCTTAAAGATCAGAGTATTAGAACAATTAATAATGTTGGCTTTCCCTGGAACCAAAATCAAAAGAGGGAGACTGGTGTGATTTAAATCAATTCCCCAAAAAGTTGTGTGTAGATGTTGCCATTGCCTTCGTCTGGCAAATCATAAAGTAGGCTTTGGGGTTTGAGGAAAGAGTCGAAAATGTGGATGAAGGAAGGGAGATCATACTCAGTGATAGGGCAGAACAAAGGCTGGTCAGGTGGATGACACAGGGCTGATGGAAGCAACAATCATGTATGGTTGCAGTCAGTGGGCCAAAATCACAAGTGTCGTTACTTTTGAGTCAAATATTGTACTTTTAATGTTTGGCCTGTACAACTATATTAATGTTTTAGTGCAGAAATGTCAATAGAAATGCAAGCATCTTTAAAGTCATGGGGGTGTGGAGGCATCTTTTCATTAAAACGTGTGTACACCAACACAACACAGATACCTACATTTCAGAAAATGTTTGAACATAGTTTTAACTGGCTCCTCTAGAAAGAATTTGAAAATGGTCTCTACTAGATGACATCGGTTGTGTATAATTCACAAACAGGTAACCGATACACACGTCACAAGATGAATAGGAACCATCTTTTATACACTACCCCCAAATAATTCTGTGCAATTCATGCACATCTTTCTATTTTTATTTAATTTGTTATTTATAACGTGCTTAATACCCGGAGGTTTCTAAGCACCAACCTGTGGATCGAACCTCTGTTGCTCCTTGTCATTTTGCTTTCAAGGCGAACACTTGCCCCTGAGCTATTCTATAAATAAATATGCTTTCAAACCTCATATATAAACATGCTATCAGACAACGCATCAGAAGAATAAACCATGCAGCTTTCCATTCACTATCAGGGGACGTATTACATACACTTTGCACGGGTTCACGTGCAATTGTGCACACATGGCAATAGTGGCCAATTATACTCTTTCAATGTATTTTGCATAGGAAAACCCTTGCGTTTGTGTTAATATTATCTGTGTTAGCACTCGTGCAAATTTTGCAATACTCTAAACACATTTTTGTTTAAATACATTGTTTGCACTGGGACAGTTGTTGCAGTAGTGCTAATACAAACTTGTACAAAGATTGCTTGAACGTGTCTGTAATTTGGCTTAAGGAAAGAGAGCGCCCTATACATGGCACATGTATAGACAACATCAACACAATCGAGAATCTATAAAATAGTGAAGGGGGTTTCACAAAAACAGAGAAAAATCCAGTGGCCCTGCACTAACATGTAGTATCTATTGATCTTTCCTTGTACCTTTAAAACATATTTTGTGGAGAGAAAAAAAACATTTACCTATGTGTGTTTACTTTTTGTATCCGACTGTAGGAGATATTAATGGGGAACAATTAATTTGGGGAATCCTCCCAATCAGCGCCACACCAATTGAGAAGATTTGGATTCTTGACCAACTCTGCTTTTGACTCATATAATACCAAAGTACACCTCCACTTCCACAGTATAGAATCCAACAACCAAGCCGATGTGCAGAACAAATATAGATGTATTAATACGTAAACCAAATCATGCTCACACTATAGTTATCAGAATGCATACTACCCCACTCCGTGGCACCAAACCTTTCCTTCCTGACAAAACTTCAATTTACAAACAGGCTAAAACCACCATTTAATTTCGATTATAACTGTAATTCTCATAGCATAAGACACAACCACGTGTACAATTTTCATTTTGACTCTTTTGTGCCATCTGATAACATGTAAAAAGAAAACACAGTTCGAAAGAATACTTCAGGGATTTGGGTCACTCATAAGAATACCCCTTATGTAAGGATAATTATTGCAACATCCTAGAAACTGACAGTACAATTGTGCTTTACAATATAGGTGGCATGGGGTCTAATTTAAATAAAACATACCACTTTTCTATTGGGCAACACAGATTGACATGAACAGCACTCTTTATTTCTAACCTCCCTGCACACTTTCCCTTCTAGCGAGATTCTGGCACAACAGCATTACTTAACAAACTCTTTTGAACAGATGGGGCATGCACTCTTCATGTGTGGTAAGCCTGCACACCCAAAAGGTGTGCTGCTACGTTGGTGTCATGGACTCTTTGCCTCATCATGTATTCTGGCAGCGTATTTGTGATGGTGAGGTCTGGATCATTGATGGAGTGGTCCTGCTTCTGATTGTGGTAGAACTCCTCCAATGCCTGGTGTGCCACCAACTCCACATGGGTACACATAAGGACTGCTACGACACTTGGCATGTGTGCCAAGGTGTAAAATTGTGTCTTCCTGTCATTCACCTGTTCCAGGGTGGTGGGTAGGGCAATATGCCATGACACATGTTGCAGGTGGACTTCCAGCTCCTGACTGAGCACATTTGAAAATGTGGGCTGGGAGATGCCATTCAGTGTGCCCGCGATGTTTTGGAATGTGCTCATCACCAAGAAGTGCAGGACCGACACCACCTTCACCAAAGGTGATATGGCTGTCATGATGCTGATCCTGATTCCGATGACTAGCTGGGTCAGGGTAAGCAGTTCAGCAATGTTCTGCTTGTTGAGCCAGTATGGGGTAACTGGCTGTCTTTGAGAGTCCATGGTGAGGTCTTGACCCAGAGTAAGTGCACTAGCCTTGTATTGTGTCTCCTCCTCGTCATCCTCCTCCTCCTACTCCTCTCCTCTGCTTCATGTTCCTTGTGTTGATCCTCCAGCCCTTGTGCAGCTCAATGTTGAGCTGGAGCAGCTGCATATCTGTGTGCACAGAGGCCAGTGGCTGCATGGTAGCGTTTGGGTGTGTGTCTAGGAAGGGGTGGCCCTTTTGTTCCCTTCATGTGTGCATTGGTTGCACCTGGGTGCATTGGGGGCACCTGTGGCTTAATTTCCATCACCTGTTTGCATTTACATCCTGCTTTCAGATGGAGGTATCTCTGCTATGGTTTTGCCAGTATTACCGGAAAACCAAGGCAGTGTTACCGCCATTTTCTAAACTTGTGATTAGCTGGTAATATCATTTTGCCAGGAGTACCGTTGCTGCAAATATGTTCACCATTAATACCGTTGCCAGTAATTCAGTCGGTGGATGTCTCACCAACTCTATTACTGGCACCGGAATTACCGGTGACTGTACTTGTGGCAACATGTAATTCGGTGGTCAAGTGAAAGTGGCAGTAATTTTCTTTACTGCCACTTTCATCGTGTACAGCCTGCCTCACGATGACACTCTGTAACTTTATCATCACTTGGATAGATGTTGGAGATTTTGAATTTCCACAAAGTCAATGAAGTGTCAGTTGACTATGTGGGAATTAATTAAATTATTAATTATTGAGGAAATGCTAGGGATCTACTTCTATATGCCCACCCCATCAATGTGGGAAATATATTAAATCAAACAGATCTAGACCAATGTTTATTTGTATGTACTTACTTTAAATCACTCTGGGTTTATGCTCAGGAAAAGTCATCAGGCCTCCTGGGAAGCATGGGGACATGGTTTGACTAGCCCTCCAGACTCAGTTATGGATGGCCTCCAGCATCAATCCCTATGTTTGCATTCCCTTATCTCTGGTTATGGATTGCCCACCCTCTGCTGTCCATCTTTTGCCTTGTCTCATTCACATCTCTTTGTCTCCCGTACAATGTTGGTTCTCCCCCTTTCACATTATGTGTCTACTTTTAAAACCCCCTAATCACACCCCAAAATCTCTAAATGATGTGTTGATGGCTCATTGGCTTATGATTGTAATAGGACATTGTTCTTCCCCCTACAAAAGGCCTACCCCTTCCCTTTGATCAGGTTTCCAAGCCCCATTCCTAAGAGTTCTTTCTCTACCCATTTGAAATTCCATTTCTGACCATCTCGGATATGAATTTAAAAATCTTCTACATGGCACTTTTCTTCAATTTAAAGATAAGGGTGGCAATTCATATAGTTCTAAACTGACCATGCCAGTTGCAAGGAACTGTGCCTGATATTGGCAATTGGTTGCATGTGCAAATGGACATTTTTTGCAAATTTACCATGAAATAGCTTAGTTAAAATCGTGATGTTTCAAAGACAATTATCTGATTCAATAAGATACCATATTCCTGACTCTTCATCCGTAACATTTTCTGAAAAGCTACAATCACATTTTACAATCAACTCTGGTTGGGTGTTCTATCAAAACATAGCATGGTTCCTATGCTTTCCAAAGATGCCTGAACCATGTCTATATCTATTATGGTTCCCCATTTTATGAGCAATTTATGATTCTCCACATAATCATGTGGTAGCCTTTTAATACACACATACATTTCACTGGATTAATTAAACCATTTCTTCTTACCAAATCCATGTCTCATTCAGTTGGGTCACGTGTGCTGAGACCACAAAAACAAAGCCCTCTAGCCTGTAATTATGAGGATTTTTGCCTAACTTTCTGCAGGTGGCTCATCATCTTGGTAACTAGAACGTTTCAGTCTCCTTCTGTCCTTGGCTGAATGTCATGTTTCTGCTCGCCTATGCCTGCAGTGATCGTGGCAGACTTTCCATGTGCTTGAAGCCTGTCTCCCTTTGCCATCTTCTTCAGTGACATATAGCTTCTATGTCATTCCCTATGGCATCTCCATGTTAGTAGCAGTCAAGCATATGCAAGCTAAATGTATGTATATATTTTTTTGATGTATTTATTGTGTTTTAGCCAAGAGCAGTATACAAGAATCTTGACTTTTCACACATTGAGTTACAAAATAGAATTTTTTATCAAAGCAAATAAAAACAAAAATTAGAAGAAAATAAAGGAAAAGTAAGAATATCAATCACTATAAAAGACATTGGATGAATTGTTTAGTTTCTAATAAATCCAAATCTCTTAAGAAATTAACCACCTCAACTGTGAGAAGCCTATCATTTCCAGATGACATTCTGTCTCAAAAAGTTTTAGAGTCAAGGGCACGGTTATCATGTACAAACCTATGGAATCTTTGATATCTCAGATTCCTAGTGCCCATGCATTCTGAACCCAAATTCTCAATCGTTTGTCTCTCCATTTGATCACACTTGTCACAGATATCTGAGGGGTATTTTCCTTTATCTCTGACATGCAGAACTTCTCGTGTATGTATTAAATTCAGGCAGAATCTTAAGAATTCCATTCGAGTTCTTGAATCTGATGATCTCTTCAAGTATGGTGGTACGATAGATCTTGGTTTGTCTAATCATGTGAAGCATAATGATAACTTTGTACTTCTCATATTGTCAATGGTTCGTATCCAGTCCATTCATTTAAGGCACTCTTTCACTTTCATAGGATTTTGCAGTAAGTTTTCAATATTTGTTTCAGCATTATGTAATTTTCTATCACAATTGGCTCTAAGAATATTCAAGAATCAATTGTCTGAAACTCTGCATAGATATTGCAATTTCCTCATACAAAGTGGAGGGGGGGTCTAAGATTAATCTGTGCATTGCAATCCATTTCCTTTCCAAATATGATAGTAAATAACATAAGCCCAGCGCATATCTTATACTAACCATGCGAATACAACATGGAATTTCCAGTGATTTTTTTCCAGATGTTGGCTTCTATTTTCACCCAATCAATATCAAAGGCATGGAAGTTCTGTTCAATACCAAAGATAATAATTGGAACCACCTTGCCAATGTAAAATGCTATCATAGGAACAATAGAAAACTTACAATACTGTAAACAAATTCTTTTCATTTGTGAACCCAAATTTATAATTTTTAAGACTAATGTTTCCAATAGATATTTTTTAGTTGAGAAGGCAGTCACCTTTGTGCCAAAATGAGTGACTTCATTGATGATTGGGATAGATTGAGAGCCCAGGTGCCAGGTGAACGGCTCAGCCTTTTTCATCGGATGTTTGAAAATCACTATGTTTGACTTCTTGGGATTGATTTGCAGATCATTATGAAGAGCATATACTGAGAAGGCACTTAAGATGCGCTGTAGACCGATCTGAGTATTGTTTTATATTAAATATCATCGGCATATGCATTCCAATTGCTTTTCATGCAGACAACCTGCAGGCTAATCATGCCAATCCCCTAAATATATCAATTATTGGCTTCTTGCGGTTTCAGATTTAGTGAAAGATATGAACACAGTGATACATATATTTATCTCTCCTCTTGCATACATGGGTCATAGGCATGTGCTTTGTGTTTCTAGTCAATAAATGAGTGCATGTTTGTGTAACTTCATGAATGGATGCATATGTTCTTCATGTCTTCTACATCGTGATGTCAGTGATGAAGTCAGTGATCTCTGGCCTTGCAGTCAGTCAACTTGCTCGATTGAGGTCAATTCCATTTCATCCGGGTCATCGATTGGGTATAGTCTGAACAGTTGCCTGAGTAACGTTTCTCAAACCGGCAATGCATTGAAGTTCTATGGTGATGGGCCTAGGAGTGAGGCATTTCTCTACTTGCATGCATAGGGTCGCGTGGGGGCATGATGGTCAGATTATATCCCCCATCTATGTTGTCTTTATATTATAAGATATATTTAATTCCTCTGGCAATTGAGTTTTATTTTTCATTTGTTCATAGTTTCATCCCAGCTTCAAACTGTTCACACCTCTCCGCGGTAGCTCTCTGTTTAAGCAAATCAGCACTTTATTGCATCTGTCACCTGTAATTGAAAGTAAACCTGATTTATTTTGGCCTTTTTGGAATCATGGCACAAGAAGTTTTCCTTTTCATGTAATGTTCCCTTTTCTGCAGACAATATTTGAGGGCTTATCAATTGAAAGTTAAAGGATGGTCTTTTTTGTCTGCCAGTCAACAGTGTGCTTTTAATATTCCTGTAGATTTGGGCCTAACTTTTAGTCCAATGTAGTACACTTATACTGGGGTGAAAATCCCCCACAAATCCCCCTGTGATTGTTTATCTCACGTGGAAACTGGTGTGAAAGGGCAGGGGAAAGTGTGGTTGTTTTTCAATAACCAGCGACAAAAATGTTTCTTTTGATGGAGAACTTCCCGTTCTCTCTTTATCCACCAGTAGTGGGTGTTCATGCTTCCATCCAACTTTTGGGATTTCAGGGAATAGAAGGAAGGTCCTTTCTTTTCTTTCCTGGTTCCAGGGGTCTTTTTGGACTACTCTTTATCTGGTGCCCAGGCTGGAAGGCATTTGAATTTGTTTTTCTAAGAGAGGAGTTAAAATAGTTGTTAAGAAACTATAGTTAACATAATTTCCCCAAAATGAATTGCATGTAATTTTAAACATATTGTTTGGTTAGAGGAACTTTTAAATTACTTACTCACCAGTTCTATCTTTTGGTTTCCATCTTGGGTTTTAACTTTACCTTTAATTCCTCAAATGGTTCCTCGGATCAAAATTCTGTGGGCTCCTCGGTCACCCTTAAAGCTCCTCTAGGTTGACAGTTTTTTTAAATGATTGATGTGGACCCCACTTTCTTCCATCTGCTCTCCTGTTGGGATGCATATCTTATAAGCAACAGGCAAGATTGCATCCACAATCTCAAAACTACTACATAAAGACAGAAGGAACTCCCCTTCCTTGGTTTGGTTCCTCTGAAAATTGCAGAGATAGACCATGTCACCTATCGCATACTTCTTTTTCCTAATCTTCAAGTCACTGTATGCTTTCATCCCTTCAGCTAACTTCTCTTAATTGCGCTGGGCATACGCAAAAGTGTGCTGAGGTGTTTCCTTACGTTCTCAATGTACTCATGAGTGGTGGGCGTGCTGATCAGCATATGCTCCTGAGTTCTATGGAGCAGATGCAGAGGTAACAAAATGTTTCATCTGGTCTTCAGTTTGAATGGAAGACATTTTGGTTGCAGAAGATGGTGTAGACCTAACAGCCATTAGGAGAAGCAGTAATTGAATGCCCCAACTCGGTCCAGAGTCACCCTCACAATATTCTTATTGTATCTCTCAACACCTCTGGCAAAAGCCATGTGGTAAACTATGTGGAATGTTTGTTTTACCCCAACAATCTCCACCATTTTAGTCATCACCTCGCTGTAAAATGACTTCCTTTATCCAAATCAATCCTTTGTGGAAAACAGAAACAAGAGAAGATCTGGTTGATCATTAGTGTGTCAGCTGTTTCTGCCTTACAATTCAGGGTGGGACGAATTTCTACCCACTTTGTAAATAGGCATGTTACTGTCAACATGTACTTATTTCCTCTAGAGGAGAGAATCACTGGCCCAATGAAATCCACTTGCAAATCTGACAAAGGAAGTGTCATTCTCCTTTTTTATAGGGGGGCTCTGTGTGTGGGAGAACTAGGCAGGATTTGAGCACACATGAGACATCCCTTCAGATAGGTGTTGAGGTCATGGGTGATATGTGGCCAGTATGCAACTTCTCACAAGATTTCCAAAGTCCTGTGAAAACCCCTGTCACCGGCAGTAGCCACCTCATGGGTGTGACTCAACATCAGGCTCTGGAATCAGGTGGATACCACCCAATGGTCATATCCAGATAGTGATATCCTTACCAACAGGGGTAAGGGCACCGGCGCTGGCGCCGGTAATCCCTTACCGCCCTACTACGAGTTTCTTTTGCGGGTCCTCCCTTAACGCCTAGTTTTTCCAGGCATTAACGACTGGACCTGCAAAGGGACTCTGGAGCTGGAGCAGGCAACTTGCCCCTGTGCCTACTATGCTGCCTCTCCCAGAAATGTTGTGTCAAGCCATGCCCCAGACCACTGACCTATCTCCATTCGCACCCCATTATTGCTAAAATGACCTGCATGGTACCCCCCTGAGCCCCACCCCCCTGGACCCAGAGCCACCCCTCTCTGTTGAATTACTGCTGCCCCATTCCCCACATGATTGAAGGCATTTACATTCCCACTTAGGGACATCCTCTAAGGATCATACCTGTCTTGGCCCATTCACCCCACCAGAGCCGCTGAGGAAGGGCAGGAGGCCTCTCGCACCCGCCTCACACGAGACGCTATGGTGCTGCTTCAATGACGAAGAACAGAAGGTAGATGCTAATCTGCCTTCATCCCATGCCTTTGCCAATTCGCATTTCCAGCCCTGCGCCCTACGCCACATTTGGCTGCTGAATGAGAACCCGCCAATCAGTATTCCGCCCGCAACATGGGACTGAGACAGCTGTAATAGATCTTAAGGCCCAAATAGACGAATGCAAAGACAATGGCCAAGCAGCCATACTCCTCCTTCTGGACCTATCAGCAGCATTCGACTTAGTTGACCATACCGTCTTATGTAGCCACCTTGACTCTGCAGCCCATTTCTCAAAAGAGGCTATAACATGGATCAAGTCATTTCTGAGTAACCGGACTATGAGAGTCTTCGCTCCTTCAGCCTCAGCAGATCCGATCCCTATAACCTGCGGTGTACCACAAGGATCTTGTGTGTCACCCACCCTCTACAATGTTTTCACAAAGCCCCTCTTTGAGGAAATGGATCATCTTGGTATCGCCTACACTAACTACGCAGTCGATACCCAGATCCTCCTCCCGCTCTCAGGAGTTTACACCAAGGATCTGGCTCTAGTGAACAGAATCTATAGCATCGTTCAGGCATGGATGGCCACCCACAGCCTATGCCTGAACGATGATAAAACCGAGCTTATCATCCTAGGCACGCCAACATATATATCCAAACTCAGCCCTGATTATGCCAACTTCATTATTGATGGGAACAACATAAAAGTAGCCAATGAAGTGAAAACCTTAGGATTTTACCTAGACGCCACCATGAACTTTGCCAAACAAGTTAACTCTCTAGCCTCTGCTACGGCATACACATGCAAACTTAGAGCTAGTAAACAATCCTCTCCACAGACAGCTGCATTACACTTGCCAGAGCCCTTATACTATACAAATTGGATTATTGTAACGAACTCTACATTGGGGCAAATAAACAGACCATTCACACAATTCAAGTCCTCCAGAACAATGCCTTGAGAGCAGCACTCAAGATTAACAGAAAGGAGCATATATCCTCTGTAAGAAGAGAACACAAATGGCTTTCCACTTTTGATAAAATTCAACTTAAGATCGTCTCCCTCACCCACAAATGCCTCAACAATAAAGCACCACCCTACCTCATGGACAGGATATGTAAAAGAACCTCATCCAGACCAACAAGAACAACTAACGCAAACTGCCTCCAAGTTCCGCGCTTCAAACTCTCCACTATAGGAGGACATAGCTTCCCAGTCAAAGCTGCGCAGTTATGGAACACCCTCCCCCATGACATCAGAGAACCTCAGCCCTTCGCTAATTTCAGACAGAACCTAACCAGGTGGCTGAGAGCCAATGACATTTAACTACTCTAACATGCATCACACTTTAGATGCACCTCCCTTGACACTCACTCTCGGCTCCTGGAGCTTACTTACTATGCGATTGAAGCTCCGTGCGCAGCACATCATCCTGACACTGCTGACCCGATTTGTCACACTGTACATAACTGTATATTATAACCCTATGACTATGTTTTTGACCCTGACCTTACCTTGTACATACCTGCCTATTGTAACATTGTTGATGTCTGTATTTTTTCTACTTACCATGTACCTGTAACTAAGTTGAGCATATCCTTGTCTGTTTGCGCCCTGATGCCCCAGGGTATGGTGCGCTATATAAATATAAACTAAACTAAACTAAACTAAACCCCCATTTCCCCATGCTTGCATACATTGCATTGGCATACTGTTAACTGCCTCCAAGGACTCTGACCCATCTTCCCTTACAGCCACCGGTCTGGTTGCAGGCGTGCTGGGTGGGCCTTGGTTCCTTGGTGGCCCCACAGGTGTAGGCGCCGGGATGGCCACAACCTCCTGTGCTGCTCCCTTGTTCTTTGTCCCAGCATTCCTTGGTTTCATGCCACTCGCTGCCTTCTTCCTGCTTGCCTTGGCTCTTTGAGTCATGGCCCTCTTTCTCTTCCCCGCAGGTTCTTCTTCCTCTTCCACCCTTTCTTCCTCCTCCTGTTCCAACTGTTCCTCGCTGTCTGGGTATAGTAGTGGGGAGGTCGGCCCTTGGCTTGTTCCTGATTGCTCCTCTTCTCCTGGTTGTGGTATCATAGCCTCCATCCAGTTGGGGCCGTGCTTTGCTGCTGCTAGCCTTGCCATGGCCATAAATGATTCCAAATCCATTCTTCCTAGCCTCTTTCATTGCTTGAAGACCTGTACCAGGCCTTTGGCTGGACCGGTCTCCTTTCCTAGAGCGGGTCGCACCCAGCGAACCCCGTCTATGTCTGGTGAGCTGCTCCTTATGGCCTCTTACTACGGGTCACGCTTCAGCGAACCCCGTCTTGTGGTGGCCTGTCGTGGGAGGTGGATAATTCTGATTCCTCCACGTTCAACTCCGCGTACCTTCCCCCTTTTTGTTGTAAAAAAGGGGGGAGTCAACGGGAGTGTTGCGGGCTTGCCGGATCTTTTTCGTGCCCCCCGGGAATAGCCCCGCTCTCCGTGACACCCTCGCCGTCTGTTTTCACCCCTTGCCGGCTCTCTGCCTTCTAAGTGAGTGAGGCTGGTGTGCCGAGTCTGTAGTGTGGCGTATACCTGCCCCAGGGATGGCCCCGCTCTCAGCCGATCCCCTTGCCGTATCGCTCACCTCTTTACTGGGACTGGTCTTCCCCGCGCCTCCAACACCGTCTTGCCGAGCTGCTGACTTCTGGATGCTGCCTCTCTGCCGCCCGTGAACTGTCTCAGCCTTCAATCGCAGCCCGTTGTTGCCAATCAGCTGATGCAATGCGCTGAAGGTCTGGTGAGCTGAAGTCCGCTGAGTCCGACATTCTGCTGCAGGCGCAGTCCCGGCGACGTCCGCCAAAGCTCCTCCAGGCAATGCTCTGCAACGACGCTCCACCAAGCAGTCCTCTGTGCCGCCGAAGTCCTTTCTGCAACAAAACAAAGTCCTCTGTTGGCAGGCGGGCATCCCACTGCAATTTGCGGTACCGTTATGAGCACCTTCCCCATTCCAATTGAGCCCTAAGGGGGCTCAAATGGGAATGGGGAATGGCCCTGGTGATTGGGGAATTACCGGTCCCGCCAACCTTGGAATGGACCGGTAATTGCTCCATTCACCAGGGCGGAGTCAGAACGAATTTGGAGGCAGCCATGGCACTATTAGCGCAATGGCGAGCTCCAGCCTTGTAATGAGGCCCAGTGTCATTTATGATCACTGGTTCTTTCAGTTAGTGGTGTACCACAGTGAGGATGGCTTGATGTACCCCATCTACTCCGCCAACTTACTATTTTGGGGTCCTATTTTATAACCAGCAGGCGGTTGTGCAGTATCATTAACCCAGGCATTCCCTATTGTTGGGTGTCTTGACCCACGTTCAAGTTATTATGCTGCAACAATTGGGGCTGTGGGCTCAAAAAATCCAAGATGGCCGAAAAAGCCCACATTGCGCCAGAATCCAGGAAAACCAGGCAGTTTTTGCGCACACCAAAATAGTCGCCTAACCTGCCATCCACCAGTGCGAGCGTGGTGGGCCAGAAGCGCCATGAGTGAAACGTGGTGCCAAAGGAAAAACAGTAGTGCCTGTTAGATCAAAAAAGCGCTTTGAAATCACCTTTGTTTCTCTGAAATGCAAGCTAAAAATGCCTATTTTAAACATTGTAAGATATTCAAAATCTCACTGAACACCAGCAGACATTTGGCAGAATGTGGTCTTGTGTGCATACAAAATCTGGAACAATTAAGAGCCCAAAACAATGTTTATAACAAAACTGTCTGAGCTGTGGATGTCAGCAGCTTAACTGAAATTGGATTTAAAATCACTAAAATCGAAATGTTTAAAATAAATGAGTGACCTATTTTTGAGTGTCACATAGGTTGCAACTGTTTAAAGATCATAGTTTTGAACTTAGAATCAGCGTTCTAGCTGCATGTGTAGAAATTGTAAGTTTGATTTGAATGAAGAAAAACTGGAAACAAAAGTGACATTTGGCTGAAGCCTGGCTTGAAGAGATTGAATTCTGCCCATCAACTACCCCCGACAGGAGTTGAAACTTGCACAGCCACTGCATTCGCAGGCCTGGCAGCCTTCTGCTGTTCCCACCAAAAGGAGATTACACCTCTCTGATTGAATCAGGGGAGGAGCACCTGGGAGCAGGGAAACAGAACAAAGAGCCTTCCTTGGCTCAGGCAAATGTTAAATTAGGGGGGGTCGTAAATGGCTTCATCTTGGGAGAAACTGGGAGGAGAGGTGCCTCTGTGAGCAACCTGAGTTGGAGGAAGTGGACAAACCAGAAATTCCACCATGTGCTTTGGGAAATCACACCCCTCTGGGCCAGAGCATATTTTTTTTTTTAAAGGTGGATAATTCATAGTACAGACTTGTCAAAATTATATAATTAATATCATTATTCTTGTGATTTTTCTGTGCACATTTTAAAAGGTGTTAGGACTCTGTGGTATGTTCTGGGGGATAGTAGCAGAAAATAAGGTATTATTCCGAATGTCTGTATGTTAAAAATCTGACACTTTATCATCTGATGCCCATATTCCTTGTGCATGTTTGTGTAAATTCTGAAAAAGTTTAGAGGTTGTGTTCTTGATGAAAAAGGCAGAATTCTGTCATAGGTGGACAGAACAACTTACAAAGACAGGGATCGGATGGTTTGGTGCTACAGAAAATATGTTAATTGGACATATAATATTAGAAAAAATGGTGCATAGATAAATATGTATTTGGATCAAAAATAGATTTGGGTGCAAATTGACAAGGGGAGTGTTCTTTCTGTATGCCATAAAATTAATGCCTGATGACACTCCATTCCTTCCCCCAATCAAGGGAGAGAGGAGAGCTTGGCCAATGATAAGTTGTGAGGGGCAGGCTTAGTTATGCCCACGCACACACCCATTTTCAAAACACATAAAAAGAGACCGCTTTGGACAGGCAAGACATTCACTTTCCACTTTCTTGCGAAGCATTTTGCCGGACAAGACAATATCCAGAAGGACCATCTCCAGAATTTAGAATCCAGACTTCAGAACTTTTTCAGCAGTGCCAAGAACTTTTGCCAGAACCAGAGACCAGACCGCTGTGAAGTGTAGAGCTGACACAGAGGGCTGTGACTTCAGAACCACCCGCCAGGAGTCCAGTCCAAACCTGATCAGACCTTGACGGCCTATTTCAAATTTATAGTGTGAGTACTCAGCTAGAACTGTGCCAGAACCAATCTTTTAGTCTAAAATAATCTGATTCAAACCATTTTAACATGTCCAGAACTATATCATAGAATTGTGTGTCCCTTCTCCGATTTTAAACCTGTAAAAGTGTCATTTTGCCATTTTGAATCATTATTTAATTTCTGAAAAACTACCTTCATAAAATCGTCCATAACTTTGGAATTCCTTATAGTTATTCCGTAATTGCGCTCGACGCATTTGGAAAAATTCCAGCAAATTGAAAAATTAGCTCCTGTCAAACATAGCCGTCTTTTGCTTGAACTGCTAAAATTCGTTTTCAACCTGCTAATCCCTCATTGAGCATTGCCAGTGTGACTTGAACTAATCTTAAATAGCTATCACCTACCCTGAAACTCCTACAGGGAATTAAAATCATTTTATGCATATTTTTCCCTTCTTTGCAAATCACATTTAAAGTATTTTTCCTGTGTTTTAAAATCAAACCTGTTTTCCTCTAAGATCGCTGGGGGGAACTGGAATTTTGCATTGCATTTTGTTTGTATTCCTGAAAATTGTGTGCTCCCCTTCCATCTCCTTCTATTGCATAGGGGGGGAGTGAATGGCCACAAGCGGAAAAGTGAACATATTATCTCTTGTGAAACCCCATCAGTTATTTCTGTACTGCATTCTTTCCATCCCTGTTTTTCCTTGAAACCATAAAAGCATTATCAGTTACCTTTTCCTTCCTATAACAACTCCTAAGTAATTAAATAAGCGTACAATTGTAATATTATCCATTGTTGATCGCTGTCATATTCTTAAGTGTGATATCAAATATTAATTTATTATAAAAGTGTGATATATATATTGTTTAATTTTTCCAATACATCTTTTAAATTGCAAAACACACCTACTTCTTAGCTCAGCGAGGTCAGGGGGATTCAAAGAGAGAGGCGTTATAAAAGGGTTTATCATCCAGAGTATAACTTGTCATCAAAATATATAAATAAGGGCTTCCCTTGGGCATCCCAGACGAGGCACTGACTTAGTGGGATTGCTGAATTGAAGTCATTAACACTATGCCACACACTAGTTCTTTTTCCCTGTTATTCACAACATGGTAGGAGCACCCATCCACATAGAGTGTGATTATCCCCTGACAAGTGTCTTCTTCATAGACCTTGTGTTGGGAAGCTAGGCAAGCCTCCACATTGTTTTTTGTTATTCCAGTTCCATCCTCGAGACGGTTTCTTGAGCACAATAATGCAAGTCCACCAATCCTTGTGCTAGATGAATCTTCTTGTTTTGGCCAGACCTGATCTCCACAGGAAAGCCTTGAGTGGACAGAATCCAGGAAGTAACTCTGGAATTCAATACATTCCCAGCCCATATTCTGTCACTTTGCAAATACTGAAAGGGTTGGTGAGGAGTCTCTACAATGATGTAATCCCCCTGGATACATGGGCAGTGGTTTTCAATATCCATACCATTGCCAGGTGTTGGGAGTCTTGACCCACGTGCAAGTAATCATGCTGCAACATTTGGTGCTGTGGGCTTAGAAAATTCAAGATGGCGGAAAACCCACATGTGCGCCGAAATCCAGGAAAGCTGCGCAGTTTGTGCGCCCACCAAAATGGTTGCCTCACTTGCCACCCACCAGTGCGAGAATGAAAGGCCGGGTTGCCATGAGGGAAATGGGTTGCCAAAGGAAAAACAGTAGCGCCGGTTAGCTTCAAAGCGCTTTAAAACCACCATTGGACTACCCGCACAGTAGTCTGAAACCATTGGGAATGGCAATGCTGATTGCCAAATGCAACCTAGAATTGTGGGGAATTCATTTGTTAAATCCCAAAAATGGGTGCAGTACCAGTACTCACCACTATCCAAAAGCCGGCGTTTTAAAACCACCCTGTGTTTCTCTGAAGGCAGGCTCAAAATGCCTATTTTCAAACATTGCAATATGTGCAAAATATTCACTGAACACCAGCAGACATTTGGCAGAATGGAGTTTTGTGTGCCTACAAAATCTGGGAAATGAAGAGCCCAGAACAATGCTTATAACAAAACTGCTAGGCAGTCAGCAGTTTAAGTTGCACTGGATTTAAAGACACTAAAATCGAAAATGTTTAGATTAAATGAGTGACCTATGTTTGGTGTCACATGCCTTTGTAACTGTTGAAATGTCATAGTTTTGCACTTAGAATCAGCATTCTAGCTGCATGTGTAAAATTGCAAGTTAATTTAAAAAGCAACAAAAAACATGACAGTTAGCTGAAAGTCTGGCTTAAGGAACTTGATTTTGCCTGGCAACTACCCCCATCAGGAGTGAAACTTGAGTCACAGCTGTGTTCCCAGGCCTATCTGCCTTTTGCTGGCCACACAAAAGAATCTACCATCTATCTGATAATTGAATTACCTGTACTCTGCAGGAGAGTGAACAATGCAACTCCCTTCACCCAGGCAGATGGTTTATGACGGGAGTCGTAAATGGTCGTAAATGGAGCTTCCTCTTGGCAGAAGCTGGGAGGGGCACTGCCTGTGAGAGCAAGCTGGCTTGGCAGAACTGGAAAAACCAGAATTGCAACCTTGTGCTGAGGGTAAACCACACCCCTTTGGAGCCAGAACACAACTTTAAAAAGATGGATCATTCATAGAGCGGACATGTGAAAATTGTATAAATGATACCATAATTCTTGTGATTTTTCTGCCCACAGTTTAAGAGGTTTTTAGAACCGGTGGTATGTTCAGGGGGGTTTTAGCGGAAAAGAGGATATTACTCTAAATGTGTGCATGTTAAAAATCTGAAACTTCATCAGTTAATGTCCCTACTCCCTGCGCACATGTATGTAAAGTGGGGTCAATGTCAGAAATGGCAAAATCAGTTAAAAAGTGAAATATGTGCCATTTCTGAATGCAAGTTCCTAGAAACAGCAGATTTGGGACAGAGTATACCTCATGTGATAGGTGACATGGGTATGTAATTTCAAACAACTGTGTAACTGTGAAATATGGATTTTGATCATATATAGATTTGGGTGCACAGATGACAGGGGAGTTTTTTTTCAAGAGATCATAAAATGACATCACTCTGACTCACAGTTCCTTCCCCAATCAAGTGAGGAATGGAAATTTGACCAATGACAAGTGAGAGGGGCAAGTTTAGTTATGACCAACATACACACCCACTCTCAAAACACATAAAAGCAGACAGTCAGGACAGATAGAGACCTTCAATCCCATTTGCTGCAACGCACTCTGCCGGACCATACAACATCCAGAGATCCAGATTTCAAATCCATCAACCTCCAGAAAGCCAAACTAGAGACTTCAATCTATCCAGAACTAAGAGACCAAACCAGAGAGCGAGCAGTTCCAGAGACCAGACGCTGTGCCCAGACAGAGACCAGAGCCCAGTCTAAAACCCTGACCAGATCCGTGATGAGGCCCATTTAATTCAAGAATATAGTGTGAGTACCCAGCAGAACTGTGTAGAACCAATCTCTTAGTTTAAATTCATCTAATTCAATCTATTTAACCTAAGTAGAACTGCCTGATAGCTCCAAATCTGTCACCTGTCATTCTAGCTGCAAAATCTGTCACTTGTCATTTTGAGCTTTTAAAATTTAAAATCTGAAAAACGACCTTCACAAAATCGCTCATATCTCCGCGACCGTTTGTCTTAGAGACTTGCAGTAACTTTCATTTGGAAGCTGAGATCCTAGGCTTTCCTAGGACCCCAAAACGATAGTCCTTGTGGTTCCTCTGTAATAGCGCTCGGCGCATCCGCGAATTTTGCCGCGATTTGCAAATTTCTTCACGTGTAAAAAGACAGCAGTTTTGCTTTTCCTTGCCAAAAACTTTGTTTACCTGCTAGTTGCTACTAAAGCATTGTTAAGGTGATCCCGAATTCATAGAGAGTACCTATCACTCACCCTGAACCTCTGAAAGGGAATTAAAAGCATTTTAGCATATTTTTCAATTCATTGCCAGCACATATAAAGCATTTTGCCTGTGTTTTCAAAACTCCTATCTGTTTTCTGTAGTGTAAGCTTGCTGGGGTGAACTGAATTACAGTTGATTGCATTTCTGAGAACTGTGTGCTTCCTTCCATTTCCTTGCATTGCATCAAGGGGGGGAGGGGATTGCCAGAGAAAAGTGATTACATTGTTTTGTTGAAATCATATTGAGTATTTTCTATACTGCATTTCATTCATTCAACATTCCATCCATTTGAACTCTATAAAGCATTCTCTATCACATTATTCTTCTTTTGTTCCTATTTACCAGTGTGCTATCTCATCCATTTCATGTCAACTCATTAGGGATTATAAAGAAGTGTGCTAGTGCCAGATTCTCCGTTGTTAATCATTATCGTATCAGATTATGTGTGATATTCAATTATTAATTTATTATAAAGTGTGATATATATATATATTTTAAATTATCAAATAAACCTTTTAAACTTGCAAAACAGAACTACTTCTTGGCTCAGTGGGGTCAGGGGGATTCCAAGAGAGGGGTGTTATATAGGGGTAGTCATCCAGAACGCATGAACTGGACCTAAAGATATATCAATAAGGGTTTTCATTCAGTATTATAGACTAGGTGTTGACTTAGCTGTAGTGTTGAATTGAATCCTCTTACACAGGAGTGCCTTCCCACAATTGTTAAATTGTTCCTCCACAGAGTACAGAGTTTTGCTCATGTAAGACATAACTTAGTTGACCTTGTCATGCTTTTGATACAATATTGCTTTCAGGCAGAAAACCCTGTCTATAAGAGCACCACCATATTCTTAATGGGGTAAGCCAAACAAGGAGCTTGAGAAAGGCTTCTTTTCAGTTGTTTAACTGCCTTGGATTGTTCCAGACTTCATTCTCACTTGACTTTAGCCTTTAGTAAATGGACCAAAGATCGAGTGACCTGTGCATAGTCCTCAATGAACTTTCAGCTGTAATAGGTGAGTCCAAGAGGCTTCTCAATTCGGGAAGAGTGGTATGGTCTTTCAATTTCAATAATGTTTCCACTTTTTTTGCCTGTTGGTTGAGACCCTCAGGGGCGATTTTCTGCCCAAAAAGTTAACTCTGTCTTACACCATTGTGCTTTCTGAAATGACAACTTTGTCCAGCTTTCTGCAACTGGGCCAGAACATAGCACGTTTCTGCAATATTGTCTTCCACAGTTGAGCTCTTGATCAATACATCATCTAAATAGGCCAGGTTTCCCCTTTTGCCCAAGTTCGTGAATGGCCTTGTGAAGGAATAGATTGAATTAATTTCCTGAGTTTAATTATCAAAAGGGTGTTCAGCGCTACATGTATTGCTTCTCCCAAAAGGTAAAGCACAGCTTTTACTGGTCTTTCCTGCTCACAGGTACATCCCAGCCAGTAACCATTAGTCAAATCAATGGCTGAGTACAGTTTTGAACCCTGGATCTGCACCAACCCTTATTCGATGTGGGAAGTGGCCATCTTGACTTTTGAACCCATTTGTTCAACTCCCTTAGGGCTGTTGTGCATTGGGTTTCATTATCTTAAATACCATTTTTTTAAAGGTACTGTGGTTCAGACAAATTATACCATGGAATTCCAAGTTATGGATAATCCTTGTGAGTGACTCCATGGACTCGAGAGGTATCCAGTATTGTTTGATGAATAGTGGAGCCCTGTCGGGGTCCATGAGTATGGTGGTTGAATGAATCCATTTATGTCATAATCATAAGAATTCACTGAAATGTTATCTTGGAAGTCCAGAAATACCTGTGTTAGCTGTTGCCTTTACTCCTCTGTCTCACAGGCACCCGCTAGATTGATCTGTTCCTTGAAAATCTGCCTGATGGAAAAACCTCTGTCTTGGAAATCTAAGCAGTATTCTACAGTTGTGTAGAGGGATCTCTTTTTATGGTGTTTACTACGACATGAGGTTCTGTGGATTTGTTGTTGACTCTAAATATCACCTCATCCTTCCTGATGCCACATGTTACATCTTCCACCCCATAAGGTCATGAAGATTACACCTAGAAATTCCCCCGATGATGAGTACAAATCTTTTCTAGAGGAATTCTGTCAATGGTGCCCAAACAGTTGTTTGGAATTGGTCCTATGATTTAATTCCCTAAATCACTAGAAGAGTGTTGGACAACAACCGCCATTACAAAAGAGGTGTCCGCTACCAAAGTGATACCTTGAGAGTTGGTGCTATGCAACAATATTTAAATGGTGTTATATACTAGATCCACCATAAGTATTGGATACAAAACACATCCCTTGTTGTTGAAGGTGAGAGTTCAAATGTATGTAAGTGTCCTTATTTTTGAGGTTTTGATCTTGTTAATTTTTTATGGGAATTGTGAATTGTCACACTTGTCCTGGGATGGTAACCTCTACTTCTACTAGGACCTCCACTGCATAAGGCAGCAATTAAGCTGACCAAAATGCCCTCTCAGTTGTGTCAAGGCCCATGGGGTTACCCCCCAGTCGTGACCATACTTTGCTGTTTATCAAATCAAAACTATTTGCAAATTGACTAAGTCAGAACGGCCATCTCTAACAACCCAACATTTATTTTCTATAGTGTTGGTGCTAATATAAAAGTTTAGGATACACTTGGTAGGCAAGAAATGCTTAACATGTGGTTTTTCCAAACCCACTTTGTATTTATCAATTAATTTAAACATGGGAATGGCGTGATCTTTTTTGAAGTTGTCTGAATAATCCTTTGCTGATGAAGCTTTTTCCATTACTTAGACATACTCTGGCGAGCACTGTCCAATCCCCCTCATTTATCTGAATGGGGAAAAGGAATTGTTTGCCCTTTGTCTGAATATCATTCAGACTTTGAGCTGGTTTTCCATCATCCTCTTTCAAGGGACTTGGGCTTTCTTTGAAATTTTGATTTGTATAAAATCTCAAAGTGCTCCAGTCCAGTGTTGAGTACCACTTGCAACTGGAGGGAAAGTTGATTTTGGCAAGTTGGGAAGAGTTTCCATCGCCAGTTTGTTCTCCAACATAGATAATGCTGATTTCTCGGACATGGTTGTTCTGGAAGTAAAATTCCAATTCATCAGTACACCGCTCAATCAAATGACAATTTGCACTCCTCTTGAGATTGATAGGCCGGTGAGTCTGAGTTCAGAGGACCTAGTTCATGCAATCAGAGGTGATAACCTCTGAAGGAAATGATTCCCCAGTAAACAAAGAGTGTCCTCCACAGTCATGACTATGACTGGGTGTTTCAAAAGGTACTGCCTCATTTTTATTTCTAGATCTGCAGTCGTGTCAACGGAAATATCATTCCCATCAAAGTTTTGGAGTTGTCCAAAATGAGGTATGAGGGGAATTTGGTGAATCTCCCTTCTTTGTCGATTCAATATGTCAAAATCTACTTTAGATATGAGAGTAGTTTAGCATTCAGCATCCGCCAGAGCTGATAATTCACACTGACCCTATATTTTGACCAGGGCATAAAATCTGCCCTCTTTTGCCTCAAGTCTACAGAGAAAGTGTAAGTTAGTTGCCAGCTTGGTGGTCATCGTCTTAAGGTCGAACTTCATCACTGTGTGAGCTTGGGCTAATTCCAGTATCTAAGATCAGGAATATTTAGGAATAACCTTCATTTGGAGATGGTATTGTTAGTAGGGGGATTCTCTTTGTCCCCAGTCTCTTTGCTTTCTCTGTCTATCTGAAGACAGTCCTCAGGAGCTGTTTGTGGGGAGGATACCTGTAAGTGTTGGAGTTTTCTAGCTCACAGGTTTGTGGTTTAGGGGTTTCTCCACCTGGGTCAGTCTCCATCTTTACACCATCAGACTCAGTGTCTATTTTGATCCATTTCCCTTTGGGAGGGAATCCCCAATTCATGAAAAAGATGTTGTTACCTAAATCCTCTGGGGATTCTTATTGCTCAAAGGGGATTATTTTGTTTTCTTTCTCCCCAAAGTGAGTTTTATTTTTTGGCTGTGTCTACCTATGCTCTGTTCTTTGGGTTCTAGATACCAAGGGGTGGAAGAATCAGTATCAGGTTGAGAGGTTTGCAGGTGTTCTTTTCAGGTAAGAAAGGAAGCTTCCTCAAGGGCTTGGTCTCTCCCAACTGGAGCCCCATCCTCAGGAAAATGTTGAATATCTGGACTTTCTTTCAGTAAAACACCCACCCCCGGGGCATCAGATCTAGGTGTTGGGGCATTCTGAAGGGCATGGTCAGTCAGAGGATTTCACTGAGCCCCATCATGCACCCAAAGTCTTTGGTCAGTTGGGTCACTTTTTCTCTTCCTTCAAAATTGTATGTAGGTCTTTGCTAATACCTCTGTTGCTCCCTACAAGGGTAACTATCCCTTCTAGTGAAGTAACTCAGATATTGTACATTTCCACCATCATTATAAGTCCTGGTTCTCCATTCTACTATTGTCCTGTAACCAGCGAGAAGAAGGAGGATTATTTTGAAAATTAGGTTTGGAGCGTAACTGTTTGAAAAATGATTGTTTGGTGGTGGCGTGGTATTTCTTTACTGCAGGAAATTCAGAGGAAAATTCCCCAGGGAAGTACTTACCTGGTTGGAAGACTTTGTAGGTGGTAAGATCAGAAGGGTTATTGTTTTGATATCCTGATTGACTATCATTCAGTTGGGCCTGCGCAAAGGGTCTCCTCTGCCTCTCATTCTGGTTGTCAGCTGGAGGAGTATTTTTGGGCCCCCCCTGTCTCCAGTTCCAAAGGAGGGGTGGTTTTCACTTCCAGCAGTGTGGTTTGCACACCCTTAATCTAGATAAAGAGCCAGAGCAATGTACGTTAATGGTGTCGGGGATCTTGTTGTATTCATAGGTTGAAAAAAGTACATAACTACAGATTCATGTTGAGACAAAACAATGGTTTATTCAATATATTGACCTGTAAATACAGGTACTGTTTTTGTGAATATGTCAAACTTTGTAAGAAATTGTTGTTAATTTGTAAAAGGTTTATATAAACCAAACAGTAAAGAATAATAATATATTGACCACTAAAATGCTGCCAATGCCAAAAGGCCACAAAACAGGTCATATGGCTGTGCATGTCATTAAGAAGGCCATCGCGGCCCCAAACAATCAGTGGTGCAAGAGCAATCCCATGCTGATAACACAGAGATACATGAATAGCAAACCTGTGGAAGCAGTTTAATGTGTCCATCTGATTCGCCTGTCGTAGGTCATATAATCTCTTGCCATCACAAAGGAACAAAGAGAGGCAACCCCAGGGTTACAGTCCAGCTGGCTGCAGCGAGGACAGTCTGGCTGGGGGATCTACATAAACCTTGCACTGCTGAACTGGGCTCACTGGGCTGACACACGTATGATATCACATTGATGTGACTTGGATTACCATTAAAGATGCTGGCCAAATTCCCCAATCTCAGGTACAGCTTATATTTACAGTTTAATGGGTCACCAGGAGAGCATTCTCATAGTTATTTCATTTTTGGAACAGGGGGGCATGTCTTAAATGCAACCCTGGCACTGTAGCTATCAAGAGGGCAGCCTTGAAACCTGGACCTGCTCGGTGCCAAAGGAGAGGGGGTGCTGCAGATCAGGATACTGATCCTGCAGGGCACAGGTTCACACTATGTTTTTGTCATGGGGCTTATTAAAAGATGACCTTGATCAGCAGATTACCCCTTCTGAGATGAATTACACGCATCATTGTATTAATTAATACAGATGACAATTTCTCACAATCAGAAAAGTAATGTCTTTGAAATCAGCAGCCCATTAGCATGACGTCACCCCAATAGGCTTTTTGATTAACAAACCGTGGCAATGGAAGGGCCACCAAAGGTGCACAAACAAAATGCACACTTTTATATATCAGTCTATAAAAACATGCATTTTGTTTGTACACTGTAGATACAAATGTATTTACCAATTACATATATATACAAGTGCACGTGTATGCGGGGGTAGGGGAGAAGGGAGTCTGAGATTTGGGGTGCGGCTACACCGTATGGGTGGCGCACCCATATAAATACATATAAATGGTTGAATTCATGACAAACAAAAGTGCCAAAAAAAAATACAGACTTTTAAATATCAGTCTATCAAAACACCAAGTAACAAACGGATGCAGGATAGGCACACATGAAAAGAAATCAGCATTAACAATCCTGTGTCTAAACCTAAGATAGATGGCTCTCCTTCTGCCAGAGTGTGGCCAGTGGCATCTAATTAAACAGCACATTCTAAAATGAATGAGAATGCCAGGAATTGGGAGCGGATGTGAAGAATAAAAAAGTACTAACACATGTCCCAAAACTCAAAAAGTGCACACCAGACCGTCCAACATCCAAGAGCCATTTATTTGCTTTTTGTTTACTATGTAAGAAGAACAAACACTTTTGGCGTTATGTTATCTTGCTTAAAAACGAGTTGATATGGCACAGAGTCCATTTAAAGAATATGTTTGCTATGTTCGATTTGACTTTTTTAAAAGAAACATGGTGTAAATAATATTTTTTTTTTTACACTGGTGAAAAATTCTACAGAATGTTGCTATAATATGTCAGATTGGCACATTTCTTTATTAGCAGTAAAAAAATAAAACACGTAGGAAAATCATAGCGTGGTAAGAAATAGAGAACTCCTCTCAGAATGGAAAGCTTCCTTTAAGATGAATAGGACCATACCACGGTTGCACCATCGCATGACTATAGAAAAATGGATAGTTTGATGCCAAACATGGAAATCGTATCAGAATGAAAAATAGATTTAAAAAATCATAATCCTAGGGAAAATTACTTTCAAAGTAATATGTTAGTATTGCTTTACGTCTACAGATGTCCGTGTGCTAATGTGATTGAACATCTGCAAAAGCTAAATGTGCATGGCCACGCGTCTAATAATGGGGTTGCATTACTGTACACTACACATGCAGATAGACAGTAAGTAAATGTGCCATTACATTAGAGACAGCGCAAATACATAGAAACTGTATTTCACTGAAGCGAATGTGATTGTGCATGAACCGTGTTTGAGCATGGGCAATTGTGCATATATAGTGCACCATACGTGTCATTGTCACCTCGTGTAAAGATAAAACAGCACTTCTAAAACGTATGTTGTAATATATTCTGATCCATGAAAGTTACCTTTTTAATTTCAAAACGTAATAATAATTGATGTCTGACTAGATTCACAACAATATGGACTACTTTGACCAATCCTTGCTTTTTTTTGGGTTACATCAATACACTTTCATTCCATTTGACTGGAGAGCATGCCTTGAGCAGTGAAGCACAGACAACATGCTTGAAACTAGTTTAAAAGTCCAATTGCCACAGCTGACATCAGTGCTTTCTTTTTAGAAACACAGCCTAACTATCTTCCTGGACAGTGGATATATTGTGCAACTCTTTTCTTTTCCTTTGTTCTCTTTTAGGTCGACCAGCTTGCCAAACTAAAGTATACATTCCCTCCACATATTGACTTCAAGGGAGATCAGTCACTCACTTTAGGCAAGATATTAGGTAAGTCTGAGCACATCTTGCAACGTGCAAAAAGGATCCTGCTGTCAAATGTGCTCACTATGAAAAGTCAGTTTACGCAACCATTGTTTGAGATGTATGCCACCACATTCTGTGTTGTATTGATGAAATCATTGTTACTTACAATACTTGGATATGATGTGCTTAAGTGGAATTGTTAGTATTAGTAACCTGTTTCTTATTTGCATTGTCACACACCCGTGAAATTCTTGTGACTATGGATGCTGTTTCCAGCTGGATCCTTTCAGCGCTTGCGATACTATGGGCCTCTTTACGAGTGTGCCGGTCCGGTAACAACAGTGCTGGTAAGCCTACCGGCACCCCTGTTACCGGACCTGCACACTACGAGTATTCGGGGGGGTGCCATCCTGCCTGCCAGGGTAAGGCATGGTGGGCGGAATGGCACCCGCCCGCAGAGTTTCACAGAAGCACCGGCACCGTTATTAACAGTGCCAGTGCTTCCGTGGTCCCATTCCGATTGAGTCCTATGGGACTCAAATGGGAATGGCGAATTACATTTTCCAGCACCTGACTTCATGGACCGCCGGGCATGGGCGTAGGACAAGGGGGACAAACCCCCCCGCCACAATTTTAAGTGAGGGGATACAATGGCATTTATCCCCCCAGTTTCCCCCAGTTTGTGTGTCTCTTTTGTGTGTCTCCCTGAGTCTGCAGCATGTGCACTGATGCATGCAAACTTCAGACTCTGAAGTTTGCACGCAGCAGTTCAGCAACAGCAGCCTGGGTATTGGATTCTTGTTATAACAACAAGAACTATTGCTCCTGCCTGCGTTCCCCTTCCCCCTCCTCCCACGCCTGTATCCCACGCCTGCATCACGTGCCGATGCCGGGCCCGAGGATGGGAACATACTGCACATGCCAGGCAGCCCCTGCAACTCGAGTGTGCAGTGCACTGCTGCGCAGCCTCCTCCTCACCTTCCAGAAGCCACTAGCCCAGCAGGCAGCAACGTGTGCTCGGCTCCTGAGAGTGTGACTGACTGCTCCTGCGACGCCTGCCTTCAGGCCGATTCGATCTCCTGGAGTGCCGAGAGGCAGAGAGACTCAACAAGACCACTTAGCTAAGGTAACTCAACCATTCAAAAAAAGTGGCCCTCCTGAGAACAGGCCGGGCCGCGGCACCGGCAGGGCGCATCGTGTTGGAATGGGGATGTGGGAGCCTGGGAGGAGTGCTAAGCAGTGTGCGTGCCCCGGAAAGAGTGGATCGACTGCGTAGTTAAGCAGGGGATGGGGGTGTGTGACTGTCACTGTGAATGGTGAGGTAGGTTGGACATTGGGGGCAAGTCTGCCGACGACAGAAGTCTGTGTATGGCATTCAGTTGTGACATTGCGTGGAGGATGGAGAGTCCCTTTCACGTTGATTTGCCGAGCAGAGTGTGTCTTGATTGGAAAAGAGCTCAGGGCAAGCTACTAAATCAGAGTTACCCGCTTGCTGATGGCATCGTAAAGCAGCCCTAAAGACGCTGGATGGCTTCACCACACATCACTCAATAGATTGAAGTTTTTGTGAGCTACAGCGCATCTGAAAAGAACTGTAATTGGACTTCTTCGTTTTGTTTCTTATATTTAACTAGACCAAACACACATTAAGGTAACAGTTGTTATTTTATTGCACACAAATTAATGCATTGAATATTAATGTCGCAGTGCTCAAAGGATGTGGCAGAGGTGATACTTGCCATTCTTAGCAGCTCTTTTTGTAAATGGCCCTGAGCAGGCACCTCGCGTCGACTCAAAACATGTTGGTGCTTATGTGAAAGTGTTGAATGGATGGGCTTAGCCACACAGGATTCTTTGTGTGGCGCATGCTATACCTGCATCACTTCCACGAGGGAAATGAATATCAGCTGGAGGAGGGTGGGGAGGAGAGCTGCAAAATGGGAGAAATGAAAGGAAGGCGGTTAGGGCAGAGCAGACCCAGGCAGAACAAAACATAAAGCACTAATTAAAACAGCAAAACACTGTGGTGCCCGTTATTAATGCCAGAAAGTGGGAGGGTGTAATTGATAGGCTGAACAAAGCTCAAAAGAATGCGGCAGAAGACTATTGATTTAATAATTGTGTTCGTGAATTATGTACTAAATAAACCATTTAAGTCAATTGAATGTGAGATGTACAGAATAGAAATATGAGCATATTTGTGAAATACATGAACTGAATGGAGTAGAGGGGAAGGTAGGCCACGAATGAGTTCCAGTCCTGGGGTAATAAAAGGGCTAAGTGAGTAGTGGGAGCACAAATGACAGCTGTTTGTATCTGCTCAGGTGTTTGGCTGGAGCTCCAAGACAAACTAATACAGATATAAGTAGGTAGGTGCTGGGAAATATAGCCGAGAAACACTTTAGAACATGGTAGAATTCGGCTGGACAGTTTGTAAGTTTTAAAGGTGGGGAAATTGTTTTACTCTTTTCCATTTGTGCTTCGGTTGTGTGTGATTTTTGTGCCCATTTTGTATGACGCCAAAGAAACTGTTATTCTCAAACTAACTCCTAAAATCTATGCACTCCAGCGCTACTATGAGGAACTCTCCTGTCTTTCTACATCAGTGGAACCCCAAAAGAAATCTGGAATGCTAGAAGGGATTCCAGGAAAGAAGGGCATGAGAGCCATTTACCAAATAACGAAATAACTCCCATCCTTGAGTATCCTCTGTGCCAGCCTGGTCCCCTGTCTACAGAACAGAGTGTTTGAAGGTACAAAACCTTCTCGGGGCTCAGGCCCCACCACAGTCAACGTCCTGCACGTCTGAACCTGGCTTTTCCTTTTTGGCTTTAAAGCATGGTGCAGTCTCAAAGTGCTCTGAAGTAGCAGTTCAATGGCATTTTAGCACTACATAAAGCACTGAAACAAGCCACATTCACAATTGACATGTTACTAAGTCAATATATTCTATAAGGATACATTGGACACTGTGTAGCCCCATAACAATACCTCAGTAGCTTAACATTTTAAAACGGAACAACAAAATGCACTTTGGGTCCTTAGGTCCTTAATAGAACTGGTATCAAACGACCAGACAAATTGTGGAAGTCAATCAGTTTACTATTTTTTGCAGTCCATGACGACTCATAGGCAATGCTGAGTCAGAGACAAGTGAGGATGTCGGGCTTGGCTCTTCGATCCAAAAGTGAGCCGATCCACCAACTGCCCAATACCTGCCCCCATGCCCCAGCATCCCACAAAACACAAACTCAGCTCTTTGCCATACAACCCCCACCCCATCCACAGACACCAGAGAAGAAGAGATGCTTATGTGACAACTTGCATCCATAACCACAACACACATTCCATACCTAGCCTCTTGCCACCCGTGCCAAATAACACATAAGAAGTATCCTGCCTCCAGATCCCAACAACAGTCACCTGACTTCCTGCCTTCTCTCAACCCCCTCCAAACACAAGAACCATATATGGTCACTATCTTCACCACCCTTCATTATACAAAACCAGGGGCTGGTATCCTGCCAGTCTGGCCAAGAGCACAAAAGCCACATAGTTTCCTACTTTCCAATCCCCACACTACACAGACCCCTACCAATCATACTGCTTCTGCACCCTCAGCAACAGAAGACCCAAACATTGCACCATTTCTCCCCGGACAGTGCAAACCCCAAACCATGTATCATGCCTTCCCATTCTTATAACACTTAACTACAATTAGCATCTACATTTTGGAGCATATGGCACATTTAGACTAAATGTTTTTGTCCATGAACACACATTTTAGTAAAATTGATTTTGTACTCTGAACTGCTTTTCCTTTTTCTTAATTTTCTTCTGTTTTCTTTTCTTCTTTTCTCTTGTTTTATACAGTGATGATATATGTGATTTAATTTGTACTGCTATTTTGATTTTGTGAAAAGTCAAGTTATTTGACTAAAACACAATAAATAAATAAAAAAGCAAAATCCCAAGATGTCCCCTGTTCCCCCCAGATTGTACGAGTCTCCTACGCCCCCGCGGCTGGGAGTTTAATGGGCCAGTATTTCCGGCAAGTCAGGTGCCGGAAGAATTCGCAAGCCCGGCTGCAACCTGATTATAGTTATCTTTCCTTGCTGAGACTATGGCCCTCATTATAGGGTTGCCGGGAGGCCTTCTAGCAACATCGGCTTACCGTTTCTGCCACCCATACATCCCGGTGTTAGGCAGAAACCTGTGCAGTTCCCTTGGGGAACACTGCAAAAGATTTAAGACTACAGGTATAGCAGTAAACCCCTTTGGTAGCAGTCTGCACCACCCAGATTTACCTGGTAGCTGTGGCTGAGCAGTCAGACTTCTCTCAAGAAGAGTTAGGCAGTATGCAAAGTATACACAATAGGTACCAAAACACAATAGCACAAGCAAACACTGACCAGAGCTTGGTTTCAAAAGTATATAGTTATTTATTTATTAAACACACATAAGTTGAAAACACTCTAGCAAAATATAGTAAAACACTTCAAACACAGTTATAATGAAAGTAGATTCAATCCTTTCTCCTATCTAGACAACTCTAGGTTAACACCACTTAATTAAAACAGAGGTGAGTGCTTAACGTTAGATGACACTCTAGTAGTTTCCAAGAAAGGGAGAGAAAAAGCAGAAATAGGTTAAACACACCACTCTAAGGTCCAGAACACTTGCAATAGGCTTAAAGAAGAACAAAGTCACAGGTGAGCAAAAGTCACTAGGCAGGGCCCACTCTTGGAGTAGCCGGAGCAAAAATGTGCCCAAGATCACACTGTTATTAGGGATTCAAAGTCTTGCAAAGAGTCAGAAAGAGTTTAGAGTGGCTCAGAAAGTTTAGCCAAAGTGTCCCAGGCACTCCCAGGTTCGAAAGCCGGGGACTAAATCTACCCCGTACAGTCGGTGGCAAGGGAAGCCAGGCGGAACACAGTACCTTAAATGGAAAGGATCCTCCAGCGGTGGCAGTTGTTCCAGGCAGTGACAGCAGGGCTCGACGTCGGTCAGGGGAGAAGAAAATCTCGCTGAGGAGCAGAAGAGGACGGTCGTAGCACTGCCCGGGAAGAGACCAGCCGCGGAGTCCTCCGGTTAAAGGGTTTGCACCGACTTTCGCGGTTAGGGGGTAAAGTGTGGTATTCCGGTTGCCGGGGTGCTTGGCACAGGCAAGGCGGCCACGAGATACCTCGAAGAAGGGAAAGAAGGCGAAAACTGGTTGTCCCCACCAGTCAAGGGAAGGAGCCACTCCGTTAAGAGTTCTCCTCGGTCGTCGGAAAAAGTGGTGAGACGGTTCAGCAGGGCTCCACCGGTTGGTGTCGTCGAAGCAGGTCGGCTCAGCTCTTCCCTCGTCGGATTCTTGGTCCTGTGGCGACTTCTGAAGTTCCAGTCCCCAAAGCCCTGCTTTTATGCAGCAAACCCCCATTCACCCAGCCTAGCTGTCACTCAAACATGCTAAGTGGTGAGCCGGGCGGCTCACCACTTGGGCCAATCAGGACGGAGTGCGACTTGAGTTACCAAGGTAACTCAGTCCAGGGTGCCTAAATCCCCCTCCACCCCTCCTAAGTACCCCAGACAGAGTGGCACCACTTTGGAGGGCTTCTGTGGAGAAGCCCGCCAAAAGTGGAACAAAGGGCTCCACTTTGGGTCAGAATTACAGAGGTGAATACCAACGCCATTTTAGAATCAAGTTTTGGCAAAATAACCCGACCGGAGTTATAATAATAAATATATAAACCGGCGGTATGTTTAAGGCTACCGTAAATAAATAATTAAATGTGTTAGCCTAAAACAATGGGAAATCCCATAGGGAAATATTCGCGGTCGAATATAAAAAGTAGTTTCCACTGCCACCAGCCAAAACTCGATCAGGGGGGACGGAGACGTGCCCCCTCGACTAACAGACCCTGGGGCAATCGAATTGCCCCAGCCAGTACGTCCACAATATGATGGTTTGTACTGGTTCTGTTCAGGATTCAAGACTAATAAAGTCTTTGGTGACTTTACATGCCCTGGGAGACAGTAGTCAGTCCCAGGGTATGGAGTCTATGTTGGGGAGTCCCTAGGACACCCCTGGGTCACTGCACAGAGGGTGCTGTGTAACCCATATCACAAAAACACATGAGGCCCTATGGAGTAAAAGACCCCATAGCCCATTCAACACAAGGTTTGTCCAAGATCACACAGTTCAACATGTCCAAGAGTGAGGGTAAAAGAGTCTCACTCTTGGCAGGAGAAAAAAATAAACCCCAGAAATCCAGCAAAGCTGCTGGGGGACTCACTAGGTAGGGAAATTCAGCCTAAACAGAGAATTCTCCCTAACACTCGCCCCCCCCAGACTAAGGGACAGGAGGATTTAATCCACTCCTGGATGAACCTCATACCTCTAGTCGATGATATACATCCTAGAGAGTCCATCAGCATTTTGATGGTGACACCCTGACCTGTGCTCAATGGTGAAATCAAACCCTTGCAGGCAGATTGACCATCTCAATAGTTTTGGATTTTCCCCTTTCATTTGCATTAACCATCTCAAGGGTTGGTGGTCAGTCTGAATAACAAAAGTAGAACCATACAAGTATGGCCTAAACTTCTTCAGTGCCCACACAATAGCAAAGCATTCTCTTTCGATTGTTGCCCACCTTGTCTCAGGATCCTTCAGTTTTCTACTGATGAAGCAAATGGGGTGCTCCCTACCCTTCTCATCCAGTTGGCTTGCAAGGCCCTCTGCCTTGTTGGGAGCATAACGAGAACTAGCTGGTCTTGAGTAAACTCAACCATGTTAGCCTTCTGGTCATGCCAATGTTTGACCAGAGCTTGACCAGCTTTCAAGTTGTCACTTGCTTCTGCCATCATGTGTGACATTCTCCTTCGGAGACCTATCACATAGTCAGTCACTCTGACTGGCTTGAGGGGAGGAGCACCTTCCAATCCCTCCTTAATCAGGGCCAACGGACCTCTGACTGGATGGCCATAGAGAAGCTCAAAGGGAGAATAACCTACTCCCTCCTGAGGGACTTCTCTATAAGCAAAGAGAAGGCATGGTAGTAGAAGGTCCCACTTTTTCTTAAGGGGTTCCTCTAAAGCACCTATCATGCTCTTCATGGTTCTGTTAAACCTTTCAACCAACCCGTTTGTCTGAGGGTGGTAGGCTGTAGAGAACTTGTAAGTAACTCCACAGGTTTTCCACATGGCTTTCATGTAGTGGGACATAAAGTTTGACCCCCTGTCAGAGATTACTTCCTTAGGAAACCCAACCCTGGTAAAAATACCAAGGAGGGCCTTAGCCACAGCCGGAGCTGTAACAGTCCTCATAGGAATTGCCTCAGGGTACCTAGTAGCATGGTCTACTACAACAAGTATAAACCTGTTGCCTGAGGAGGTTGGAGGATCAAGGGGACCAACAATGTCAATCCCTACTCTCTCAAATGGGACTCCCACAACTGGGAGAGGCACTAAAGGTGCCACATTCTTGGAACCAACCTTACCAGAAGTCTGGCAGGTATGGCAGCTCTTACAATATCTATCTACTTCAGCCCCCATCTTTGGCCAATAGAAGTAGAGTGAGAGCCTTTCCTTGGTCTTCTTGAAACTCAAGTGACCAGCCAAAGGTATCTCATGGGCTAGTTGTAAGAACTGTTGTCTGTTCTCTTGGGGAACTACAAGGCGTTTGTAGTCTCCAGGTTCAGACTCAGTCGGTTCACTATAGAAGAGGCCATCTTCCCAGTGTAACCTATACTTCCCAGGCTCTTGCCCATCAGCCTGAGAAGCTGCCTGGTGGCAGAGACCTTCCAGAGTTGGACATTCTCTTTGTCCCTTACGAAAAGCGGCCCTGCTAGGCCCACCTTCTGCCAGTAAAGACTGCAGCTCAGGATGGTCCTCAGGGTCCAAATCACCAATAAGGTTTGGGCCTCCTTCTAGCTCTTCTTCAGAGTCTAGTTCAACCACACAGGGTTGTACCTCCCTCTCAGCCTCAGCTGGAGGTGGAGTTACAGGTGTAACTTTGGACAACCTCGGGGAAGTCCTTGTTGGAAGCACTGGAGTGCTTGCTGCTGGCTTTTTCCTAGGAGTCTTGGGTTGCCCCTTTGCTCCAGATCTGGTTGTGACTGCAGTAAGTTGCTCCAGTGGGAGAGGAGTGATTTCTGTCATCATCTCCTGAGATAACCCTCTCAGGGTTTTCTCTCTTGCAGGTTTTGTGAGCTCCTGTAACCTTTTGCTAGGGGGTCTGGGGGTATGAGATACAACTCCAAGAGCTTTGAGGTCATTACCCAACAGAACCCTACCTGGCACTTCACATTGTACACTGACAGGTATTTTTACAGCCATATCATTACATTGGATGAGAACTGGTAACTGGGGACACATCTGCACAGGCCCACCAGCTAACTTGGTGAGGCATTTGGGTGCCTTAGCAACATCCTCTGCCTTGAAAAATGATTCATCCACCACAGTTATGCTGGCTCCAGTGTCCCTAATGGCAGGAGTCTCCTGACCATTCACCTGGACACTGTCCTTATAATACTCTTTAGTATTATCTGGGATAGAGTTATACACATCTAAATTCTGTTGTTCCCACAACCCCAGAGAGACTAAAGAAACACTAGCTGAGACTCCAGTGGGTTCATCAGCCAGTAATAGAAAGTTTCCACTTGCCATATGTACTTCCTCTTCTGGAGCGAAGGCTAAGGAGGCAAGTTGGACCCCTGAAGGTTTACCCTTACATCTGGGATCTCCTTTCACATGGTCAGTAGCCTTACAAACAAAGCATGAGCCAAAGGCTCGCTGGAATGGGGGCTTGTTCTGACCTCCTTCTGGTCTTGGACCAGAAGGTACACTAGCCTGATTTGGTTTCCCTTGTGGCTTACCCTTATAGTTTTGTTTGGGGCCCTCTTTGGAATTTGTACTATTAGAATTCTCTTTGGAGTCCTTTTTAGGCTGTTTTTCCCCATCCTTTTTCTGAGTTACCCCAGAATCCTTGTGAGTGGCCCTGTTGGCAACCCACAAGTCAGCAGCCTTAGCCAGTTTCCGGGAATCTAATTCCTTGGAATCAGCCAAGTGCTGTCTGAGCTCAGGAGAGCAGGCATCATAAATAGTCTCCAACATAAACAAATTCTTCATACCTTCATAAGTGTTCACTTTGTAACCCTTAATCCATCCCTCTAAGTTTTTCAACCCTTCACTCACCCAGGTAGCCCAAGGGGTACCATCATGCTTTTTGAGGCTTCTAAACCTCTTAAGATACTGGGAAGGGGTCTTCCCAAACCTAGCTATCAAAGCTAGTTTCACACATTCATAGTCCTTCTTATCCTCCTCCCCCATCTCCATTACCACATCAGTTGCAACAGGGGGAAGCCTAGAGAACAACCAGGTGAGTAAGTCATTTCCTGTGATGTTCTGGAGCCCATGATTATATTCAAACAGAGACAACCAATCCAACACATCCAACTTAGGCTCATACATACCAACCAATTCTTTAGGCATCCGGGGTCTTTTAGGACTGGAACTTCTAGAGGAGCCAGAGAGAGAAGCATTCTCAACAGACAATTTCTTCAATTCTAGCTCGTACTTGAGCTCCATTTCCCTTAGCCTTAGTTCTTTGTCAGTTTGAGCATTAAGTTTCTTATACTCCAATTCTAGTTTCATTTTCTCCAGTTCAAAGTACTGAGGACTAAATGTGGGGCCTGGTAAGGGCCCAGTAGGTACAGCAGGTAGAGCAGGCAGAGGCCTAGGGGGGACAGTTACAACAGCCTCACCCTCCTCTTCTGACTCTTCCTCAGAATCATCAACATTTTGATCCATGTTAACTTCAATACTGTCATCTACAGTTGCTGGAGTGGTAGGTTCCTCTGAACCATCACCCAGACTTTGGTTAGCTAACAATCTTTCAATCAGCTCCATTTTCTTGCCCTTAGTCATGAGATCCTTATGTTTACAGAGCACTCTTAAACAATCAGCAGTTTTGGCTGCCAAGGACTCTTGACTATAGCTTTCTATAACTGACATGTTAGAGGATCAGTTTTATAGTGCTAAGCTTTGTGGTTAGTTGCACCAAGGTGTCTAAAGCACTCTAAAATGTATACTCAATACAAATCCCACCGCTATACACCAGTGTTAGGCAGAAACCTGTGCAGTTCCCTTGGGGAACACTGCAAAAGATTTAAGACTACAGGTATAGCAGTAAACCCCTTTGGTAGCAGTCTGCACCACCCAGATTTACCTGGTAGCTGTGGCTGAGCAGTCAGACTTCTCTCAAGAAGAGTTAGGCAGTATGCAAAGTATACACAATAGGTACCAAAACACAATAGCACAAGCAAACACTGACCAGAGCTTGGTTTCAAAAGTATATATTTATTTATTTATTAAACACACATAAGTTGAAAACACTCTAGCAAAATATAGTAAAACACTTCAAACACAGTTATAATGAAAGTAGATTCAATCCTTTCTCCTATCTAGACAACTCTAGGTTAACACCACTTAATTAAAACAGAGGTGAGTGCTTAACGTTAGATGACACTCTAGTAGTTTCCAAGAAAGGGAGAGAAAAAGCAGAAATAGGTTAAACACACCACTCTAAGGTCCAGAACACTTGCAATAGGCTTAAAGAAGAACAAAGTCACAGGTGAGCAAAAGTCACTAGGCAGGGCCCACTCTTGGAGTAGCCGGAGCAAAAATGTGCCCAAGATCACACTGTTATTAGGGATTCAAAGTCTTGCAAAGAGTCAGAAAGAGTTTAGAGTGGCTCAGAAAGTTTAGCCAAAGTGTCCCAGGCACTCCCAGGTTCGAAAGCCGGGGACTAAATCTACCCCGTACAGTCGGTGGCAAGGGAAGCCAGGCGGAACACAGTACCTTAAATGGAAAGGATCCTCCAGCGGTGGCAGTTGTTCCAGGCAGTGACAGCAGGGCTCGACGTCGGTCAGGGGAGAAGAAAATCTCGCTGAGGAGCAGAAGAGGACGGTCGTAGCACTGTCCGGGAAGAGACCAGCCGTGGAGTCCTCCGGTTAAAGGGTTTGCACCGACTTTCGCGGTTAGGGGGTAAAGTGTGGTATTCCGGTTGCCGGGGTGCTTGGCACAGGCAAGGCGGCCACGAGATACCTCGAAGAAGGGAAAGAAGGCGAAAACTGGTTGTCCCCACCAGTCAAGGGAAGGAGCCACTCCGTTAAGAGTTCTCCTCGGTCGTCGGAAAAAGTGGTGAGACGGTTCAGCAGGGCTCCACCGGTTGGTGTCGTCGAAGCAGGTCGGCTCAGCTCTTCCCTCGTCGGATTCTTGGTCCTGTGGCGACTTCTGAAGTTCCAGTCCCCAAAGCCCTGCTTTTATGCAGCAAACCCCCATTCACCCAGCCTAGCTGTCACTCAAACATGCTAAGTGGTGAGCCGGGCGGCTCACCACTTGGGCCAATCAGGACGGAGTGCGACTTGAGTTACCAAGGTAACTCAGTCCAGGGTGCCTAAATCCCCCTCCACCCCTCCTAAGTACCCCAGACAGAGTGGCACCACTTTGGAGGGCTTCTGTGGAGAAGCCCGCCAAAAGTGGAACAAAGGGCTCCACTTTGGGTCAGAATTACAGAGGTGAATACCAACGCCATTTTAGAATCAAGTTTTGGCAAAATAACCCGACCGGAGTTATAATAATAAATATATAAACCGGCGGTATGTTTAAGGCTACCGTAAATAAATAATTAAATGTTTTAGCCTAAAACAATGGGAAATCCCATAGGGAAATATTCGCGGTCGAATATAAAAAGTAGTTTCCACTGCCACCAGCCAAAACTCGATCAGGGGGGACGGAGACGTGCCCCCTCGACTAACAGACCCTGGGGCAATCGAATTGCCCCAGCCAGTACGTCCACAATATGATGGTTTGTACTGGTTCTGTTCAGGATTCAAGACTAATAAAGTCTTTGGTGACTTTACATGCCCTGGGAGACAGTAGTCAGTCCCAGGGTATGGAGTCTATGTTGGGGAGTCCCTAGGACACCCCTGGGTCACTGCACAGAGGGTGCTGTGTAACCCATATCACAAAAACACATGAGGCCCTATGGAGTAAAAGACCCCATAGCCCATTCAACACAAGGTTTGTCCAAGATCACACAGTTCAACATGTCCAAGAGTGAGGGTAAAAGAGTCTCACTCTTGGCAGGAGAAAAAAATAAACCCCAGAAATCCAGCAAAGCTGCTGGGGGACTCACTAGGTAGGGAAATTCAGCCTAAACAGAGAATTCTCCCTAACACCCGGTAAAACTGGATATTATGGGGGCAGTGGAACCGGTAAGTTCCCAATCCAGTGGAATCCCAGAGGTGCCGGTGCTTCAGTGATTTATCTGCCGGTAGGGTCCTGAACTACCGGCAGGTCAGGCCTGCTGGTAGTTTGCTGCCTCTACCGGCAGACTCAGAGTATCCCGGTCCAGTAAAGGTGCCGGTAACTGTTGTTACTGGCACTTTTCCCCAGACTGGCCTGCTCATAATGAGGGACGGGTGGGTGCCCACGGGTGGGCAGGAGCACAGCCCAACATCACAGCCACAGGACAGCTGCTCCCATCTCCAGCCACTCCAGCCACAGCGCGTGATGGGTGGAATCCCCTGCCTTCCCAGGGTAAGCTGATCAAGGCTGCGCTAAGCTCAACGTTCCAACGAGGAACTGCTTCCCCTGCAGCTGCCGAGAAGCTTTTTTTTCATTATTGGCCTGTGCGGCGCCATTACACACGTGGTACTTCATGTAGTCCTGATTGAAATGGCTGCCACCTCTTCCTGTTATTTGGTTGCCTAGCAACCCACACAAACCTCATTGGTCCGCTACCAGCTCTTCACCGAGGGAGCACCGCCGGAAGGCGTTAGCCGGGCCCATATCTCCAAAGGCATATGCTTAAAGGCACCTGGCTGTCTGTGCCTGTGCCCATTCTCTCTCCTTCCATGGGTGGGCAGCAGCCCAGCCCAATATCACAGCCACAGGACAGTTGCTCCCATCTCCAGCCGCTCCAGCTGCAGCGTGTGATGGCCAGAATCCCCTACCTTCCCAGGGTAAGATGATCAAGGCTGCACTACGCTCAACGTTCCAACGAGGAACCGCTTCCCCTGCAGCTGCCGAGAAGCTTTGTTTTCATTATTGGCCTGCGCGGCATCATTACACACGTGGTACTTCACGTAGTCCTTATTGAAATGGTCGCCACCTCTTCCAGTTATTTTGTTGCCTAGCAACCCACACAAACCTCATTGGTCCGCTACCAGCTCTTCACCGAGGGAGCATCGCCGGAGGCGTTAGCCGGGCACACGTCTCTAAAGGCACACGCTTAAAGGCACCAACCTGTCTGTGCCTGTCCTTGTCCGCCGTGCCGCCGGACCGCATACCACCAGGATCTTATCAGGCATCCTGTAAGTACTCTCAATGCCTACATTCTTGTAAATGCAATGCACTTACTACCCTAACTACATCACTGAGTACATTTTTGAACTGCCCATACCATCCAGGACCACAGACACGCCTACCAACAAGGCCAAACTAGTCTCACCCACAATAGTCTTGACGCACCTTAACCCTGCCATACCTGTACCACATAACACCACCCCTTCTTCATCCCAGACCTCACACAACCTACAATGTGCCCTTATCAATACTAGATCCATCACTGCACATGCCACTGAAATTCACAAACTCTTATTCAACCTGGACCTCGACATCCTAGCCATCACTGAGGCCTGGCTTCATAGCGCCGCAGGGCCAGCCCTCAACCTTGCCATCCCACATGGCTACTCCATCATCAGCCAAGACCATCTTTCCTCATCTTGAAAGACCACCTAGAGGCCAGACAAATCACATCTAACCTGGGTGATAAAATAGACTCCCTTGCTATAAAAATCGCTCCCTCCCCCCCAATTCCACCATCACCATCAATCTCGTTTACCGCCCACCTGGCCCACTATCGGAGTTCCATGAGAACCTCCTACACCGCCTAACAGAAAACCTAAAAATCACCTCAAAAAGCACCCTTTTAGGTGATCTCAACCTCGATTTCAATGACAAAAAGGACAAGCCAGCCAAATCTCTCACACTAGCCCTGAAGGAACTAGGCTTTGACCAAAAAATAAGCTCACCCACACATAACAAAGGCTGCATCCTTGATTGGATAGCTGACCACAACTGTCAGGTTGACATTAGCTCCATCACCCCCACTCCCTGGTCAGACCACCACATCATTCACTTCCTCATCCCGCCGCCTCTAAGACCAAAAAACCTACCCCTATTCCCCCAGCCTTGGCAAGATGCGCCAAAAATCTTACCAAAGATAAGATCATACCACACCTCAGCACCCTCACAACAGATCTCAAGTCTTCCGACCAATCAGTGCTAGCAGATATTTACAAGCACACCATAAGCATTGCTATAGATATCATTGCCCCTCTACAGAACAAAAAAGCTAAAACAGTGAAACATTCAAACACCTGGTTCTCCTCAGAACTAAAAGAGCTCCGCTCTCAGAAAAGAAAAGAGTTGAACACCTGGCAAAAACTACCCTCCCTGGTCACCCTATCCTCCTACAAATAAATCACCTCTCAATACAAAAAGGCTATAATTACAGCCAAGTCAGCATCCTACAATGATAGAATTACGAATGCAAGCTCTGAATCCAAAGACTCTTCGCCATTTTCAAAGAACTTACCACACCAGCTACCAAATCACAAGATATTGTTAAAGACCAAACCTGGTGTAACTCTATACAATATGCACTATTGAATAAAAACTCCTACAAGACAAAATTAAGGAGCACCACAAGAATATGTCACAGCACATTAAATCTACCACCAGCACTGACCACTTGCCCACCTCCAGGCCAGTGTCCCCGTCCGCCAAAGCCCCCATAACCCCTTTCCATTTCAGGTAAGTAACAGAACAGGAAGTAAGTGAGATAATGATAAAGATTAAACCATCCAAATGCAAAGGACACACCTGCTAAGCCAGTCTCATTAAAGACTGCACTGAAACACTCGCCCCATTTCTCAAATCCTTCATCAACGCCTCCTTTAACGCCAACACAGTTCCAAACAGTCTAAAAGAAGCATGGGTACACCCACTTCTAAAAAATCTACTCTCAACCCAGAAATTGCTAATAACTATAGGCCCATCACCACCGTGCTTTTCTTGCTCAAGATCCTGGACAAAGTTGCCTACACGCAAATCCAGGAATATCCAGAAACTAACCACATCTTAGGCAAAAGACAGTCAGGCTTCCGACCAGGTCATGGGACAGAGTCAGCCCTACTCGACTTAAAAATACAACTTGGGGACATCATGTACAAAGGCAAACCGGCACTTCTTCTCCTACTGGATCTGTCCGCCACCTTTGACCTTGTCAACCATGATATCTTAGGCATGCACCTAAAAAATTAAGCTCATTTCTCCCCAGAAGCCATCGCCTGGGTGGCCTGCTTTCTAAATGGAAGACTCATGAAGGTCTTCTCAGACACAGCCTCTGCATCCCCTGCTATCATCCACTGCCGCGTTCCTCAGGGCTCCTGCACCACCCCCACACTCTACAATATATTCATCCTTCCACTCTTCAATGATCTCGACGTTCGCAACATAGTGTACACCAACTACGCTGATAACACGCAGGTACTACTCCCACTAACTGGGACCTATGAAGAAGATGCAATAACCCTAACCAAAATCTACACAGCCATCCAAACCTGGATGGCTGCCAACGGCCTCTGCCTAAACAGGGACAAAACTGAGATCCTCATAGTAGGTACTAGCGAAACACTCAACAAACTCTCCCCGCAATATAAAACCTTCAACATCGATAATTCCATCATCACAGTTTCCAAGATTGTCAAAACCTTAGGTGTCCACCTAGATGCCTCATTATCCATGTTCCGCCAGGTCAACGCCATAGCCTCCTCTGCAGCGCTCACCACCAAGGTGATCGACACAGTCAGGCCCTTTCTCTCCACCAAAAACTGCCTATCCATCGCCAAGCCACAGTAGGTACTACATTGGACTACTGTAATGAATGCCCTATTGCCAGGCACCTCTGTCAACAATCTAAACAAACTCCAAATCAGGCAAAACAACGCGCTCCGGGCAGCGCTGACTAATCCCAAAAGGGAACACATCTCTCAGGCAAGGAAAGAGGCCCACTGGCTACCGGTAAAGGAACGTATAGTCTTTAAAGCCATGGCCATCACACACAAATGCCTTTCATCAGATGCCCCACCCTACCTCTTGGAACGAATCACCCTCAATTCCTCTAACAGACCCACCAGAGCCCACTGCGCCAGTCAGATCTATATACCTACTTACAAAAGAACTAAAGCCAGAGGGTCTAGCTTCCAACACCTCGCACCCAAAAATTTGAATGCCCTGCCAACCTCACTCAGGAAATAAAAATCATTCACCACCTTCCGCAAAAACCTAAAAACCTTGTTGTCCCGCTAATGTTTAAAACCAGCCTGCCTAATTATGCAATGCACTTTAACCATAGCAAAGCATAATATTTGACCCACTGTCATTCCTGTCTTTTTAATACTGCACTCAAAGTATGTAATCTTGTTGTACTACTGCAACCGACTATGTTTCATCTTACCTATGTTAAGTTCAAGCTCGCTGTAACAGTGCTACAATGCCTCAGGGGCGTTTTGTGTGCTTTATAAATGCAAATAAATTAAAAATAAAAGAGAGAGAAGACATTGCTTCCTGTTCAGAACAATATAATTTTAAGACAGATTTTATAGTTTATGATTTTTTTTCTGAGAATGCATGAGTTAATTGAAAGGCCTTTTTGACTGCCCCAGAATGCATGTTCCCTCTGAGATTTCTATAGATTACTGGGAGGATTTAGGTTTTTTGAGCTTTTTCTTGTGAGTAGCTTTAGTTTTTGTTGTGCCATCATGTGTTCATTATAAACACATCCAAAGGAATCGTATGTGTTAATTCTTAGGTTCTTGAGAGTGAAGAAATGATATGTATGTATCATAGACTTTACTTTTGGATAATAATGAGGACAGCAGTGTTGTCCTATAGATCTTTTATCCAGCAACAGGCTGAGGAACTATGCAGCAAAACATTATTTGGTTTGGTCATTATTTGTATTTTGAATATATATATATATATATATATATTGAAGGAACAATCTGGTATGACCAGAAAAACTTACAAAATATATGTTAATTGAATCAATCGTGCAGCAAGTGCATACACTAGCGGGAGGGGTGGTGTGAACAAACAGATTGGTTAGATTGGATGGAATTAAATGACAGAGAGACCAGCGGATCGATAAAACGCACAATAGACAAGGCACAAGTGTGCACTGTGATTGTATTGGTTACTATGCACAGAGGAGGAGGGTGCTGGGAAGCGAGGGAGGTGTGGAAATGCAGTGGTAGGTTGATGGTTCTTTGTCATGGTCCATGAGGTCTCATTTAAGTGAGAATATCAAGGAGAGGATCGTTGTTCTGTTTTGAACATGAGGAGATTGTGAGTTTATGTGTTGCGGGGCAAGGAGGAAATGGAAGAGAAACAGACAGGATGTGTCCTGGTCGTCAGAAAACACTAATATTATGGAGGGCACTAGAGGTGAGATTACTGGAAGGAGTAGCAAGAGATAGTGTCTGATAGGTAAGTGGGAGCAGGTCCCTGCTTCAATTGGAAAATGAGGAGTAGGCATTTTAATAGAGGTCAGTTTCTCACAGAGAAAGAGTGATATAAGGGAAATGGGAAAAGAGTGGGGTAGACTGTAGATGATATGGTGATAGTTCAAAGAAGTCCTTCAACAATGCTACTAAATGTAAGCAAATGATTCCTTCTATTTCAGGTACTCAAACCAGGTTTGGGGACCAAAAGGTGAGTGGAATGGAATGTAGCAGACAAAAGGACTTATTCCCAGGGTTACCCTATAGAGGAGAGGGGGCCCGATATACTTACCCCCCTGACTTCAATTTTTCCAGATGACTTTGTGAATCATCTGAGAGTTTCTAGGGACTCGTTCTTCTGCCATTGGTTCTGGTGAGAGGTGCCAATGAGCTGCGGGTACTTCCGAGTGGGGGCAGCTGAAAGATCCAAACCCTGTTGATAAAGAAATGCTGGACACATCAATGCTAGCCTCCTCATGACATTTCATAGGTTGGAGAAAGGTGAGTTTCAGTGACAGTCTCTGCACTCTAAAGATGACACATGTCCTCCCAGTTGTGATCACAGAAGCTGTTCCAGGACAGGATCCCTTGATCCAGGGATGCTGACATTCAGGGAGAGTGTGAATCGTGGCACAAGCTGGTTACCACCAAAGTTGTAGCTTGAACATAAAATGGTGATGCTTCTGGTGAGGTAGCCCATGAGAGGGCTTGTCAGCCCACCGGCAGTTCGGGGACACTGGCGAAGAATCAGAGGGGCAGGATCCTCGAGAAGGCATCAAGATTAGTTGGTCTCACTATTCCAAGGGCTGAAGCACTACTCTGGGTCTTCAGAGATCAAGCAGAGGAGGCTGAATTCAGCGGGCTGACTACTGGAAGGGATGCTGGGCCACTTCAGGAGTAATTTCCGGATATTCAGCAGGCTGCTCTTCTAGGAATTCCTGACTCCAGCGATGAGCTGAAGAAATGGCTGCAGAGATACTCTTCGTATACAAAATCCGAGCTGGATGCAAGTCCAAGCCCACCAATGGTAAGCATCTGCACCACTTAAACAGACAGTAGTTTTCCAATTAGGGACAGCTACTGGTTTCACATTTGCCCGACTGCTAGAATTTCTGGAACTACAGATGTGGAGTGGGCTAGACAGTCCCACCCCCTTCCTGGACCACACACACACACAAGCCATATTTAGTAAACATGAATGTACACACTAAACATAAAGCAAACATGATACAAATGTATCTGCTGCTATCAAATAGTCTCTTTGCACATATAAAAGTAAGCACAATTCCTAAGTGTAAAAAGCAAAGGTAATACAAATGTGTCCAAATTGCACTGTAAGGAACTGTGTGCAATATTCAAAAGTACAAGAATTAGAAAGGGAAACTTAGCAAAAGGCAAGGAATGTGAAGCCGGAACATTTACTTCCTTTCAAAAATTTATAACAGGTTAAAAAACAGAGCAACATTATTGGGGTCCATGGGCATTCCAGAAGAAAAGTTTCAAAAAGAGAAATCTTTCCTAACACCAAGTATGAGGATATCCCGCTGAACATATGTCTCGCCAGGTTTATGTGAATAATTTAGCGGACAGAAAGAAATAGGCAAAGCCCTTTTGTTGGTTTCATCCAAGGGTTGGCTATAGTCTCACATTAAAATGGTTGAACTATCCCCATCAAAGAGAGGTGAAAGAGAGAGTAGAAGAGAATAAGCAAGTGCTTTCAGTTCAGGAGAGGAAGTTGGAATGAACAAGTGTAGTTATGAATTAGTGGGAATGGTGGGTGGATGGATGGGAGAAATAATCAAGGGTAAACAGAGGATTGTGGTGAAAGTCCTTAGAAGAAAAGGAAGAGGAAATAGCATGAGGGTGAAAAAGAGTCAGTATGGTTTCAAGAGTGGATTAGAGATTATGTGGGTAAATGCAAATTGTGGATGTGGGATTAGTCAAATAGGTGAATGTGGCAGTGGCCATTGTGAAGAAGACGATATCAAACTTGTACACACAGGGAAATGAGAGATATGGTCCTTATATTATCGGCAAAGTTGTTGCTGCATTTCCATCTTGAAGTGATATATTGGGGGGAAATACTGTGTTGGAGTTGAAGGCCGGAGGGAATGAAGACACAGAATGGATTGTAGTGTTCAAAGACGGATTGGTGACCTAGTTTAAAGTTTGAGAATGCCTGTTCAAAGGAGTAGGCATGAGGATGACCAAGTGAGAGAAGAAAGGTTCTGACGTCAATACAGATAGTGAGATATATGTGCACTGTTTAATCTTTTAACTCATCGGTGTAGAAGATTGCCACTTAGTTCTCTTAGTTCTCTGCCACTTATATTGCCAACTAGTTCTCTGACATCTAGCGTTCAGTGATGGCATACACTTTCTGGATATGTTGCATATTTATAGCTGGATCTGGGCTGAGCTGAAATACTAGCTGGATTTCATCCGCATAGTTCTGAAACAAGACCCCATGAAGTGGCTTTAGATGGATGAGAAGCAGGATGGGAGAGATGCAGGATCCCTGGGGCACACCACAGTCCACTAGTTCAGCCTGAGACGTATGATTGTTCATGGTGACAAATTCAATTCTGTTGACATGAAAAGAGTCAATCCATTTGGCCAAATTGGTTAATACTCGAGCGACCACCATGACCAGCTGGAGTGAAATAGTGTTGTTGATGGAATCGAAAGCCACCAAGAGATCAAGGAGCATCAAACACACCCACTTGGCCCTGGTCCATAATCTGCAGTAATGAGTACTGAATAGTCATCAAGGCTCTCTGTCTATGCAACACACATTTGAACACAGTTTGGTAATGAATACCTGTTTAGTAATTATGGTGTAATGTACACATACACACTGCCTCTAGGATCATTATGTACAGAATGAGTAATTCAGCACTGATTTGCTAGTGTTATAGTGGGAAACCCTTATGGTTGCATCAAGGCCAAATAGTTGAGCACTCAAATGATCCCCTTTACTTGGCTATTATGTATAGAATTGTGTAGCAAAGTATGTGTGTCACTGGTGTGTTTCATAGTTGGGAAAATGCAAGCTTTAAAAGTGACTACATCCACGAGGAATTCCCTCTTTGACAAGGGTAAACCACTCTGCTGTGTAGGTCAGCCGGAGAGCCAGTAGTTATGTTTTTGTTACACAATACTCAGTAATTAATTATGAATTAATAAAGTATTGCTACAACTTTGTTTAATTCATTTTTCATAAGTGCATGGTTCTAACACATTAGTTGCATAGTAATTATGCATTCATGAATGTATTGACTGTGCACCTGCTTATAAAGCGACATTGCAATTTCAAAGCAAGAGTTGGAAACCGATGATCACTGACAGCATTTTGCAAACTGATTGACATTGCCTTATGTCTTTTATAATACTCAATGTGTACTGAAATTCTATTCCTTGAGTTCAAAGTAATGTATTGTTTTTTTTGGCAGATTATTCTGGGCTCGACTCAGAGATTTTGAAAGCAAATAAGCATGGATTCGTGGGGTGTCTGTCATCTGTCCTCTATAACCAACAAGCCCTGCTAAAAGCTGTCTTAAGGCATCCTAGCTTAGCACCAGTGACAGTGAAAGGAACTCTCTCTGAATGTAGCTGTGGATCAGTCTCTGATGCCCTTCTTGAAACAGCCACCACCACATATTCCTCATCTGGTAAGCAACATTCAAACATGTTATACTTTTGAAATATGACCTAACTTAAAAGATGGGTGATGGTATTTTTCTCAAGCATTCCAATTTAATGCATTGACCACAAGATCATGTCCAATTTATGATGTATGGGTATTACATATCCGTTGCATTGTCTTATTGTAGGTGCTTCAAAGTCGCATTGTTAGCCACCACCCCCATTTGCTGCCAAGCCATGGAATTCTGTCATCTCATTATGACAAATGACAATGTGGGTGGTTGTAGATCACAGGACCAAGCTTTCCTTAGAGTGTTATCATATTAGAAGCCTTAGCGTAGAGTGGTAATAGCCCAGGGCCTATAACTATGGTCCCTGGGACAGTACCACCCACTACAAACCTTGGGAGTCGGTTATTATTGCTACTAGCACCATGCATTAATGACCCGGGGTACTAGAAGCAATGTAGTTGATTGAAAAAATATGTTGCAAGGGGGTGAACCGTTGTTTCAGACAAATACTCACCCAACATGGCCACAATGAAAATGAAAGTGAGGCTCCAAGTGTGGGCCCCTCTTTCATTTCTATGTTTGCCCACAGGCAGGAGAGGAGTGGCTGGTTGAGCCTCAACGCTTACATGTAAGTGTAAAAGTGGAATGTAGGCGGCCAGAAGGAGCATGTCCCGTTCATTCAAATTTACATTGCTTTCACCACCCCGGCCCGCTGGTTGGGTGAAAATAGCATTGGGTCCATTGTTAAGGCCCTTGCTGTGCTAAGGCCTATAACTTGATCCCGGGGCCATTAGCACCCGATCCGGCCAGCCAGATCAGATTATATTTCTATAATAAATTGGCACAGGCTCAAATACAAGCTGTGAATGGAATTATAAGTAATGCAGAAACTATTTTAGGACTACTAAAATTAATATTACTCAGTTGGCACAGGGTAAGTGCAACACAGTGTGTAATGGATTTGATATTTAGGAGGTTGCTAGTGAAGAGTAACTGAAACTAGGAGAATCTCTTCAAAATGTATGTTTCAACTTTCTTCACTCTTTATTCGATATAGTTTGGCGATATAAATATATATTTGTATTAGTGGATGGAGTAAGCTGTACCCACCACTAACTGTATACAAACGCAGTTCAGAGAATTTAAATACAGTAGGCTATAGCAATCCTAGACAAACTCATAGAATCATGGAAAGAAAATTGAAAGTTGAAGGTTCCAGTTAGAAAATGTGAGGGTGTCACATATATTGGTTTATTTATCTATTTGTTTAATACGATTTGTGCAATGCAAAGCATTCTAACAATGAACGTTCTGGGTGCCTAACAAAATTACAAAGGAGTTAGATAAACATTCAAGACAATTAAAGAAATTACAATTCACCTTTCACTGCAATCTTATGAGATCCCATTGATAATATATCCACTGACGATAACCTACCTTTGAAGCATCCAGCCTATAGTGTGGAACCTTGTGAAATTACCAATCTTGCCATCAAGGTGCAAGGTGGTGCCATCCAAAACAAAAGCAGTGCAAGTCTGTGCCTCTCTAATACATAGAGCATGCCACACAGGAGTGCTGCCACCGGGCCAAAGCTCAACATTTCAAATGCCAATGCCACAGGTTATGGGATTTTGCTACATGCTTTGAGGTGTGGTGCTCTGATTAACACACACGTTCATATTCGTTTTACTTTTATTTGTAACTTGATTAGTGCTGTGTATATTAATTGACAACCCTGGTGTGGTTGCCCACTGCCCTGGTAGGGATTTGTTGGAAGCACCGGTCCTCTCCTTTGCCCCTGTGGGCAAATCATGCACTCCTTTTGTTTATCAGGGTATAGTTAGACGTCGAGAATAATTTTAAAAGGAGTGTAAATGTGCACATTTTATAAACCAAACAATCAGGATTGCTTCTTCAAATGGTGGATACTCTTCCCCTATCCCCTATGTGGGTGACACATAACGCAAATGCCCCAGACAGCCAACAATTCTGTGCCCTGCAAAGACAAGGTAGGGGTACAGGAGTACTCTGATGAGGAGTCAATCTTAGAGGAAGCCTTTGAGTGGATGGGGCCAAAGGAAAGCAGGAACTAAGCGTGTAGCTTCTCAAGAACTGTAAGCCCCAGGAATCCTGCTTTTGTGTTCTCAGTTCATATGAAGCCTACTTGGGAACAGTGGTTCCTTAAGGTTGTGGGAAAATATTGCAGAGTAACATTCTTGACTTTCCCACCAGACAGTCCATGGCAGCAGCAAAGGCAAATTTACCAGGCAGAGCTTCCCCTGGAAGTAGAGATAATAGCCCAGCAATGGCCTAAATGAATTGTACCCAGTGAAGAACACCTTACGGGGATCTAATTGAGATATGTTGTCATCGAACATAAGGGAAACAGAGAATCCAATGCACATTGTTGACCTGTTCAGCCTGAACAAGTATGTGAGAAAAGACAAGTTGAAATATGCTGAGGTTTCCCCAATGTCTGAATATGCTGTGCAGGTTTGACTGGATGTAGCCCTTTCAGTGCTTATATTTCGGTACCTATATTACCGAACCAGAGAAGTTCCCTTTGGTTTGTGGCCATCGGACAGAAGTGGAATTTCAGGGCATTGCCCTTTGTCCTGGCATCATTACTGAGGGTCTTCACCATGGTGATGGCTGTCATGGCCTTACAACTATTGATGAAAGGTGCAGAGGTATTCCCACACCTTAACAATTTGCTGTTGAACTCATCCAATTGGAACTGGGTACTGTCTGTGCATCAACAGACCATGGGGCTGCTAAACATGCTGGTGTTCTTGTTAAAACACTACATCAGACTCCTCCTACAATGCAACAGCAATTCACAGTGGCAGATCTGGACCTTATGCTGATGAGGCCCTTCCTACCTACCTTTCCAACCTATCGACACCTTTAAGACTGTGAACATCTTCAGAGCTTGAGTGTTTCTGAGGCTTTCTGCACTAATTACCTTATACAATTATCTTCTCCCAAGACAGGTCTTCCTGGTAGGAGATTACAGTGGGTGCTCAGGTTTAGCTGTATTGGGATGGCCTGGATTCCTGGATAACATACTACCAGGGAGTGTCAGTTTGGAACAGGAATTGTTTTGATAATTCAGAGAGGAGAATGTCAAGGTTGGCAAGACCTTTGCATTCCATGATTTTCAAGTACAGGCCGTTAAGGATCCTTCCCTGTTAGGCTGAGGCACCCATCTGAATGATTTGGATGGGCAGCAAAGATGTTCAAAGAGGGAAAGGATGTTCCATATCTATATTTATGACCTGTGGGTGATTACTTGCGTTGCAGGGTTTGAATTCAGAGGTAGAGGACAAGAAAGTGATGGACTTGACAAAGTACACAGCTGCAATATACTATGTGAACAAGTGATGTTGAGTGGGCTTTCTTAAGCTGTGAAGTGAAGCCCAGGCTCTGTGGGTGTGGTGGTTGCCCGGGGTATCTAGGTCCAGGCCACCCATATTTCTAGAGAGAGCAATGTGGGGGTGGGTGCTTTCAGGAGTAGGCAGTCGGTATAGCTCAAGTGGTCTGTGCAACAGTCACTAGTGGGCCGCATCTTCTGATGTGATGTTCACAGGTACATCCTATCCCAACCCATATGAACAGGAAATACCTCCAGTTTTACTCCAGAGAGATCCACAGAAGGAGATCATGCACATACGTGTGCATCCTCTCCAATCTGTTTCCTGGCATAGTTCCATTACTTTAAGGGGATGACGATGTGGTGCACCTAATCTAACAGCTTCACCCACAGAGATTGCTTAAGAATCTCAATATGTTAAGGCTGACTGTCACGAGACATGCAGGCTTTTTCATCCGGGCATAGGTATTATTCAGCTTCATGCCTTACTTTGAAATGCCTGTGATTTCAAGAGTATGACCTTTCTAATAATTTGCTGGAAGTGTGTGCAAGTCTGTAGAACATGCACAAGCTTTATTTGTGCAGTTCACTGCATTTAAGCAGGTGGTGTGATCAACAGAAGATGGACCTCTTTTCAGCATAGGTGGCTAGGCAGTGCTTTGTGCACTAGCTCTGGTGAAGGAAGGTTTGAACATTTGAACCATGATAGAGTACCTGGCCATGTTGTCTATCTTCCTGTAGAAAGTACAGCTCTTCCTATGAGATGCCTGTCATAGTGCAAATCCTGAGGGCATTGGTGAGCGGCTATTTACCAGCACCATACAACCAGTCACATTGAGACTTGAATGTGATCTTGTCATAGCAAATAGTTCTTGCTTTTGTTCAACTGTGACTTTGCATTTCTCAGCCTAAAGAATGATGTTTGGTGGTCATAATGATCACAAGGCAGGTGAACCAGCTATAGGACTTGTCAGCTGACAGGCCTTAAATGATGTTTACAAATGATCTACATGTAACATAGCTTCTTATGGCTATGATATCTCCTTTCCAGATTCGTATTTGATTGGCCTCCTGCCTTCAGTAGCCTGAGAATGTTCACAGTCCATCTGTGGTGTGAGGGAAGTATCCGGGGAATAGTCAGACTCTTCGCAGGTAACATCGCTTATACACACACAGGGCACTTTCACTTCCAGTAAAGTGAGCATGCTTGGCATGCTGCCAATGCACCATGTGTATGTGCGGTGCCCCTTGGCACTGTGAACGTGTGATTTCATACGTTCTGAGGTCTTGCATTTAGCCTGAGCACTTCAAAGGAAAGCAATCTGCAGACGAGACATTGGGCCTCATTACAAGTCCGGCGGTAGCCGTGCCGGTAAAACCAGCAGGCTGCCGCCAGACTCGTGGGGATTTATCAGCTCTGGACTTGCCAGAATCACCGGGGCATTACAGCTCCAGTGGTCCGGTAATTCTGGAGCCGGCATTCCGTTACTCCCCTTTCCTGTGGAGTCCAATAGGTCTCCATGGGAATGGGGGCAGTGGAAACAATGGCACCATGCGGTAATTGTGCCAGTGTTTCCACGTCCATGTGCAGCCGCTGGCATTACGCCCGCCAGGTCAGACCTGGAGGGTGTAACACCACACGGCCACATAACTCCGATTTAACAGGTCCAGAAAACGGTGCCGGTACGGTTTTAACGCCACCGTTAAATCCAGACTGGCTAACTCATAATGAGGCCCATTGTATCTCACAGAAGCTTCTTTACTGGTAAATGCATAATTTGCTCTTCTATTTCCTGTTCGGATGTCTTTCGTGTTCTGTTAAGTTTGAGTTCCTTTTATTCTGAAGTCAGGAATGTAATCTTAGGCTTCTTAAGTCTGTACACACTTGTGTTTAGAAGATAGATTGAATAGTTCTCTCTTAAGATCTCTTTTTCAGTTTTATTGATCACGAGTCTATGGGTCCGCACAAGTTAGAAGCAGCTTTTCAGAGCATGGGCATCCAGGCAGGTGGGCAGGAACAGCCATGTGGGCTCCCCGTGCCAGAAAAGGCTGGCAAATACTTCTGACAGTGTAACCTCTTGATGGCAAAGATTATTAGAATGTCTTACTGGGATATTCGTTTCACAGCCATCAACAGGAAAGAAGTCGATGTGTATGGCATATGTTCATTAAGAAAAAAGAAAACAAAGTAAAAGGTGAGGAACATATGCACCAGTTTGCTAAGTTCCTTTGATCTTGTGATGGCATTTGCTATCCAGCTAGGTTCTCATTCAATGTCCATGCAGGAGTGAAATGAATGGTTCAATTGGAATCCACCTCTATTTTGCACCTCTTAAAAGCAGGCAGATTCCATATGAATCTATTATAACATTATTTGCAGGCATCATTTAATTGTTTTCTTTTACAAAATGGATTGTAAAACTAAATAATACAACTATGTGTGCCTAGTTGTACTCTCTACTTGTGCAGCCCGCCTTGAAAAAGTTGAACATTGCATGCAAGGGAACCAACAGGAAAGTGTGAAGTGGAAGAAAGTTACAAGAAACATGATTGTAAAGTTTAATGTCCATATATAGACTCTTTATCGTGACATATAAAGGAAGGGGGACCAGGATGAAAGTGAATCCCAGTCCTAGAGACTTAGGTTCATGACCCCAAGGTTTCCTTGCATCAGATCTCCCATCATCAGTTCCGTTCACTCTGCTCTTTCTTTCACTACCTTTCAGCAAGACCTAAATATGTGATTGAGGTTGTTATTTGGGGCCAAACAGTTCCAGCATTTATGGCATTCATAAACTATTTGGTGTCCAATATATTATGATCTATGTATGTATTTATTTATTTTGCTGTGGTGAGGTAATCTTAGAATCACATGGACACTTTGTATTATTTACTAAACTGTGTTCCCAATGTTTTCAATGAATTACCCCCTTGTTCTTTAAAGGGAGACAGGCCAGATTCAGCCTGCTCAGCAAGTCTTGTGTATATCCAAGGAAGTCTGGCAGTGGCCACTGCCTTCAACATCACTCTCACTTTGCACTGCAGAATGAACTCTTTAGGCGCCACGCTACGTAAACTCGTCGTGCCATGCATTCACTCACAAGCCCTCCTTGTGCATCTTCCCAGATCATTATTCGGGGATGTATTGACAGCTCAACCAGTTATAGGGCTGTTTCCTCCAGTGACTCCTTGCCTTTCTCTCTGAGTTTTCCAGAATGTAGAATAGCAGCTTCCTTGCAGATGTCTTCATTTAGGTTCCCATCCAGTCTTCCTATAGTGGGCAGTTTGGACAGAAAGAATGATACATCTTAACTCAAGGAACGTGAATAATGTATGTGTCTAAAAATCTATTGATACTGATCACAATCATGCTTGAGAACAACATTCTACTAAATGCAGTCTATTAAACACATTTGGAATGGCAATGAGGTGTGAACATGGAACAGTAGACGTGTTTCCTCAATTATTCATATACAGGAGGTTAATAACCTAACTTCTCCCCCAATGCACTGTAGATCCTTTTGGGAAGGCGGATGAGCAGGAGCAACACACACACGTGGTCAGAAATCATTCTGCTGTCATTGGAGGTAACTGTCTTCTTTTAAATGTGTTTAACAGTAGAATGCACTTTCTGTGACACGTCACACTTTTTTAAGCCAAGTTGATTTCAGTGAATTTGGAGTTGCTCTGATAAATTAAGAAATGAACAAATTAATTGATCATCCTGGGTAGCCATTTCCGATAAATGCCACTAAGCCGAATAGTTAAGAAGACATGGTACACTGTGTTACTCAAAGTGCTTCACGGTGGAGCAATACTATTGAACAACGCTTTATAAATTAGGCCCAGTGAATGTTAATGACCTTTGATCATATTAAGCACACGGCCCAGAAAGAAAGAGCCTTCAACTGGGTGGTTGTAGGGCTTGCAAAATATTCATATCTTGTTCTAAAATAGAAGAAACCCATCCCTTGTTGCCGCTCCATAGCTCTTTTGATAAAAAGATGATATGATGCATGGGAGGAAATCAATATATTTGCTGATAAAGGAATGTGGAATCTTTAAATATGTTTTCAGCAATTAAAATATTTGACAGTAATGGAAGCAAACAAGTTTTCCACATATTTTCGTTCAATTGCTTGAATAAAAACACGGTCAATGTTTCAAACATCTAGGGTTTCTGATGTTTATGTTTGTTTGCCAGAATGCATTTTTTTCTTTGTAGTCGAAATAAACTGCTTGGGAATGTAAAAGTACGTTTTAGCGTCTGATTATTGCTAACATTTAGAAGTAGATGCAAATGATTCTCTGCCATATATTACTGGAAACTGTGCTTTATTTTTCCCTAAGATTTTACTCATGAAAAAGTAAGGTTTTTCACGTGAAAAGCACAATTGATTTCAAGAAACTATGATTTGTTCAAAGACCCCAACCGTGACTGTATATGTGACCCCTATTTTATAAAAGACAAACTTCTAAAAACCCTCTGATTGAACCCCTACAATCTGAAGGATCTTTCTGTACTAAGACTCATACAGCTTATACTTAGGTGGAAATTACAAACAGTCACATTATCTCTAACCTTACTAATTCTTCACGTATAGGGTTGGGATCCAAACTTGAAGTTGCTAAGGCACTGAAAACCTAACTGACTCAGATGTCTTTCACCCGCCTGCTCCTGAGTTTTCACTCCCTTGCTATGTTGTGCCTTTATCGTTTACTTCTTAGCATCAGCAGTTTGAGTAAAAGTGCCTTGAATGTAGGGAAAGGTAATCTTATGTGGGATTAAGCATATAGGTCTTGCGTCTACCAGGATGTAAGCTTGATGCAGAGACATACACGGTAAAGAGAGGAGGGAAAAAGTTTAGAGGACAATAAGGATGTTGAGGTGTCATAAACGTACATATGAAAGGGCCGGGCATAAACTAATGTGGGTTAGTCAACAGAGTGTGGTTGAATCCTGGGGGTAATAATGTCATGCAATTTGCAAAAACGACATTGCTTACATGTTTGAAACACGAACACTGTAGGCATGTAAACATCTAAATGCAAAATGATTAGGAGCATAAGAATGCCATTATAACATGATATATTCTGACAGCCAAAATAATCACATGAAACCTTCCTCACTCCACTTTAGTAACAAAAACTGCGTTTAGCCTCTGATGAATTATGTCAATTGTTTCTGTACAGTGATAGCCTTTGATGGCTTTGGTATTGCCAGAACCTTGTGAATATTCAGGTTATACTGGCCACTTTTCATCTATATCATAAGCAGTCGAGCTGCAGTATGTGGATATAGATTACCCTCAATGTACTCACATATTCATTATTTGACTATCCTTTCTCAGGTATAATAGCGGTCGTCATATTCCTCGCCCTGTGCATTGTGGCACTCATGGCCAAGTTCCTCTACCAGCACAAGGAGGCGCGCCGAAAAAGCGAGATAAAGGACAAAGAGTACCCGGAACACCTGGACCATCCGTTTAGAAACCAAATGGACCTGCACCATGCAGTGAGCGGGTGCAAAAAAGAGAAGGAATACTTCATCTGATGGACTCCAGCTCATCAGGGCGCTCTGCAGGATTCCTCTGTTGGCAAGAATGCGGTCAAACAGCCAGACTTGAAGGGCTGACATTACAGAGGTTCATAAGGCCCTCAGTTGCTGATTACATTGAGAGACGTTTCTTAGATGGACTCAAGCACATGCACATGTATGGAAACATTTTCCATTCAGATTAAACTTACATTTGAAGAATTTGATTTGTATTCTTTAGTAAGTTCTGTAACTACTGACATTGCTTTTTATTTGCTATCTGACTTTTGCTATTACTTTTGCTGCCGAGAAGCCAACCTAAAGCACTTCTGTAAGTAGTAATCCAATAATACCACAGGTAAACTGGTTAGTTGCACATCCAACTTAAACAGTTGACATGGACTTGTCGTGTAAATCTGTCTATTTCTACAAAGCTTGTTTACCTTTACCATGTGTGGGAGCTTCACAGATAAAGAATAATTTAGAATTGCTGAACAGACAAGCAGAGGATACAACAATTCGCAGTTGTAAAAGCCTTAGGACATTAGGGACCTGATGTACTGAAGTGTTTTCAATAGGAAAATCCAATTGAAAAACACTTTGTAAATCAGGCCCTGTGTACATAAGCATCCTATTGGAGTGGCCATATTTTGATTATTGTAGGATGTATAGATGTGTATATGTTCTATTTATCAGTGAGGTTGCAATGTGTGTGCCCTACCCTCTCTCCCTGTACAACAATTCTTTAAGACACAGTACTGAGGGACCGGGAAGGTAGCGGCCATCAGGCAAAAGGTTAATGCACATCTAATTGTTTGTTGCCATAATCACATGGTTCATCAAGCACTGGATTGTTCAGAAGACTAAGCATTTGTCAAGCCTATAAAACAGACCCAACTTCAATGAGTTTTAACACAGAGGTATATTTATCGAAATATTTGTTATCTTTATAAATGTACATACAGATATGTGTATATGTATGTCAAATACTTTATCTGAATGATATCTATGTTGAAATATATGTTGGAAAACTATTGGGCACTAATAGTATTTTTCCACCTTGTATAATTTTAGCACCCCTTAGGAAGTGGGATCCAGGCGATGTAAGAACACCCAAAACATCTAGTTGTTGTTATGTTTGTATCACTCACGCTTTGATGTATACCCCAAAAACTTCAGTTCATCTCCAGCCTGGAAAAGGAATCAAAGGCTGTACATGAGAAAAATAAGTTTCTCCAATCATAGAGTGGCCCTGTAAATTCGCCATGCAATGAGAGGTGACTAATCCTCAAGAAAACCTCAGTTTCTGCTCTTGGGACATTATTCCAGGGAATAACTTGGACTTCTGAATGTCATGTTTAATTTTTGAGATGTCAAATAGGTCTTTCATTCCTGGAACATTTTGTGAGACAAAAATTATAATTCTGGTCTGAAATTACTATGAGTCGTCCAAAGTTTATAACAAATAAACTTTTTCCAAAGATTCCTAACAGAAAGGATTTGAGAATAATTGTTTTTTTATATATATATATTCTGTAATCCAGGAGAATGATTGTATGTGTACATGAATCCGTCAGGTTTGTAAACGAAGTTCCTACTGATTTGAATTTCCCAGTAGATACACGTGGATGTTATTAGTGTTGTGTGTGGTTAATGTTGCATTCATCACCCATGCACATTACTCACAGTCTTCACAGGCAACCATTTACAAACTACACTGTGCCAATGTACAGCTTGAAACACTAAGTGGCTGCTTTGATCTAGCCATGTTGATACCTTTCCAGGGACTACGACAGGGGATCTAATTGGGAAGATCACATTATACTAAATAATACATGTTGATGTGTTCAGGGTTAAAATAAAAATGATAACATATCAATATAGGGGACCAATGAAAACATTCAAAAAGAGAAAATAGGGTCCAAGTAATAGCAAAGTTAGAACAAGTACATTTATAACACGGTTGTGTGTGAACGAGGGAAAATAAATACATAATTGCATCAAAATAAAAATAGCTTCAGAAATTCGATGTCTAGATTGAGATGCAAGAGAAAGAAAAGTCGCAATATGCTAAAACCACCTTCCCACAATGCTAAGCCGCGATCTTTATAGAAAGGAATGAGTCAACATCTTTCAGACATAATTGTATTACTCATTAGAGGTGAGAACTTAACTATGCAAGGACTGCTCAAGGATGCAGTCAAAGACGATGCAAATTGGTCAAAGGATGCACGTATTAATTTACTATATAAGAATGTATTACAGCAAAACAACTAAAAAGTGAAGGGGCAGAAGAAGGGAAGTAGGAGAAGTGTGCTGGTGAAGATGAGATAGATGGCATTTCTGTTTTCTGTTTTACCTCTCCACATCATTATGGGTATTGACATTTCTGGTTGTGATCAGATATATTACCACCACTGACAATAGCGTTAATGTTGCTGACAGTAGCGCTGCCATTCCCCAATGAATTCCTTTGGGACTTCAGAATGGGGTGTAATCTAAACCCATAATGTACTGCTGAATTGCATTTGCAACTCGCAGGAGAGGTATTTCAGTTTGGCTTTATTATCAGTGATGGCACTGCCAAACATGTAATGGGGCATGCACAGGTCAAGAAATACTCTCAACCGTTTATTGCCAAGTGGACCTAAATATACTTAATAAAGGCTGCATGCAGAGACCTTTTAAAGACTATGGCGACACGAAAGAGTTGAAAAAGGAAGTTATTTGTGTTATCAATGCACTGTTAAAGTATTGGTTATGGCTAAAAGAGAACAATGCTTAATTGAAACATTTTTTAAAAAAGTATATAGTTGCAATTGCTCTGAAATGTTTTTAAAGATTCTGTTGAGAGTACATGGTCATAGGTGGTAGTTCATGAATGAAGTCTTCATGATCTCACATTGGATTCATGTGTGCTCACTACGAGGAGGTCTTGAACCAAAGATATATTTCTGGCCAGAGGAAGGAGCCTGCAGAGCCCTAAGACCGACATGAGGCCCTAAAGCTGACGAGTCAGGCACTCTTGTTACGTTACTGTGTTATAAGCCAGAAGTGTAGGACGCTGCTGTAAGGCTCAGGTGGCGGGCATGTTGGATGACACATTACAAGAGACAGAGGAAGGCTTCACAAAAACTTTAGATGATGTTGCCATCTCTCACAAATACTTAATTTGGAGACATTGGATCATCTTTGAACATATACTAGTGATAGGCTAACAGGAGGACATACATTTTTTTGAAACAGTGGCAACAATTTTTGCCTCAGCAAGGCTCTGTAATCATTGGTTGTTCAGATATGTTTATGCTAGCACCTTCAGTAACTGATGTCAGGGCTTCACTGAGACTTGAACAGTTGATCCACAACTTGTTCTGTCGACATATTCCAACACCCATAACTTGTGGGATGAGTTTTAATTCTGGGACTAGATCCTTGCATCTTGAGAGGACAGGGTGTTTTGGACTACAACTCCCATCAGCACTAGCCAGCTTAAAGAACATTGAGTGGTCAAGGAATTTATAGTCCAAAACATCTGGAGATTCACAGGATGCAAGCTCCCTGTCATAGAGGTGAGGCATACCACGGCATTCCTCATCATGGTCGATGTCTTCACACAGTTCAAAGAGACATTATAAAGTCAAATGACCATACCATGCTGCAAGCTGCTATAAACGTACAAGCAATACAACACGTTGACATTCTGCACCCAAAATGTATCTGTTTGTTTACTCCAGGCTGTATATGTTATAGAGCACTGTTTAATGTTTGTGTGTAGCCACTCTGTGAGCAGCAAGTAGGACTCCCACCAGAAACGCACAGGACAAGAACACAACCCCAATGTTCAAGCCTAGAGATAGACATGTTTGGCAGAGCTGTGAACCACTGAAACACACGACATTTTTTCGGGATTGCCCCCTTTCTTCCCAAGTCTAAGCCGATATTGGCAGAGAGCTTGTGTGCAGGGACTAATCACTGCTCCCTGAATATAGTTTCGGTGCCTTGTGCCACACCATTAACTTGGTGCCCAGCCTACCTATCAGTGAGCGTTCATTATTGTAGATCCTCTTGGCAGTTTGTATACCCAGGAGGTGACTAAGTAAGTTGGGACTCGAAAGAGCGTGGGTCTGGAGAACACTCAATACAGAATCCTAATGGCAGGCTGCACATAGGCGGGGTGTTGGACCGCTAGACTGTGTTCAGTCATCATTAGGGCTGCTTAATCAACAATGAAAATGGAATAACTACACGGTTCAAGGTGAGAGTGATGAGGCAGGAATGATGCGCCACTTAAAAAAAACACAAACAATAGCACTGGCGCATTGGACCCAGAGATGCAATGGCAATAAAACCCCATGCGGCAGGGTAACACTGACAGTAACGGCACCGCCAAGCTCAAGTTTAACACCCTGGCTTCGCTTGGTATTTTAACAGGGGAGCTGGACTACATACACCTGGTAGGCACGGCCCACCTACATTGCTTTTATCACCCCAATAACAAAGTTAATTTTGTTAACTTCTCATAATAAAATACAGCCTGGATGTCATCATAAATGATAGTAGTCCGGTGCCTCTAACCCATGGCTTCCACATGCATGTATTCTGCACTGAAAGCATGTCGCTGCAATTATTTCAGTGATGACCAGGAATACAGAAGAGGGCCTCATTCTCGGCAGCCTGCCACAGCACCCCAGCATTGGAAGTCATGCCTGTGGCAATCTATAATACAAATAATAACAGCGTTAATGTCGAGAACACTAACAGCACATCCAAATAACTGCTTGTGTCTAAGCTGTGGGAGCCTTTTCTCAATATGTCTTTCATTTTGGACTACTATTAAGATGCATAGGCAATGGGATCAAGGGTTCTGTGCCTCGATGCGTATTCCTATCGCTGAGGCTGTGTATGTACATCCTGTGCATTCCTTCCAGCCTCTCATCTACTGAGTATCATCAGTGCTTGAGACTATTCTTAGTTTCCTATTTTCAAATCTATGCACTGCTTGATTTTGTCACATGTTATTTGAGTCAATTATAACCCAGATGAAGCTGCATTAAGATGTTCTGATCCTCCTCCTCGGTCCCCTTCTCACAGTCTATTTGTACAGGCGTTCAAACAATGTCCTACTCTTTGCGTAGCCTACATTTCTGTATTTAGTTTCTTGAATATTATAGCCTGACCTTCCTCAATTTATTTTAATTTGTATGGTTTTAATACATATTACAGTGCATTCGTAGGATCTGCAATGGTCAGAGAAGCGTTTCACTTCTTAGGGGGTGTTTTTAATATTAGGATAATATCAAACATGTATGTAGCACTTTCTGCAGGATATTATCAAAATTCAAGTCAGTGTTATGCAATGTACTTTCCTGAAAAGGAAGAAGGTTTGACTCTGGTCTGCTGAGATTCTAACATGTTTCCAGCCGGCTGAACCCAGATATCTGGGGCATGTGCAAACTTACCGAGCTATCTTTTATATGTGGTGGATATTGAATCATTTCCAAAAGAGGAGCAGTAGTGGCCTCTGTCCCTTTGCAAAGTAAGTCATATGAGCGTCATTACGAGTCTGGCAGTAACCCTGCCAGTGCTACCGACGGCGTTGCCACTGGACTCGTGATATTTTACCGGTGCCTGACTTCCCGGTTCTACCAGGAGATTACAACTCTGACGGACCGGGAATTAATTTGCCGGTAAAATGTAAGTCCCCACCCCATATAGTCCAATAAGACGCTATAGGTGTTGGGACAAAGAAGCGCTGGCACTGTTCTTATCTGTGCCAGTGCTTTCATGAGGATTCTGTCTACCGTGGCCGCTGCCCCCGGCAAGATCAGACCTGTCGGGCACAGCGGCCACGGCAGGCAGACAGGTAGTTTGTTGGTCCGGAAACAAGGGTGCTGGTGAGCTTACCAGCACCCTTGTTTCCGGCCCAGCAAACACATAATGAGGCATACAGAGTCCTTTTTCAGTGGGGAATTAATCATTGGTGGATGGCTACCCACACTAATACGTTTCAAACATGCCAAGAGTGTCTTTGAAATAATAAGCAGTTCCTTGACCCTGGTTTCTGATAGATGTATTATTTTGGATCTTTTTCCCAATTTGTTTTTTGTAAATATTGTATAATGGCCATTTTCAGTTCTGACTGAGACTTGAAATAAATAAGTTTTCTTCTATACATGTGTGTTTGTTTTTTACATACTCACTGTATTGCTTCCTGTAAGTCATCAAAAGAAGTCCTAGATCACACAATGCTAACTGTGCCTGATAATGTTCCCCATGTTACACATATCTAAGTATTAAACCAAATCTGTAATGCATGAGTCATTGGCTACTTTTTTTTACACCACCTTTTCAAAAGAAATTACTTTCAAGCCCTTTTCTTATCAGTCATGTTGAGAGACATCTGACATACTAGTGGACAATCATGTGGATTGATATACAAATATATTGGGCCTCATTACGAGTATGGAGGAAAGCCATGGAGCTATTAGCTCCATGGCTGCCTCCATATCGGGCTCCATTACCGGGTTCCTGCAATGGGGATTTACTGGGTTACTCCAACATAGGAGGACCCGGTAAATCCTCCTTGCGGGAACCCATCACCATTCCCATTTGCGCCCCCATAGGGCTCAATGGGAATGGGGAGGGAGGTAACAACGGGCACATTATACGTGTCCCGTTGTTGCCTCCCTCTTCCCCTCGTGGGACCCGGAAAAGACGTCTGGTTTTACCAGACGTCTGATCCGGGTCACACAATGGGATTGTCGTAATCGGCACTCCCGTAATGAAGGGGGCCGGACCTGTACCGGCTCCCTTCATTACGGAGCGCCAGCCTTATAATGAGGCCCAATTGTGTTGTGTGGCTCCCATATAAAGACATTAAGCAACTATTCCCATTCTGAATGCTGTATCTTCCTGCTGAAATGCAGTAGCCACCACGGCGAATAACATTTCCTGCATCAAATGGGATCACGAATCAAGATACACATGTTACGTGAAAATGCAGAGCAATGCAGTCTCCTTTCACCTTCACAAGACATCAAGGCCCCACCCTACTAGGGACCAGCACAGCTAGAGAGTTATAGAAATGTATCGATGATAAGTTGCCGCTCCAAAAGAATAGGAAGTTCATCATCAGCACTTTTTCAGAATGTCCACAGTTAAAGGCAGTCACTCATATAACCTTGCAGTATATCTGGAGTAAATAGACAATGCAACATAATTAATATGATGCAAAATGGAATATAATTTCAAGAAACTAAATTTCATCGCATCAGAAAAATGCAGAAGGACATTTGAAGACGAAACATTGTGGGAAAAAAACATGGGTGTTCAAATACTAATGTTGTATCAGTTAATTAGAAGCCCACACATATTCCTACTGCATCGGAGCACGTGGACATGATTTAAGGAGAATTGCATGGCATTTTCCCATAAATATTTCATTTTGATTATTATTTTGTTGTCTTTAGAATTAACAACCCTTGTGTGGATATAAAGTCTCCTTCGCGTAAGGACATGGTAATGCTGACAACCTCTTTATGTATTTATTTATTAGCTGGTATATTATGTAGTTCCTAGCAAGTTTATTTGTGACAGATTTAGAACAATTTCTGTACATACAAATATTAATTAGATTGCAAAGTACAAAACACAACAAAAGCTCAAGTATAAACGTGCAATGCAACCCTATTGACCATAAGACTTTCACAACACAATTCTGGAAACTGCTTTTCTGTTAGGACTGATTTTCTATACTCTGGCCTGAAGGACAGACATATAAAAGGGCAACCTATATTGTGACAGGAACAACTCTAGGAAGCTGTAGCCAAACCAGTTTGGGTATCATTGACAAGTGGTCTAGGCTAAGTTCTTCAAAGGTGGTGAGCTTGTAAGGGGTCCACAATGAGGTCACACAATGGGAATCACATATTACACTTAGACAGGATGTATAAATACAGTTATTTATTTATGGCCAATAAACACTATGAAGAATTACTGCTAGTAGGTAGACTTATCACACAAAACTATTAAACTAAATACATATATACATTCACTTTGTTATAGGTCATAATAATGTCAGCATCACTCACACCTTGTACCTCACATGCATAGTAAACGGTTACAAGTCAGTCAATTGTGTCATTCTTCTCTTCATATATATTTAAGAGATCTTTTGGAAACCTAGGATGTGATGAGAACCTATAACCATCTTCAGATCCTCTGGATGAACCGTGTGAAGACTGAATTGGGCATGCTCCAGCAGGTTATCCCTGTCTTTCTGCCTTTCAACCCTCTTATATTCCAATTTGGCAACATTAAACTCAAGCTCTTTCTCTTTGTGCCTATCAGGACCATTTGCTAAATTAGGCAAAACCTTATTTCGTTCAAAATCCTGAATTTTCTCAATTAATTCTGCTTTAGTGCCAGAGACTGTGCATCCCCTCTCAGCACACAACTTTCTTAATTGATCCACTTTGAAGGCACTTATAGTGATGAAAGTGATTGGGCCTCATGACATGTTTTCTGGTCAATGAACAAGGGTGCCGGTAATGTTACCAGCACCCTTGTTTACGGACCGTCAAACTATGTGTTTGCCTGTCGGAGCTGGTGTGCCCAACAGGTCTGACTCCGCCGGGTGCAGCGGTCATGGTAATCAAAGCCATCATGGAAGCACCAGCATTGTTAGAAACGGTGCCGCTGCTTCCATGTCCCCACTCCCATGGGAATGGGGATTAACAAATTTACCGGCACTGCACATCCAGGCCACCAGACTCGAAATCAGCCGGTGGCACCAAGAAGTCAGGTGCTGGTACATTTATATGCCGATGGTAGCACCCGCAGGGTTACCGCCGGACCCGTCATGAGGCCCATTGTCTCCATTATATGTAGTACAGTAGGTGACTTGTTCTACAGGGCATTTAAACATTAGAGTGCTCTCTGTAAGTATTATCTGGACACACCACCAGTGATCTACACTGTTGAAACACCCAGATGTTATGTGGAGAAGGTCATACCACCACTGTACACCAATTTCTTAGGACTTATTTTCTATACTCTGGCCTATATTGTGACAGGAACAACTCTAGGAAGCTGTAGCCGAACCAGTTTAGGTAGCAGTGACAGGCTATGTAGGCTAAGTTCTTCATGGGAGGTGAGCTTGTAAGTGATCCCCAATGAGGTCACACATTGGGAATTACAGATTTCACTTAGACAGGGGGCCTCATTACGACCCTGGCGGAACGGGTTAAACGGCACCGTAAAAGGCGGCACCGTAAAAGGCCGTTCAACCCGTTCCGCCACATTACGAGGTCCCCTCGCGGGACACGTTAAGCACGCCTGGGAAAACCAGGCGTGCACACCGGGTCCCGCGAGGGGAAGAGGGAGCAAACAACGGGCCATCTCGTAATGGCCTGTTGTTTACTCCCTCTCCCATTCCCATTCAGCCCTATGGGGGCTGAAATGGGAATGGGGATGAACCGTGTCCTCGAGTGAGGAATTACCGGGCCATCCGAACTCGGAATGGTCCGGTAAGTCCTCATTTCGAGGACACGGATGCGGTTTTGCCGACAGCCATGCCGCCAATAACGGCAGGGCTACCGGCATACCTCGTAATGAGGCCCAGGATGTTTAAAATTCAGTTATTTATTTATGGCCAAAACACACTATGATAAATGACTACTAGCAGGTAGACTTCTCACACAAGACTTTTAAACTAAATACATATATACATTCATTGTTTCTTATAGGGCACAATACAAATCAGAATCTCCTGCAAAGAAAAGGTTAGAATAGTAATATTCACTTATGGTCCACAGAGATGATCCCTAACTAAAATTGCCCAGCCCTAAGTTGTCTATTACCTTTTGCCCAATTGTTCAGGTAAAGATTCCACAGAAGTAATGAAGCAGGAACAAATGCAGGTAGGGTCTCTGGGGTCCAGTGAAAGGTTCTAAGGGTTAGGGTTGAAGTTAGACTAATGCCCAAAAGTAGCCCCAACAGTCAGATGTCTTGCACAAGCAAACAATGGCAAAGCCAAAAGTATTCAAATTAAGCTTTATTAATATCCCATTGACCTATAAAAGGAGTATAGGGGTAGGTTATAAGCTCTGTAACTTACCCCCCATACTCTGATTCTTCCCCAGACTTGGCAGGACAAAGGAAGATGTCCAACATTGCTTTTCCTGCTGAAAGACAGAGCCCTCGATTCACAGGGGTTGCAGGTTCAAGCTGATCTCCGATTGGTGTCGTTCTCTGTTACAAGGACTCTCGATTGAAGAATGCAGCAAAACTCGATGCAGGACCCCTCTCAGGACTGAAATCGGGTCAGGTAAGCTACTTCGGATGGTGGTCACTGCAGCACGGCAATGCAAAATGACTCAGCAGCCACAGTCTGACTTTCCCTCCTATCTCAGGTCCCCACAATGCTAGGATGCTGAAGTTTCACAAGATTTAGTTTCATAGGGCCAGCTGAGGATCCCCCAAGTTTCAGCCGAAACTTAGTACGGTGACGCCGGCAGCACGGTAGCCCAAAACACAGGCTGGTCAGCCACAGGACAGTTCCAGGGTATTTCTGAATGCTTTCTTTGGCAGGGCATCAAGCAGACATCAGGAATGGATGCTCCCTCCACTCCAAGGGTCGTAGCTCCTTTGCAGGACTGCTAAAGATCACGAGCAAGACAGGGCTCCTCCAATACAGCAACAGAAGTTGGTTGCCAGGCCTCCTTCAGTCAGATCTCATGTTTCATTGCAGGTCTCACAGCTGGACAGGATACTTGGCTCCTTTAAGTTTCTCAAGGATTTCTGAAGAATGGGTGTGGGGTCCTCTTCTTATCCTAAAAGCCAGTTAAGAGGTGAAACTCCATCTAGCCAATAGCAGGACTAGCCCACACACTCACCCGAGCACTGGTCCAATCAGGACCACTGGCAGGAACATTCATGCATACCACTCAGACACACCAAAACAAGTTTGTGCATTGGGATCAGACAGACCCTGCCACATCCTGCCAGCAAACACACACTGTTCTCCAGTAGCCGCCCAAAAGCTTCTGCTTTCCTGGGCACTGGAAGTCCTTATAAGGATTTTCCTGGCCGTTCAGTCCAGGAAGAATTCTAAAGAACAAGATGGCAAAAGGACAAGCGAAACATCTCGTGGCATGGCCATGTTTGACCAGTAGCCATACCAAGTAGTCAAGCGTGGTAAATGCGGTAAGGCTAAAACAAAAACCCCAAAAAGTGGGAAAAGTCACTGCTTCCACCAGCTTATCCGTTTAGCACACCTAGAGTAACCAAAAAACCTCTGAGTGTTAGTCTAGGGCAAAACAAAAATGCACCCCATTGTACTGCAGTGTACGCTGATGTGCACAATGATAACAAGTAACCATAAGTGATACAAAAGTAACCATAAGTAGTAAAACAGTAACACAACTAAGGGAAACAAGGTCTCCCAGTACTGACAGCCTGAAGGACATGTCAGTTTCCCCATGACATATGAGAAAAGGCTTTGCTGCACTGTAAAAAGTGCAGGTCAGATTCGAAAATAGAAGCTAAAAGTTTGGGGGTTCCATAAAGATGGAAGGAAAGGTGCAGTAAAGAGACATATTTCCAAACATGTTCTAGCACTGATCCCACTAAATGGAAGAAGGAAGAGGAGGAATCTTCCATCCATGAAACACATTATCTGGGATCCCAGATGAGGAGGTGTATGGAAGATACCAATTGCCTTCCCATGTTATCCTGGAACTGGTCAGGAAGTGGGAGAATGACTTGGCATCACTCATCATGTGCTTGCATGCACTGGCACCCCTGGTGAAGGTACTACCAGCCTCACACGTCCTGGCAACTGGGTCATTCCAGCGCACCACAGCCATTGATGGGTGCATTTCACAGCCCACACAAATCAGGTGCCTCCGGCAAGTATTGTGCTGCATCCTAAAACACATTCCCTTAGGCACATATACATTTCACGCACACTACGGGATAGGCAGAGAGTGTGCATGACATTCTGTTCAATTTTACACTGTTCACGGTCCTGGGATCCATGGAATGCACCCATGTAGCACTCCAGCACCCCTAGGAAATTGAAAGCATCTACTGCAACAGGAAATATTGCCATTCCATCAATGTGCAGGTGATCTGTGATGCCAAGGGACACATCATGCATGTCAATGCAATTAACCAGCAAGCACGCCTGACAGCTATATCCACCACCATTCACCCATATACCAGATAGTTGCATCAGGAACCTTTGGAAACACGTGGCTGCTGGATGAGAATCAACTATCACACACATACATGCAGACACATGACACACAGAATAACAAGCAATGACAATCTATTCTAACAACAACCAAGTACTCCCTTTGGAGGGGACAGTGGCTACCCACTCTCACGGTTCCTGTTGACACCCATTCAGGAATCTATCCACCTCAGGAGGGGCAAGCTACAACATAGCAGACCAAGCCACTCTGGGCATAGTGGAATACACATTCAGGGTGCTCAAGTCACGCTTCAGCTCCCTTGACCACTCAGGTGGCGTATTGCTATATGCACCCAATGTGGTATGCAAGACTATTGTGTCATGCTGTGTCCAGCACACCATTTCCAAATGTTGTGGTATAGCTGTAAAGCTGCAGGAGGGACGCCACTCTCATCCACAGGCACCACCCATTTTCTTAGTAGGCCAACGGACATGCACAATCAGGTTGTACAAATATACGTCTCCTGAACTGCAACCCCTGTGGAGCACACACAGTGAAGCCACATACCTAATGCCCTTCAATGATGCAATGGGGCCAATCCAGCTTGCCATTAACAACACATTGAAAATATGCATCTTTCAGAGGCAAACTGTGTTTGTGCCACAACACAGAAACTATAATGCCATCCCATCCACATCCTTCACATCAATTGCACAAACCACCTGCACAGTGATAGCAAGTGGAAATGACAGTATCCTTGACACAGGCACAACATTATAAAATGAGTGAAGACATCCCCAGGCATAATGTCAACATTCCATGCGCTCCCCAGAGTGGCATGCAACAACCGCAACAAAGGCCTCACCTGGCTGCCATCTTCATGATGTCTCCAGCCGCAGCATTGCCACTGGACCTGCTCACTTCCACCCAACACAGGAAAAATCTCAGAAAAAGTGAAGACATCTCCAGGCACAACTTCACCATACCATGTGCTCCCCATAGTGGTGTGCAACAACAGCAACACAGGACTCACCTGCAACCATCTTCATGATGTCTCCCTCCTCATTATTGCTGATGGACCTGCTCACCTCCACCCAACACAGGTCAAATCTCAAAACACAGTGAACCTCATGCACAATGCAAACATACAATGTGCTCCGCTAAGTGGCATGAAACAATGTCAAAAAAGGCCTCACCTTGCTGCCATCTTCACCAGGGCTTGAAAAATCACCTTGTCTGCTCACATAGATATGCAGTTTGTAAATAAAATAACAGAACTACCTTGAGGTGTCGTGCATAGAATAAGGAATTTGACAGATATGCTCTACCCAAGGGCAGAGTGGAATCCCTGGCTGTTTGGGGCCCAGTACTCAATGCCTTAGAGCTTTGCCCTTCAGATTGAGTTGGTGTCCAAGCGAAAACTGCTGCTGAGTTAGTCGTCCGCTGCCCTGCATCTAAGGCTGGTGCACAATGGCTGAGCCAGCACCCCTGGACATTCAAAGCTTTGGCTGGGACACTTTTCAGCTATTTCCTCTAGAGGTATTTGGGGCCGCTGACCGCCAGGCCCAGTGACCGCCGCTGTCAGATGGCTAGTTGCGCCCATCCAACGGACCAGATGCCAGGGTTGGTCCTCCCCAACCACATGGCAGTGCAACCATGAGGTTACACCTGCTTTAAGGTCGCTAGCCAGGGTCCGGTGCTTAGGCATCCACTTCTGTGTCCCGGGGTCAGGGCTCAAGCCCCCACCTCTGCGCACCGAGTCTGGGGACCAAACAACCATCCACAACCAAGGCCAGCCTCTCTTTCCTGACTTACATGGGCAGGGTACTGCCACTCTGCTGCCAGGCATGGCCATCTGGTCTGGTAGGCTGTCTGGGTTTGGAGAAGAGTGCTCCGCGCCAAGCCCAAATCCCTGCAGATGCACCCATGGTGGTAGGGACTATCTGAGTAATTGTAATTGGTTATTTATAAAATGCTTAAGACCTATAGGTTTCTAAGTGCGGACCCGGGGATCAAACCTTTGTTCCTCTGCTTCGTCTTGCTTCCAAGGTGAGCACGTTGCCCCTGAGCTGTCCTCCCAAGTACCCTGTGGTGCAGCAGAAGGAGGAAGGATAGCAATGCTTGTGGCACCAGCACTGTAGCAGCACCATTGACAAATCCATGGCTCAGAGAATGATTTCCAAAAGATTGCAGCAAGGTCGCTGCTCTGACCCATAATCAGGTCGTCTACACATGATTATGCACAACATTCCCCATGAACATGTGTTGCACTGTGGGCAACAGTGGTTGACCCTTCTGTCCACACTCAAGGGGCAATCAACTGGGGCAAGCAGCTCTAGGCATTGAGCCAGAGGCTGGATATCCTATGCCAACTGAGGCTCCACAGTGCTGCATTACTATTATAATTTACCGGGTATACTCACATATAGGCATTCTGTCATAATCCCACAGATGGCAGCTTTGCCCCACTGGCTCCTCATCCAAGCCCATACACAGCCCATACACCAAATTTCTGAACATGTGGTTCCTCTCGTACTGAGTAGGATTACTATTGCAACAACAAATCATTAGAAGGGTAAAACGAACCTGTCACATGATGGTCTAAAGCCAGCTAATTTTCCCCATTAGTGGGTGAACAATGTAATGTTTGCTGAATTCTGCTTCACAATGATAGGAAGAGCTGACATGGAGGGATCAAAATGAGAAGTCGTTATTAATGCTTTTCTGCCACAAGACAGTTATACATGTGGTAATTTACTGACACCTAGAAAGTCAAAAGGATTGTGAGGCCCAATGTGCACGGTCTGTCTTCATGCATAACATCGAGATCCAGCAAGCCTTTGCCCTTCATCTCCATGTGATGTTTCTGTTCAGCAAGAGCTTGCCTTAGGACACCTGCATTTTTGTAAGACATGTTTACTGCCCCAGTCAAAGTACACACCTGCCAATGTGCCCGGAGTGGGTCGCACCTGGCTGGAGCTGGGTCCTTGAAGCAGAAGTGACAGCCGTGCAAGGCTTACCGACCTACCACCCTGGCCAAGTGAAAAATGATAACAATAGTGCTATTTCACCACTGGCCCCAGGGCCATCCATCTATCCTACACCTCTCATGTCACCTCAAACTAGAATTAAACTCTACAGGGTCTCCTATTCTGACAAATTTGGCAAAGCCCATTCCCTTGATGTGATTCACTAGATAGTAGGTAGGGCCAGTGGGAATCCCGTTCATCCATTGATGTGTGTCACCAAGGAGATGACATAGCATTTGGTCACCTTAAGAGAGTCATAGTTACTCCAGCTGTTTACCCATGCTTCAATGATTCAGTGTTGGCATTAGGTGGCTTAACTTGGCATTCAGTTCATACTGCAGTGCCAGTCTGTGTATCAAAAGTGGCACACTTGGCACTAGCATTTGAAGCCTGGCTCCTCATCCATATAAAGTCCCAGATTAGGTGGAGATCGTTTTGGCCCCAAGACCTCAAACATTTACTTCACCAGATAAAACTGGGGTATACAAGTGCCATCTATCCTCTGGGAAACTACAGAGGGAACCAGCTACTAGATGGTTTGATTAGACTTCTACCCCTATACCCAGTTCGTCTAACCAATTTACATGACAGGATCTCTGCAGACCTCCAACGTTGTATCCTTTGGTTTTGCCCTCCCAAGGCATAGCCTTCAAGCTTTCATTCATGTCACACACGTACATGCTCTATCTCCCCAACAGAGTGGCCGAAAGGTGCCAGTGGTGTGCACAGCACAACACGATCCCACCTTAGTCAGCATTCCCTGGCAATCACCTTCATTGTGCCACAGGCTTTTTTTTGGCTCTCTGACTCGTGCATGTGAAACACTCCATGGTCTGTGTTTCAAGACAGGTCGGGTGGGTAGCTGAAATCATCACAGACCCCTGGCACCGTGTGTGGGCCACCCAACCCAGTGATGTACCGTGGTTGTGGTAGACTGAAGACAGTCAATCTCCCTCGGCCTCCATGGACATGCCGAAACTGTATCCATGAAGCTGTAACACTCGCTGTCAGAGTGGAGAGCCACCTGCCCCAGGGGCATTCCCAGCTGACCCGGTGCAATTCACGCTACGCCACCATGGAGGAAATGCACCCTGCTGCTGCTGTAGTGGCAGTAACTCAAGAGGATCGCTTTTTCGGTTGATCAGCCAGCCCACTGTGGTGAATCCCCACCCATTTACCTCTCATTGGTTTCAATCCCTCTTGAAAGGTCTCTTCAAAGTACTTTTCAACTTGCCCTTGGTACTTGTTAGCTGTTAGCCTTGCATACTTAGCCCTATATAGATTCTACAACCGTCTTTGGGCTGCATACCCAAGCACCCAACTCAGAGAAGACCTGATACGGGTGTACCAGGAACCACTACTAGCCTAACACCATATATGTGGGGGGCCTGGAACAGAAGGATTTGGGCCCCCTGAGTGATGCTGGGGAGTCAGTCTTCTGTACGCCACATTTCCTGCACATGACACTGGATGTGGGTTTAGCGCTTGGATCATCCTTCTACACTGACCTTTACTGAGGGAATCCTGGTTAGTTGATTTACCTCCGCTTAGTGAGATTCTTACATTCAGTGGGTCACCAAGGTCTGAGATGAGGCTGTGGTCTGGGAGGCGAAGCTTGGGCAGCTGGCATCAGGCCCATTGTCACGTCTCCTTTGGTTCTTGCGCAGATGTAGCACAAACTCCTGCCTCCCCAAAAGGTCTTGGCACCTGCACTCCAGAGGTAACCAGGCTATGGCAACCCTTCAGGGAAAGAGGGTTAGGGTCCACTGGATTGGAAGGGTACAGGGAAGCAGGCTAACAGTAAAGAGGGTTATAGAGAGGTTGTGGTTGCATTACATTATGCAAGGAGCATTGGTGTGCTGAGGTACAGACTCTTGCGTTACCTCATGCAAGAAACATTGTTCTGCTGAGGTAAAGTCCCTTGCATTACCTCATGCAAGGTACAGTGGTGTTTGTAGAATAAACACGCATACAATTGAGTAGCAAAGGCTACTTAGCTCTATCTGTGGAAACAGAGTCCGGCTCAGTACTGCTTCTGATTCTCCTGAGACGCTCCTGTCAAGAGGCTAGTGAACTATGGAAATAAAAGCTATAATCCGAAACATGCCTCCAAGTGTAAACAGATTTAGGGACTAGTTGTAAATATTTCAGCGCTTCTCAACAGGAGGATGTGAGTGCTTCATGATAGCGAATTGGCAAGCTGCATTAACGTGGTGGTGAATGATCAGCACGCTGACTGTAGACTACATGTGTGGTGATCAGAAATAGGATTATTCACGGAGCAGCAGGGCCACGTTACTTATCTCAGTAAAGTGCTGAGCCCGGGTGGTTTCAGGCCAGGCATAGGCACTGCGATGAGCTGTTCTGCCAGAGCACTCGGGAAGTATGCTTAGACTTGCTTGATTGCCAGTAGCCGAAGCCAAGCTTTGTTGCTGCTGTGCATGCATGAACATTAGTTTGGGTGTGTCGAGGCATGATATGATGTATGATATGATAAGGCATTTATAACATGCCTGTACACAAGTGTTTCAATGCGTGACAAGACAAGGAAGGGAACAGAGAGGAGGACACAACATTGATCTCACTACGCCTTGTGTCATTCTGATCATGCAGGTGTGGAGGGAAGGAGGGGGAGAAGGGCAGGTGGGTTAGGGAAGTGCAAAGGAGCTCTTGAGTGCTGCCAGGGAGGTGGCTCATAAGTGTAGAGAGTCAGGGGAATGTAGGGTTGCAGATGCAGTCCCTAAGTGGTTGGGATGCCCAGAGGCAGTGCAAGGGAAACTGGTTATGCAGGTGCCTGGACACATACGTACAGTGGGTGGCCAGGTAACCAGTATGCACAGCAGTCAGGGATGTCAGCAAGTGAGAGGGAGAGAGAAGGTGGAAGTGAAAAGGAAGGTCTTGAGTTGCTTATGGAACTATAGGTGGTCCTGCTCAAGTTTGAGAGAAGCAAGGAGAATGTTCCAGAGGGAGGCCCCAATTGAGGACAGAGATCTACCCCCCGCTCTCTGCCTGGAGTAGCGTCTGACCCTCTGAGAGTTGGAGGTAGATGAGCGGAGGGCTCGAGAAGGAATATGATTAGGAAGAGAAAATTGGAATGAAGCATGGCTTGAGCTTGAGCATGAGCTTGTGCCCAGTGTCCCCTTGCCTTTTGGGTATTGTAGTTTACTCCAAGCCCCAAGACAACACTGTTGCTAATCTGTTGCTGCATCTGCTATGAAAGCAAATATGGCATCTGCTAAAATGCTCTTTACTGTAGTAGCTGATGATATGCTGGCTCCCTGTTCATCTCTGACAGCACTCCCCCTCCCTATGGCAGACCAGGGTTTAACAGGATGGTTAGCATGAAATATACCGAGGAACCGTGGAGCATGAACATTGTTTGAGGGCTCCCAGGATCTGTCTTCAGGCCCGAACCCCATTCAATCTTTTAGGTATCAGAGTTGGCCTGGGCATATACATGAGTTCAGGATGGCCCTAACCTCATATTCTGGAAGGCCTTTTACCAGCACTGGTGGAGGTCTAATCAGTCATGCTGAAGATGGGTCTAGTTCGAGTGTCACTGAAGAATCCTTTGAATTTCTCATAAGGTTTAAATATCTTTTCTTGTGTTAACTACAGTTCCCAAGAATAGTAACGTGAAATTGACTTTAATTACTGTTTCTCTTTGTAGGCCCAACACACACCATCTTATTTGGAGTGTGCCCCTTAATGTACTTTCCATAGTCTCCTGCAGGCTCACAGCTCTACAATCACAGGAACAGGGCTCACATGGGGAAAAATCATCCTTCTGCACGTCTTGGCTGTGCAGCCTTTGCACTTCAGGTTTTGGGAGGACATGACATGACTCTCCCAGAACTTGCAGGTGAAACCTGCTGTTTCCACCTCCCTTCTGTACTCCCAATTCCTTGTGATTTGTCAGCCTTGCGCTTCTCCTCTGCTTCATCTGCTGCAGCCCGCCTTCAAGCTCCCGTTCCAGCTTCTTCTACTCCTTCCTTCCTGAGGGGTCTTTTATACCTCCCAGGTTCAGTAATGGGCTTCAGGTGTGGGCTATCAGCCGTGGGCTATCAGCCTTAATTGCCTGACTACTGCAATGACTACTAGGCTCAATTGCCGGACGACTGAATCTGCATTTCTCATCTGCCCTCTTCCTCGTCCGTGTACCTCAAGGATTCTTGGACTTGGTGTTTCATCCAACAAAGTTAGGTTTTTCAACTAATACAGTATGTGTACAGGTAGATTTAATTCCCTTAAGGTTTTAAACAGAGGTGCTGTAAGCATTAGCTTTTTCAGAGGAAGATGGTTTAGTGAAGACAACGGGCCTCATTACGAGTCCGGAGGTAACCGAGGCGGTAAAACTGCCTGGTTACTGCCAGACTTGCATTACCATTCCGCCTCCGTGATTCCCGGAATTACCGGGGCATTAGAACCCCGGTGACCCGGGAATTCCGGAGGCGGAATGGTGTAAATCCCCATTCCCATTGAGTCCCATAGGACTCAATGGGAATGGGGATTTACACCATTCCACCTCCGGAATTCCCATAGGACTCAATGGGAATATTGACCATGGAAACACTGGCACTATCTCGTGATAGTGCCGGTGTTTCCACATCCGCCTGCAGGCGGGCGGTGATAAACCTGCTAGGTCAGACCTGGCGGGAACACCACCTCCCGCCTGCAGGACTTGAGATCGGGTGATCTGGAATTAACAGTGGCGGCAGGTTTACCGCCACTGTTATTTCCGGACCGCCCGACCTGTAATGAGGCACAACATTTCCATAATCTTTTACATTGCACCCTTCGTAATGAGGAAGATGTTTAGCTTGGGATACCGAAAAGCATTTTTCTTTCTGTGTAAATTGCTCTGATTTCATAACCTTAGGGTTCACAACACTAGATCTAATATGAGATTTAGAGACATTACAATGACAATAATCCATGACCTCTTTAGGTACATTGGAAAGAATCTTACTGTTAGAGGAAAAATACTGTGTCTCATCCCATGGAATCTCCTCACCACCCTGGGCCCTGTCTCCTCCCAGGTGATCATCCTGCAGTACACTACCGCAAGAGTTGGTATCAGAAAGTGTCTGCCTTCCCCTGGCACCTGGGATGAGACATTAGGCAGGGTTTCAGTGAGGGATCCTTTGGATTCTTCACAATACACAAATATACAATTGAGTAGCAAGGAACAACGGCTACTTAGCTCTGGCTTGTGGAAAAGGTGTCTGGTTCAGTACTGCTGCCGATTCCCCTGAGATGCTTCTAATGAGTGGCTAGCGAACTTTGAAAATAACAGCTATAATCAGAAACATGCCTCCAAATGCAGAGTTAGTGACTAGTTGTAAATAGTTCAGCGCTTCTCACCAGGAGCTTGTTAGCACTTCATGGTATCAAGATTGGTAAATAACATTAACATGGCGGCCAGTGAGCAGCACGCCGGGAGAAAAGGTATTATTCACGGAGCAGCAGGGCCACGTTACTTATCTCAGTAAGGTGCAGGGCCTGGGTGGGTTCAGGGGAGGGCTTGGCCACATGATGATCTGGCCTACCGGAGCACTCAGGAAACATATCCGACTTGCTTGGTTGCCAGTAGCATGAACAGAGCTTCATTGCCGCGTGCACTCATGCGCATTCGTTTGGGTGTCTCCTTGCTTTCTGGGTATTGTAGGTCTGTCGCAGTCCGAAGGCACACCTTGCTGCAAATCTGTTGCTGTATCTGCAAAGAAACCAGATATGGCATCTGCTATAACATGCTTAAACACCAGTTCCCTGCTTGCTCTTTAATGTAGTGGCTGACTCCCTGTTTATGCCTGATGCCTGGAGCTATCTACTGTGCACTGCACCAATCTCTGGCGAACCCTGCCTGGGGAGAGGTTGCTTGACTGATGAGTATATGAGGCATTTACTCCAGGCATGTCCCATGCAGGCTCTTGTGGAAAACCAGACAGCTACACACAGCACAGGCAGCTTCCCTGCGGTAGGTAAATGTGCATTTGGGTGTTTTGGCCAAAAACCCCACCATCAGGTGCATGCTGTGGACTTGGCTCTCCTGACCTCACGTGGGGGGAAACAGGGAGGGCAAGTGGTGCTTGTAACACACCTCCATGCCAGGTCCATGGATCCAGGAATGGTGCTGATTTGTTTTGACCTTTAAGGGGACAAAGGGAATGTGATCAATGTGACAGTCGCAGCCGGGGAGTTTTGCGATTGATGATCAAGCCACCCTCAGACAGGTGTAGTCACAGGAGGAACCTGGAGTTGCATGGTGAGTTTGAAGCGTCGATAATCAATGTGTCCTGCAAATCACACTATTCAATCACAGTTAGCTACGTTCTTCATTGACACATTTTCTGAGTGATCCATCGACAAGAGTCACAGACAACTTCATTCATCCAGACATCAGCTTGAACATGCCATTGCAGTGGAGGCTGGGGGTGGGGGGCAATGCCAGTCCTAGCTGCATGGTGAGACGGACCTGTGCCCCATGTTTCTTTGCTACCTGGGAGTCGGCCACGACCATTGTGGTTTATAACAAACAGGTTACAGGCACTCAGCCTGTGAAGCCACCTGCCATCCTGTGTGCTAGAACAACAGGGCTTTCCACGGTAACAGAGGCAGGGGCTGGGACAGGTGTTAGTGCATCTCAAGCCTCACCGCCAGCTTGATCACAAGATACAACAATGTGCTGTTTTAAGTGCAACAACTTTAAAATACGCTGTTGGAGCGGTGCTCACTATGGCTGCTGGCACCAGACGTGCCCTCCAATTAATCCTTGTTATAGGATTTGAAGTGTACACATACCAATTACAGGCTTTTGAAAGAGTGGTGTATCATTAATTTCTGTCACTACATACCCAAATTAGGAGTGGGTAATTTTCACGTCTGCTTCCTTTGTTTCTCAGGCTCCGTCTCTGGAATTGAATGCTGATTCCTCCTTACTTGTGATAACCATGGTAGGCATAGGAAGTACCACCAGACATCAGAATGTATCATTGCTGATACATGGATGTGCGATCCAACCGACCATGGTTAGCTAGAGTCACCAATGCAGCAGTACGAGTCTGAATTGGTCCTGGTCTGATAAATGTATGCATCCAGGAATGTCACAGTGTGTTGGCATGTATTTGCTGTATATTTACCACAGTATCCAAGTAATAGATAGAGCCATCAAAGGAACCATAATTAATTCAATGATCCATTTGCAATGTCACTGTACTGCCCAAGTGTACTCACACGTATATGGCTCAATCTTTGAGACAAGCATAGGCCACTGGCAGGATCAAACCGATAGTCGAACCTGCTGTAGGGTGGCAATGGGACGAGCCTTGCACATGCCTCGGGATGACCTTCACTCCCTCCGCAGTCTGCGGGACACAAGACATGTGCCCTCCCGCCAACATGTTGGGGGCGGACAGGTGTTAGGACAGGTGTTAGGCAGAATCATATGCAGTAACCTTTGGGAACACTACACACAATTAAGACTACAAGTGTCAGTACAATTTCACCTTTAGCACAAGCCTGTACTACACAGTAATGTGGTAGCAGTAGCTGAGCAGCCAGACTTATCTCAAGAGTAAAGTGAGCAATACAACAGGTTACACAAAGGACCAGCAATTACAGTAATTCACACAAACACCCAAGGTTTCTTGGTAAAAGAATATACATTTATTTACACAGTCATTTGGAAAACATTCCACTAGCAAAAGCAACTCAATATCACAATCTAATACACTACAATACACAACTAATCAGTTTCTGAATAAGTTCAGATCCCCGGAAGTGGGAGCAAAATGGCACTTCAGTTACTTTAAAAAGGGGTAAAAAGACAAGATTATAAGAATCAACAGCACAAATACATTCATAGACTGGGCAAAGGGTTTCAGTTCACTACAACCAGCAATTCAATTCAATAGGCCTGGGCCAAAGTCAATGGTTCAGAGTCTTGTATAGTATAGCACAGATCTGGTAGTAACCGGTTAAGTCTTTGCCACGGATCTTAGAAGAATTTGGTCAGATGAACAGTTAGATGTTGGTTTAGGGAAGGACAAGCCTTCAAAGATGGGAAAGTTTCACAAACTTTCACCGCAGAGTTCTGCACCACACTTGCACAGTACCTTGTAAGTGTAGAAAAGCTGTAGCTGAAGCAGTTGTCTTTGGCAGTTCCTGCATATCTCGCTGTTCCTGAGCTTCAGTCGTGGGGATAAGAAGGAGGGCATTGGGAGGTTCCTGCACTGCCCACGGAAGAGGCCATAAGCTTGGCAAAACGTCGGTTTAAGGTGTGAGTGCCTTAAAGACCACAAACTGGTATCCTTCCCACTGGCTATCCTCTTCTCCTTTTCTCATTCCAGACCTTCTGTCCACAATTCAGGAATGGTGTGCTGCTAAGCATCTCTGCCTTAATGCTACTAAGACTGATATCCTCCTTATAGGAACATCAGCTCCCTCCTGTCCTATTTCTCTCTGTCTGCCTACCCTGGGCCCTCTTCCTGCTCCTACCTGTGAGGCTAAGAACCTTGGTGTCCACCTGCTATTTCTCTCCTCACATCTCTGACATCTCTAAAAAGTCAAACTATCAGCTGCACCTCCTCAGAGGTATTCTTCATTTCCTGACTTTCCCCCAGAAGCTCACTGTCTCCAGAGATCTGCTCTCTCAGGGCTGGAATACTGTAACAGCCTCTTTCTAAATCTGCCTGTCTCTACTCTCCGACCTCTACAACTAATCCAGAAAAGGACTGCAGGACTTGTCCTTGGCCTCAAGCCCAGGGATCGTATCTCTCCAGCTCTGAAATCTCTTCACTAGCTCCCTGCGGTGGCAAGCATCAAGGTCAAGACCGTTTGCATCATCCACAAGGCACTCTGGGGCCTGAGACTACACTACCTCCAACTCTCTCTTCCTAAACATCTCCCTTCTCGAGCTCTCTGCTTATCCACTTCCAACTCTCTGATGGTCAGATGCTTTTCCAAGCAGAGAACAGAGAGTTGAAGGCAGATCTCTCTCTTCGACTGGAGCCTCCCTCTTGAACAGCCTCCCTGCCTCTCTCAAACGTGAACAGAACCACCTCTGGTTCCGGAAGCCACTCAAGACCTTCCTTTTAGCTTCCACTTTCCCCCCAGCTGATATCCTGACTGCTCCACACACTGGTCACCTGCTGCACTCTGAACTCGAGCCAGGTTCCTGCATGTCCAGTTGCCCTTGCACTGCCTCCGGGCTCCCCCAGCACTTACCGTCTGTATCTGCAACCCTACAGTCCCTTCTCTCTGCACTTATGAGCCACCCTCTGGCTGCACCTATTGAGATACCTGCACTTCTCCCCTGCCCCCTCTGCACTTCTCCACTCCCACTTCCCTGCACTTGCGTGATCTGAATCACACAAGGCCTAGTAAGATTGTTGTTTTTTTCCTGTCCTCTGTTTCCTCTCCTTCAGCCTTCCATCCCATTTCAACACAAAAGGTGAAGGGGGTTGATATCTTAACTATTCTTGTTTTACCTTTATGATTGTTTATGTTCTTGTTTTGTAGACTGGTGATGGTTGAGTAGGCTCTTTATCCGCTACTCCATTATTTTACTCATGCAGGGCAGAGATCAATTTGTTAAAGTAGCTCAGTACTGTGAGTTGCGATCTGTGCATTCATTGATCAGTTGTTGCTGAAAAAGCCATGTTTTCAGAGATTTTCAAATTTCGAAAAGGTATGCCGAGCTAATATCAGGATCGAGTTCCAGACGATGGGCGTGTGACAAGAGTAGGATTGTTTGGAACCCTTTCTTTGTGTGTAGGATGTGATTTGAGCTGGTTGATCGATTTGTTATGTGAGGAGTGTGTACCACCAATATAATAACACCACTGGGAACCTTAAACTCTGACTAAAGTTACGTTTGGAGTGAAGTTTAAATATGTGTCAAGCGGTAGGCATGTGTGTGGCTATAGATGGTAGTGCATATAGATCTGACGCACAGTCAAGTAACTAAATCAAGTCATGTGTGTGTCCACCCCTGAGGCCATCAGTGTTACCAAACAAAGTGCAATAGGGCAGTACATATTTTTTTTTCGATTTTTTTGTTTATCTAATGGAAAGCGATTAGTTCATTGTTTTAAAACTTTTCAAATGCAATGCAATTTACCATAAACAACGATGGATTAATTAACAACATACTCTAAATATAAACAATTATACTTCTTAAAAATACACATATATCTACGTTCTCAATACATATACTAAAATGATTTCATCAAGCAGCAATGATTCTACATTTCAATACATTTAAAAACCTGCTGCCAAACCCTATAAAGTGCCAAGTGATATGGGTTATTATTAGAATTCAAACAGTAATGCCAGACTTCTCTGCTTTTTATGTGATCATGATTGAAACATCGTCCCAATATACACATGTGCGTGGACCCGAGAGTCATGCTTTCAGTCAGAACATGTGTTGCACTCTCGGTTATAGAATCTACTTTACAAATACGGCAGCATCTTTTGTCGACAGGCAACTTAAACTCGGCCCACGTACAGGTAGAACAGGTAAATGGTTAATACACATAAACATCAAGAATCTACGAATAGCTGGTGATGGGCAGAGCATTAAGTAAGGCTGAGGATTTCTGTATTCATGAACTATGCCCATAGCGCTTCAATTTGGCCAAATGCAGATAATTGCAGCTCCCATTTCTCTAATTTAGATATAAATGACGGTTTTATTGTGAATAAAGATGTTTCCCAGTCTGGTGAAATTGTGGAACTCCACCAAAAATAATGCAAGGGACCAAAACTAATCCAAAAAAAGGGAACATACACCAAGCAAGAAGTAATGCAATTTTTGTTGGACCAAACAGATGGGAAGACAGCCAGTGGAGGTGAACTTAATGAAGTGAGTTGTCAATGCCACCCACTGCGGCTGAACATTTTACACATCATTTTGCCAAATGACCATACAATGTTTGTTTTACATTTTCTAGGCAGTTCGCATGAGCTGATTGGTGGGACTACGTCAGTCCCCTATATTCTAATATATGCTGAGTGACCCTAATTGGACAATACCCCCTTTGGACACAATTATATTAAAATCCCTCGTGAGGTCACAAACCTTCCCACACCGCCCCTCAATTACCTGATTTTGCTGATCAGTCAAAAACACTTGTTGGCAATGTCTAATATACAAAATGGCTTGAGATGGCAAGGAGCGAGACATTCACACCGAGTCAGACGAATGGTGTGCCCAGCGGACATCAGCCGGGACACTGTACATTGTTGCATCCTAGGGACACCAAAACCTCTCCCCGTTGATTGGCTCCTCGTCCCATGCCCATAGTCCCTTCCCCAATACTCTCACCCCCAAACCCCTTCTCACACCTTGCTGTCCAGTATAGTCTGCAAACAACATACCCCACTGTGGCTGGAATTTAATTAACAGAATTTAATTTCTATTTTGCTGCCAATTCTCCTTGTGCACCCAGGTGTCTAACTCATTGGCCTAAACTGTATCTTTTACTGTGACTTTGGTGTGGTTTTGCATTCCACTGGGAAACTTCAGCCGTGCAACAATTCAGCAGCACCCTGTATTTACTGAGTGCTTGGGAAATACATACTGCTTTTCATACAAAGGCATGCTGCTCTTTTCTTATGGCTTTTGCCAGAAATGTTTCCCTAATGTGAGTCTACAAATAGACTTCTGTATTGTTCACATATGGCTCACAGATCTCCCCTATCATACACCCCCATAGAACAACTTGCACCCCAAATTGGTGCCTGCTCTGTACAATTAACCCTACTATGCTCAAAGCACCCACCCCTCAATGAGTTCCACCCTGGGGCTTCTCGTGCTGCGCCTACTTCTGGGCCACTTTATTCCAGCAGCACCACATTCAATTGCTTCCCCACCCCCGAGTCACCCCATGTCACTTTTGATATCACCTTGTTACTTGCCCATGCTTGGCAGCGTTGGATCTGGACCTTTACAACACTGGCATCCAGTCTATCAAATCAAAATTATTCACAACAGCATCAACAAAGTCATCCATACCCTTTTTTTCCCATCACGTTCCCAAGTAACAACAATAAGGCACACATAGGATTGGTCATAGACGTTATAAACAGAAAACCATGTCTCATAAGTGTCCGGGCATGTAATGATATCAAACCGAGCTCCAGCCTTAATATTTCAATGGAGACTGCTGAGGGCAAACCCAATAGTTATTTTTTTCCAAAATGTCCCCTCAAGAACCTGCAGCCAACTGTCGTTTTTTTATTGGCAGAGTTTCAAACCCATATAAGACTGCTGTGCAATAACATTGCTTATTAAGCTTATTAATTCCCTCTACGTTAAAGCCCTCTGTATGCCTTGAGGATGTTGCTATAATCAATGTAAATTGTGCAGCCTTACTATGTTTGGATGCAATCAGATCATTGTAACCTCTAGCACAACTTATCTAGATGAGCAAATATTTATAACTTTCAACATAATCAAAGTGGCCATTAGGCAAAACTAATCTTGGTCTGTTTATGGGTGTTCATCATAAAAGCATAATTTTTGTCTTATCCGTATTTATTTTTAAATTAGTCTCATTGCCGTATTCACACAATTCACATACGATCTAAACAAACCCAAAAAAGTGTGATCGAGACTATCCGGATCATCAGCATAAGACAAACAACCACTTGTCTCTGGGCAATCCTCGAAGGACAGTTTTGCAACCAATACTAAATGATATGATATGATTAATACCGAGAGGTTTCTAAGCGCAGACCCGGGGATTGAACCTGTGTTGCTCTGTGTCATCCTGCTTCCAGGGTGAACACGTTGCCACTGAGCTATCCTCCCAAGACAATGGGCCTCATTACATGGATGGTGGTAAGGGAATAACGATACCGGTAAGGGATTATCGGTATCGCTAAATTCCCTTGCCAATCACAACCCGGATAACTGCTATTAGCGGCACCTCTAAGAACAGTGCCACTAATAGCGGCTAGTCCGCGGGCGCGCGACCCCTCATGTCGGCAATAGCGGCATGGCGCTAATAGCAGACCATCACAAGCCATCCGGACATGCTAATATCGGCATGGATTTGGCCAAAAAAGCCCATACCGGCATGGAGGAAATACCGGCATCACAAACCACCCGTCAAGAGACATGAGCAGTGTTCCCACCTGCCACAGGTTGCCACAATTAGCACAGGTGGAGGCAAAGGAGACTGGGGCAGCAGAACAGGAGCACACCACACCCCTTCCCACACCAAGATGGTTCCAATACTAGCAGCATTACATGGGCTGGAGGACATGATTGCATTGCGGCACCAACAACAACAAGCAGCACAGAGGAGACGCAGGAGGAGGAGGAGGGCGAGACAAGCCCAGCAAGCCCCACCAGTGCACCTAGTCATACCACAGAGACAGCCACCAATCCCCAGGATTTGAGCCAGTCTATTCAAACTAACCCCTGAGCAGATACACACCCTGTACCATCTGGACCGGGATACCATCACCACCATTGTGGACATGATACACAATGACATTGTGAGCCTCATAGCCATCGGTACTGCCACCCCACCTCTACTGAAGATGGTAACTGTGCTCCACCTCCTGGCCACAGGCACCTACCAGCATACGGTAGGGCAGATGCATGGCAAATCACAACCAGTATTCTCACGCACACTGACCCAGGTGCTCGATGCCCTCCTGAAGCACACAAGTGAACACATATCCCTGCCACGGACTGCCCAGGAGATCTCCAACACCAAAGTTGGCTTCTATTCACTGGCAGGCATCCCAAGTTGCATCGGGGCCATCGACTGTACCCATGTGGAATTGGTGGTCCCACATGACAATGAAGCAGTCTACCGAAACAGAAAGCAATACCACCCCATCAATGTCCAAATGGTATGTGACTCAAACAAGATAATCACACATTGTTGTGCCCGATATCCCGGATCAACCCATGATTCAATGGTCCTGCAGACTCAACGATACCACGCTACATGGAGCAACATGCTGGACAACATGCATGGCTACTTGGTGAGTAGCAGGGCAAGCACATGGCAGTGTGATGTGGATAGTGATTGGGGGGAGAGATGCATACTCCAACTGGGTGTGATTGGGAGGGGAGAGATGCATACTCCAACTCGGTGTGATTGGGGGGGAGAGATGCATACTCCAACTGGGTGTGATTGGGGGGGAGAGATGCATACTCCAACTGGGTGTGATTGGGGGGGGGAGATGCATACTCCAACTGGCTGTGATTGGGGGGGGGGATGCATACTCCAACTAGGTGTGATTGGGGGGGTGCATACTCCAACTGGGTGTGATTGGGGAGGGGAGATGCATACTCCAACTAGGTGTGATTGGGGGGGAGATGCATATTACAACTGGGTGTGATTGGGGGGGGAAATGCATACTCCAACTGGGTGTAATTGGGGGGGAGAGATGCATACTCCAACTGGGTGTGATTGGGGGGATGCATACTCCAACTGGGTGTGATTGGGGGGGAGATGCATACTCTAACTGGGTGTGGACTGTCGTCTGTAGAATAAATGGACATACAGATGTACGCCAATGTCCACCAAGGCAGCCCACAATGGACCAGACACAAAACCACATGCAAGTTGGAAGCTGCACAACAAAGAAATTAATCCAATACTCCAAAAAATCTATCCACATGCACATTGCACATCATACCATACCCTATATGACAAAAAGCAGCAACATGCAGCCAATATGCAAAATGGAAATGTGCGCTGAACAATATCACAACAGATATGCGCCCTTGAGTGCATGGAAAGGGATCACCTGTAGCCATTGTACTGAACCACACCCGTACACCACTACTGAAGTGCCGCTTCACAGCATGGGGACATTGATTTCAGAATGGCAGTACACTAGCAGTGTGGTACAAACGTTGCCCGGGCGCAGGAACAGTAATGACCTGTCCTCACCCAGAACATGGCAATAACTGCCGGAGGCATGCATGGTGCATGTCCACTTGCAAGGACTAGCTCACCTTCTCACATTGCAGTTACACTGATTGTCTCCATGCATGCAGGGATTTGTGGATGCCAATCACAATGCAAAGTTGATTTGTGTGATATGTACAGGTTCCACTTGATGTAAACAGTAACACATCCCCATGCTTGCACCCATGCAGGTGATGCTCGCTATCCCCTGAAGAGGTGGCTCCTTACCCCTGTACGGAACCCAAAGAACAGGCACGAAGAGGAATACAATTGTGCACATACCCGTACCCGCTTCGTAATTGAGCAGACATTTGGCCTTTTGAAGACACGGTTCCGGTGCCTCAGCAGGTCGGGTGGGGCACTCCTGTACGGCCATGAGAAGGTGGCTAAGATCACCATGGCATGTGTCATGCTGCACAATATGTGTATCAGACGGAATGTGCCAATGCCCCCTGACATTGAAATGCAACCACCTGATGAGAATGATGATGGGGATGAGGAGGGAGGAGACGGGGCTGCAGGTCATGCAGGAGGCGATGCCCAGGAGGGGCGTGCTGTGCGTCAGCATCTGATCAACCAAATATTCTGATTCACATGGTCCTACTCTGTTGAATGGATGTGGGTATTTGTCCACTGGGTTTTGTGATGAAACGCACACTGGGCCCTGTCCCCCAATAAAGCTCACATACACAATGATAAGGTCCAAGCCTGGGTTTTAACATGTCACCAGTGTGTTTAATATATTATGAGGTAAAGAAGTGCATGGACCCAACTACGCAAACACCCTTTCCCCCTCCCACCTCCCCCCACAACACTCCTGAAACCCCCTTTCCCCCCTCCCCACACAACACTCCCAAAACACCCCCCCCCGCAACACTCCCAAAACACCCTTTCCGCCCTCCCCCACAACACTCCCAAAACACCCTTTCCCCCCTCCTCCCACAACAACCCCATGTATGGCTGGTACAACGTTGCTGTCTTGCTGTACATGTGTCAGCTACATCGGACTGGGGCTAGTTCCCATCCCCTCTCCCACCATTAGGGGGTTGGAAAGGTGTGTGCCGCATAGATCGCAAGGACCGGTGCCGGGGGCTTGTCTGCCTTGAGCTGGCAGAGGTGGAGGTGCATGGTTGTTCTTGTGGGGGTGGGGGGTTCTGTCTGTCCATAGTGTCAGCTATGTGTGTGAGGACCTGCCTCACTAGTGCCATTTCCTCACAGAGCCTGTTGGTGCAGGCTTCCATGCCCTGTCTGATATCCCTTGCATTCTCCCTGCACTCCTCCCTCAAACGTGCTGCCTCATCAACATGCTGGCCAACCAGCGCTGTTATGTCCTCCTGCCGCTGTCTGATGATGGCCATGCCATGGCCACTGTGTCTTGCTCGTGGGGTGGGTGCCGCACCTTCTTCTATGGGTCCAGCATCATGTGAGGACAACGGTGGACTCCAGCACCCTGCCATGATTTCATCGCCAGACTGGGCATGGCTGCTGGATTGTGATGTGGGGCGTGGGCTTGGTTCTTTTGATTGCTGGGGGATGGGGGTGTGCTCTTGCATGGCCAAGTTACAAGTGTCCTCCACATCGGACAGCGGTGTTGTTGCTGCTGCCTCACCAATGGAACTGTTGGCAGCAGACAGTGTAACGCTCACCTGGCTCCCACGGAGGCGCTGGTCTGGTCTGGGTTGCTGTGGCCTCTTCAAGCGTGATGTGCAGAATTCGGACCACCGATTGAACAGGACCCCCAAATCGTGCTTGTCTGGCCTGTAGGAATATCCTTCTGCAGATGAGAAAGGGGATTAACTGTCTGCTGAATAATGTGCTTGCTCCCCCCTTTCTCCCTTCGTTCTCCTCTGACTTCCTCCAAAACCCCCGGTTTAAGCTCACCTTATGGTTTGGAAGGATGAACTCTCCATCCTGCTTCTGGTGGAGGGGCGCGCGTTCGTGCAGTTACTTCACTGGTTTTCAGAATGGCGCTGGCAAATCCACTTGACTTTACTGAGCGATACGCCGTAAGTATGAAGAGGCAAAAGTTCAAGTATGAGCCTCCTTTTATGTTGTCTTTTTCTGTCCTTTATTTCAGGTGCAGAACAAAGGCGATGCGTTGAGGGGTTAAGTTGCCGGGGTGAAATCAGGTGAGTTAGTGATGAGGGCGACCCCTCTAAATGTCTTTATAATTCCCCAGTAATGTCTTTTGTCCTTTCCCCATAGGGGCAGGGGTGCGGTACCTGCCAGAGATGTGGCGCCGACCCGAAATGTGGAATGGCTCACCAAGAATAGCCGGTAAGTAATATGGCTGAAAATCCGGCTTTCCTCTTGTATTCCCTTGCTCACCTTTTGTCTCTTCTTCTCTCCCTTAGGTGCGGTGCAGAGATGTGGCGACCGGCACTGAGAGCCTCGATGGAGCCGGGCGGTGTCTCGGGAACAGGTGAGTGAAGCGCGGCGCTGCAGCGAGCAACGCAGTGTTTTTAAATGGAAGTCTTCCTTCAGGAATGCTGGCGTGAAGATTCCGGATGCAGGTAAGAAGGATGTAATAGTTCTTGGTTTTCGCCTTTCTCTTCTCTTATTCCCGTACAGGTGTTCCTGGTTCGAGGCGGGCATGGCTGGAGTCCAGGCGCAGGAGTAGACACGGTGAGCGTTCAGCTGCTGGGATGCAGAACAACGCGAAGCACGTGTGGCTGTCTGGGTGTGGCTTAAATAGCCTTGGAAGAAGTTCCAGGTGAGTATTCTTCCACAGCCCCACCCAAGTAACAAAATAGTTCCTTCAGAAAAATAGTCCCTCCTAAGCCTCATTTGGCTTGGTTCTTCATGCAGCATGGTCTGCATCAGGTGAGTGTTCAGCATGGTCTGCTTTAGGTAAGTGCACCAAACACTACCCCTTATGAGCCTGGCGCCTATGGCGCCAGGACTGATGTCCAACATGAGCCTGGCGCCAACGGTGCCAGGACAGAGTCCAAAGAGCCCCTATAAAGGGTCGCTGGGCTTTTACCCGGGGGCGTGATGCCTGCTCCTGGGGGTGCTGGGCCTGGCCTGGTGCTCCGGGGTAGGCATCATGACAGACAGTGGCCCTTCCGTGGGTGGTTCATGCGTTGGGGGTATCACTGGAGTGGGTGCAGCAATTGTTTCTGCTGTAGGTTCACGTCTTGGTGACATGGGTGGCTTGCTGTGTTTGGCCCTCTGCGGGAGTGCACTCTTCCCTGTGCCCCTCGATGTGCTGGTGATGTTGCCTAACTCCTTTCCCCTGGGTTGTTTCTTGGCAGGGGGAGCCTGTGTCGCAGTGTCCTGCTCATCGCTGTCAGTCTGTGAGCCTGTGGGGGACAAAGAGGGGGATGGCATTGGTGATAGGTCAACGTGCTTCATGCAGATGTTGTTCATCATGCTGTTCTATGCATTTGGACTTCATTTGTGGGCATACAGGTCGTAGGACTGTTGGGTGGGTCATTCATGCATGGGTGTGGGTGGCACGTGTCTGTGGTGATGCGTGCATGTGTGTGTGTTGGGATGTGACCCTCACATGGACAGGGTTGTGTGCATGTATGTTTGTGGCCACATCCATGAGCTGATTTAGGGCTCACATTTTGGGGGGTACCACATCTCTCACAGTGCAGTGTTTTATGTGGGCACTCACCTCCATCTGACGTTGTGGGCGCACCACGCTCCATTTCGCCGACTCCCTCTATGGATTCCATATCTATGGTGCTCGCGCAGGTCTCCTCCCACTCCATCAGTTTGATAGGGGATCCTCCACCGCCTCCTGTGGCCATGACCAGGTTCCGGTTGGCAGCCAGTATGCTGTGTACACAGAGGCAGAGATTGTTGCACCGCTTCCTGCAATCTTTCACAGTGCGGGGGGTGGTGCCCACCGCAATAACTTTCTGGGCCACCTGTGCCCAGATTGCTTTTTTTTTATTAGGGTGACACGCCGCATGTCATTTGCGAACACCACATCCACGTTGGTGGCAAGCGTCTCAGTTAGCATGATGAGCTCTTCATTGGTGAATCGCTCCTTCCGCTGCCGCTCCGCTACTTTTTTGATTGCCTTGGGCATTGTCAGGGGGTCTTGGATGATTTTGTATGGCACTGGTGTGGATGCACGTCCTGGGGGCAGAGGATGGCAATGGATTGAGTTTTTAAAGATGGCCGCCGTGCTATTTCCGGTTCCTGTGCGATGACGCTACTTCCGGTTCTGCTTATTTACGGTGACCGCTAATAGCGGTCACCGCTAAAGCTGTGTTGCAGGAGGTCGGAAGTGCTATCAGCGCTTTCATCAGTGCCGCCAAGGGTCTTTATGGGGTCTTTACCGGCATGGCGGTAGGGTCATTACCGGCATGGTGCTAAGCTCGTGCCCGCGTACTCGTAATGGCACGCAATTAATTAGTGGCCTCTTGCCTACGCGGACACGTTGTTAGCGCCATGCCGGTAAAGGCGGTATCTTAGCGCCTACCGTGTTATGAGGCCCAATGAATTGGGAGGGCGGCCATGTAAATATTAAAAAGTAGCAGTGCCATCATACATCCTTGCTTAAACCCTTTTCTTGTGGCGATTCGTGCAGTGATGGCCCCCCTACTATCAAACCTCACCTGCACACGAGTTTCTTCTTGAAACAGCTTTACTAGACACAGTAGACTCCTTGGGCAGCCAAATAACTCCATCTTTCACCACAGTATACCTCTATCCACATAGTCAAGCACTGGTGGGCAGTCCCCAAATAGATCATCTAGCGTTGGATTTCCCCTTTTCTATGATCTCTCAAATAATGTATCAATCAGCTTTAAATTGTGTGCAGTCCCTGATGCTGCTATCAATCCACTTTGGAATGTTTCAAGCATTTGCACTGATTCTACCCATTTCTGCAATTCCTCTAACAAAACAAAGGCAACATTTTTTTCCCACAACATGTAGTTTGAGGGTTACATTCTCTTGCCTTTCTTAAAGTCAGGGGCCAGTATTGACTTGGCCTTCATTACAAGTTTGCTGGTCCAGAAATAATTTTCCGGACTGGCAAACTACAAGTCTGCCGGTAGGGGCTGTGAACCACTGGCAAGCCTGACCAGCCGGTAGTTCTGTCCCAGTGTCCAGAATTTTTTTCTGAATTGGCAATACCAAAGAAGGTTACAACAATAACGTTTTTTACTGAAAAACATATTGAAAGTTTTTAAAAATATATATGGGGTGGGGTGTGTGGGCAGAATGTGTAAAGGGGTTGTTGGGAGGGATTATGAGCATTAGTAAGCTGGTGTAACTTTTTCAGGTGAAAGGTTTTGTTGAAACATTTTTCAGGATTACCGTTTTTGGTAACATCACATGGAACCTTTTGGCCCTTACTGGCAGAGTTTTCACTGAAGCACCGGCACCCTTACTAAGGGTGCCGGTGCTTTAATGTTCCCATTCCCATGGAGTCCTATGAGATGCCATGGGAATGGGAATTTACCTTTCCACCGCCGCCCATAATATCCCAGTATTACCAGGATATCAGGTAGCAGAAATGGTAAGGTGAGTCTGCCTGTAATCCGCTAGAAACACCGGTGGGTTACCGGCAGACTGTGCCTCATTACAAGTTTTGGAGTGCGAGAAATGTGCCAGTAAATGTGCCAGTAATTTCATGACTGCCACTTTTACCACTCCGCAAAACAAGTTTGCAGGTGGCGTTCACTGATTTATCTCCAGACAAGAGCTGGAGGTAAATCAGGACCCCACCAGAAAAACACTGCTGGCAATTCTGGCAATACCCTTCATGGATGGAATGGGGAGTTACCGCTCTTTCTGCCACCTGTAATATCCTGGAAATTCTGGGATATCAGGTGGTGGAAACAGTAGGTCAGTTTGCCAGAGTTCCACCAGAATTGCTGGTGAGATACTGTCAAACCTATAATGAGGCCAATAGGAACAATATTCTCAGTCCAAACATTATTAAATCGAATTTCTAATATACTAGCTCCCATCTCTAGGCCACTCTTTGAAACAGCATTAGCCAATCTGGTTGGCTCAGGACTGTCGATCCTTTTAATCTTTTTATTTTCTCAATAATACTATCAATAGGCAATTTAATTTCAATACTGGCAATGCTTCGGATTTAAGTATCCCGGGTCCTGTCATTGAAGACATTTTGACTAATATAATCATTCCAATGCGAAGCAGTTACAGGACTCACTACCATTCTTTTTTTAGTTCCTTTTGCAGTTCCTAACAGTTGCCAGATGCCTCTTGAATCTCTGTTTTGCATTACAGTAATCATTCTTTGCCATTGCACATTTCTACAATAGGTTCGCCACCATTTAACTCAATTTCAGTGCTTATTATTTATCTTCCTAATAGTTCTATCTTTAATAATAATATCGGCAAAGTTATTCATTTGGCGTCTCTAATTTCACTATCAGACATTTTATTATGGATTTGCTTATCCAGAAACACATAATTCCCTTTTTGAATCAGGATATCTGCAGTTTTACAAGACAACCATTTTTCTATTTTGCTTGCAAATAAGCACTCCAATTGCCATAACCAATCATCTTTAATATTGCCAAAATACTCTTAGGCTCGTTCTAAGGTCTTTTTGTGCAACAGAAATTATTTCCACTATCGTTGATGGCATCATCGGCAATCTTCTCCTAGGTATTCTTTTCCCAATTTAGGAGAAAATAAATGGTTACTAAAGCATGATCGCTATATTGTTTTTTTTTTCTGCATGCACTTTATAGACATATGGCAAGATGGTTTGACTGACAAATGTATATTCTAGAGTGGTTTACTTCTGCCCACAGGCACAGGTAAAATTCACAGGACAATCATCAATTGTGCAGTGATTTAGAAATGATTCAGATAGGAAGTCCATGACTTGCCTTCCTTATTTGCAGTACTCTGTAACATAGAACTTTTACTATTTACATATTTTGTTTCAATACATTTGTAGAACAATGCCACTATGTCCCCTTTTATCCAATTTGCCATGAACTCAGAGAGATTGCAAACAAACTTTGTGTAAGTACACCACCGAGAGGGTCGTATATATTCACTATCATTAGTCTCTCAGTGATACCATTTCCACTGACAAAATGTTCTGTGCATTTTTTGAAGCTTTCAATTTTAATGCATTCAAATTTTTCTTTACCCCTGTAATCAACCCACCGCAAGGTCAACCAAACTCCCCCTTCTTAGCTAAAACTTGGAAAATGGGGTAACCATCAACACAAAGGCAAGTTGTTAACCAACTTTCCTGTAATTAAAGGATGCTTCAAGAGAGCCAGTCATATTCAACAGGTGTGTATGACCCTGTGAATTCAAGGTGGCAAGAGATGATCTTCATGGCTCTGACACATTTTTGGTAGTCAAAGAATCCAATAGACATGTCAGCACACACTGGGCATCATCCTGTGACACATTTCGTGTAACTAATTTTCACCCTACTTTTGTAGTTGTTTGCTCAGTTTCAAAAAGGGTTTTGAGCCTTGTTACTTTCATCTGCAATTCTTTAGCCTTCCTCAACATCCAAATCATATCCGAATTGTAAGATCTTTTCACCATGGGAATGAATATTAGCCATTTCAGCCAAGAAGCAGTGAATATGTGAAACATTTGGGTTTGCGCAATGGAGTGGTTCCACAAAGTCAAAGTCCCGGCTGTCAAAACCTTGCAAAGGCGAAATAACTGCAACAATTCCAGTAGGTTAGAATGATTAACTCGCTTATTTCCATCTCCCAAACGTAGTTATTTGATGGTAAATGTCTTACTTTCTTTTCTTCTTAAAGTCACTGATTGTTTTGGCTTAGTTACTTCTTCATCGTGGCTGATATCAAGAATTGCAATAATGTAATGTCCCTGAGATAGCAGCAGAAACTACCAGGCTGTGTAAAGTGACTGGAATATAGGGATATACTTTCCACAAGGTTCTCAACTTAAGATGACTACACCTAGCACTGACCTCTGGTAGTGAAGAACGAAAGGAGGTGATCTTCACTCCTAAATTTTTAACTAGAGGAACCAGTGTGGGTAGGTGGCACATTGAGTAAGCAGCCAGAGACCGACCGACGACCATAACCTTGGTCTTCTCTGCATTTAACTTTCGCCAGTTGATATTCATCCAACTGCCTAAGTCGGCTAAGCAATTCCTGAGGCATGAAGCCACCAACTCCTGTTCACGGTCAATTTTAAGGGTCAGCTTTGTGTCATCTGCATAGGCATAGAAATGGCACCAGTGGGAATGTATAAGCTTAGCAAGTGGAAGAATTTCAATATTAAAAAGCAACTGCAAAATGGCGAACCCTTGTGGGACTCCACAGGTAAGAGAAGACGGGGCAGAGAGGAAAGGGGGGATGGAAAGTACCTGTGTCCTTTCTGCAAGAAAAGGTCCATACCTGCAGAGAACAGGCCCAACAATACCAATCTCTTCTAGGCAGAGACACAGAATAGAATGATCAAACGTGTCTAACGCCGGAGAGAGGTCTAACAAAATAACCAGGCCATCTCCGCCCTGATCCAAGATCAAGAACATTTCAATGCTGCAGAAAATCAAAGAGTTGAGGGATAACAATTGCTTCAATTGCCTCCCTCAAAAACCGTACTAGAGAAATTGGCTGAAGATTTGCTGGGTCCTCAGGGTCGGTTTTTTCAAAAGGGGGGGATACTAGAGCACTTTTCAAAAGTGATGTAACAGAGCCAAAATTCAAAGAATAGTTAAGTGCTGTAGTAAGAACCAGCAAAAAAGATGTTTCCACCCTACTAATGTTATCTTCCTTAGAGTAGGAAGAAATGGATTAGTACTTGGATAAAACAGAAATATTCTCTCAAATTGGGACTATCTTTCCAACAACAAAAGTCGGAAAGAGAGTCACACAAAGCTTGGATGTTGGGATAGTTAAGGCTACAGATGCTGGAGAGGAATGCTCCTGCACTACTGCAAACAGCTCTTCAGATTTTTTTTTTGCAGCCAGAATTATGACGACTGCAGCGAGTTACAAGTCTACTGGGTGGTCCAAGGACACTTCCAAAGGCTCAGCAGGCACATCTCCTTGAGCAGGGGTTGGGACAGATTGTTCCCACTTGTCCACGGGTCAAAGCACTGATGAGGGTTTTGTGGAGATGAGGACAAAGAAGCAGGGTTTTACCAACACCGGGCTGGAGGTGATCCTCGTAAACTGCCACAGTCATCCATGGGTCTTAAGTGGGCTGCACTTCTCGCAGAGGTCTTGCATGCAATGATGGTTTGTTGAATTACTGCTGGCAGAGTGTTCCTTAAATCCAGGATTCTGGACTGGAGTCATCACCAGTCCACCAATGTTAAAGATCTGCCCCATTCACACTGGTAATAGCCGTTGAATCAGGGACAACCACTGGTAAACATTCTGCCCAGTAATAGACACACTGAGGATAAGGTGTGGACTGGGTCCTGACAGACCCATTCCCCATATCTGGTGATACACATACCACCCCTTTACCGGGGGAAGCAGAAAATCCTGTGGCACAGCCATTTTAGAGTATATGATACTCTGGATCTTGATTTCTGGTAAAAATGAAAACACGCACAATCAGAAAGGTAAAAACATGGTAAAAAACAATATCCACTGCCATAAGCCCATCCAGGACACTTTGCCTTTATAACCATAACGTTACAAAAGTAAAATATATAAGGATACACGTGATCCTAACTGAACATCACTTTAAGGTGATTCATGCAGTTTTATAATAATAAGACATCCACTAAGGCAGACATAGTCCCTCAGCACTGAAAGCCTTAGGGGCTGATCATTTATCATTGAGCAAAAGCAAAGGAAGTACAGCTGAGGGCTTTACATACCTCCAGTCAGGTCAGAAAGCAAAGACTAACAAAAAGAAAGGGTGCCCCACAGATGTCTCTGGAAGGGAAGCATCAAAAATAAAATATTTCTTAACATGTTTCTTGTTGTACGAGGAGTGTGTGTCATACGTGTGTGTGTGTGTGATTTTGAGCCTGTATTGTAAGTGTGAGTGTTTTTAGAGTATCAAAAGTGTTGTATGTGTGAGCGCAATAAGGGTGAGTGGGTGTGTGTGTGTGTGTGTGTGTATGTGTGTTTGTCATAAATGCATGTGTCCTAAGAGTGTATTGAGTGAGTGTGTGTGTGAGCGCAATAAGGGTGAGTGTGTGTGTGTGTGTGTGTGTGTGTATGTGTGTTTGTCATAAATGCATGTGTCCTAAGGGTGTATTGAGTGAGTGTGTGGCGTATGAGCGTGTGGTGTAAGTGTGTGCATCATAACTGTGTGTGTCGTGTCTGTGTTGTGTGTGTGTCTTATATATTTCCAACTACACACACATACACACAGTTATGCATTTATAAAAAAAAAACACACATTAACATGAGCACATTGCACATTGCTCCTCCTCTGTTGCTTCTTGGGGAAATGCTCTTTCTATTCAATATGGCGGTTTGAATTACATTTCTATTATCTGCACAGCTGCAACTAGTTCACACATCTCGGCCACCGGGTTCTAACCTCTGCCTGCATTCTTTATCGTACAAAAGGCCCCCTTCTACTCTGTTTTATATTCTGTTCTGAACAAAGTCAATTCACAAGGAGGCCTACTTGGACCACCCCAAAGCAGGCGAGAGTAATGAGATGGAAAGGATGGCAAGGTGTTGGGTAATAAAGCAGCATCCCTTCATTATTCAAGCCTCGCAGAAGAGCTGCCTGGATTCTGCTGACCCGGTGCCTGCTGCAGAAATCAAAGTCTGCGAGGGACAGAGCAGAAACAAATAGATTTATTCATAGCAAACAGAGGACTCATGCCCGAGGAGGATTTATAAGGCTGCGACACTTGGAATGCATTTAAAGATGTAAAGCCACTCTTTATTCTATCAATGAAAGCACGCGTGCGTTTAGTGAGGACGCGTTAGTCATGTCGCACATGAGATAGTTAGATTGCAGCAGAAACATATACTCATGAACCTCTTATGTTAGGAGGGCCGAGCCACACGATGCATATGCCCGAAATCCGCCTCCATCAACGCTCTGCTTTGAACGCTATACTGGTTGCCAGGCATGGAGCCAAAAGTGGCACTTTAAATGTTTTTCAAAGCTGACACACATTACACCGTGTGAGTGAAGGTTGGGAGCTTGGCAGGCCCCTCTAAGTAGGAGTCGGGTAGTTCACTGCCCAAGAGAATATGAAAATGGGTCTAAATAGATAATTGTGAAACCCAGTTGTCCTTATCTCGTGATTAACAAGAAGATACATATTACAAACAAAACTGCCTTAAAACATTTGTTATGTGTTAGCTACAAAGCTTTGTAACCTATTATTTGCTTCAAAGGATTGTGGGCAGGGGGAGAGATGGAAAGAAGGAGGTGCAGTGACGGGGGAAGATGCTAGAGAAGCAGGAAGACATCTCAAGAGTTCCCTGTGGACCAGTTCACCACTGCCAGTTGCCTTCAAAAGACATTCGAGTATTGTAAATGAAGAAGACAGCACCACATGCAATGTCTTCCACAACGCACATGCTGCATGCTGTACCTGTGAGAAACTCACATTCAACTACACAATAAAAGATTCATGTAGAAAGGGCAGTACAAAGTGCAAACAAGCACCCAGTCACCATCCACAAGAATCTAGCACTCGAAAAACAACATGATTTTCCTGGCCCAAACTGTGGCGCACGACCTTCAGTATATCACCACTTCCTGTGGCTATACTGAGTGTTTATTGATTAAAGTGTCGCTTGACACACTGTGCTGGTGTATTCTGCTGGACACTGTTGGATGCTGCTCTCCTTTGACCATCGGTGATGGCCCAAAGTCATGCTGACATTTCTAAACACTGACGATCCATCCCACATGTGGGCTTAAGACTTCTGTGGTGGGGTTTTCAATCGCACTTTGTTGCACTTACTGTTAGGTTATATTGGTTGATTGTATTTCACTTCCAACGTCTCCCTGGCACTTAACCGCTCCTGAATCGGGGTGAGCAAAAATAAAACAGCAAAATGAAATTGGAAAAATGCACCTCCTGTTCGTTTTCGCTGCGTGGCTGGATGCTTACCTGCTTTGTCCCATATTAGACAATTACTATTTCCCTGAAATTGTGTTTTTTCCACGCAATTGTGGGTATGATGTAATGGCAAATAATTTTTAAAAAACGTACTTTCCGTGAAAACATGTATTCCGTGCAGGAAAAACTCTGCATTGGACAATTGCTGAAGCAGTGAATTTTCCCAGTAATTCTCAATGTTTGTGTGAACTTTGGCCGTTTAACCACCCCATGGGGAATGTGCCAGGGCTGGATGGACCAGATCCCTTCTTGCCTTTTCCGTGTCCTTAATGTCTGCTTTTTCTCTCTTGAGGCTCTGTAAAATCACTGTGTTTCCAGCTGGTGCCTTACAAAACAACATCAATAAATCATATAGTATTTTTCCATGTATGTTATTTTAATATGTGTTTGCATAGTGTTTTTATAAAATGTGCTCTGCAGAATACAATGGGTACAATAAGAGGAGAGTACAAAGGTACAGAACACTTTTTTTTTTACAGTACAACAGTTCATTTGTGATTTTATAATATGATCCACGAATGCAAAAGACAGAAGATGCCATTTTTCATGTTTCTAGTCCATCTTGGAATCATACCTAAGTCACGTGTGGCCAGATGTTTGTGGCTGCAGCACCAATCATAGCTCACCACTGAATGTGCTAGCATGGGCTGACTGGGGAGCCAAAGGATGCAGACCCCTCCTCTACACACAGAGCATTCATTACCGTAGATGCCAAGAGTGGAAGTGAATGAAAATGGCAAGGAGCAAGCGTAAGGTGAGGACACTAAAGAATACCTTCAGAAGTAGATAAACGATCACAAGACGGTTAACAAGGTTGAAGAAGAAAGGAACCAGGGACGTAATTTCACCAAAATGCCAGGGGTAGCGGAAATTAAATTACATGACCCTTGTCCCCCTGATGACAACACTGGCTCCACCCCCACGTGACATCACCGAAGGGATGGAAAATTACCTTCAGATTTTTCAGATGTGTCTAGCACCCGTGTTTCCAGGCGCTATCATTTCAGCCAGATATAAGAACCGAGATACAGAGGGAAAAATGATTTGTCCACAATAACACATTTGGGCAATTAGGGTCATTACGACCCTGGAGGTAGCCATGCCGCTATTTGCGGCATGGCTACCCCCATACCGGGTACCGGGTCCGGGTTCCCTGAATGGGGAAATACCGGGCCATTCCGACCTTGGAGGGCCCGGCATATCCCCATTCAGGGAACCCAGACCCTGCGCGTCCCCATTCCCATTCGAGCCCCCATAGGACTCATCGGGAATGGGAGGCATGCTAACAACGGGCCTGTTAATGACGGGCCTGTTGTTAGCATGCTGGACCGCTCGCGGGACACACTAAGGCCACCCAGTTTTACCAGGTGTCCTTAGCGGGTCCCGCGAGCACACCTCGTAATGAGGCGGTAGGGGGTTAACGGCGCCGGCAGCTCTACCGGCGCCGTTAACCCCCTACCGCCAGTGTCGTAATGACCTCATTTTCCAGATTCGATGTTGGGTCTATACGTAATAACAACAAACAAGGTAAGCTACTGTAAGCAAGAGGACACGGACAAGCCGTTGAATTCCTTTCAACCGTTAATAGGATAGACGTGATAACACAAAAACAACGGTTTTGTAGGAAAAGAGCAATTTGTTGGTTTCTTTAAAACAGAGAACTGGTAATACAATTGCTCAAACTCAAGAACAAGGGGGGGACATGGGGTTGTAGGAGGGGGAGGCAAATCCACTTTGGTTATTTCAGCACTGTCCAGATCTGTGGATTAGATTCTGTAGCTGCCTCGATGTAGTTGAAACGACCTGAGATCAGGTCAACTGTTCGTATTCCTTTTCATGTGTCAATTTTTAATCATTAAAAAATAGGAGATACTTGTAGTTCAAAGTATGGAAAAGCCTAAAGACAGGCAAGATAAAAAGGCTGTGGGGCCGTTTGGTTTAGAAAGGCTTTTTATAAAAAGGCACACTCTTTCCATCTGGGTGTGCGCAGGAACAGTTTTGTGTCACAATATCTTTTTCCTTATACTAGAGATATTTGTTTATCAAGTACCAGATCCCCAAAATGACCAGTTATGTCAATGATTCCACCAATATGCTGATCCTTCTTGACACTCTTCAATACAATCCAGAAGAAGAATGGTTAGTGACAATTGACATTGAGTCTCTGTACACCCGGATACCCCAACAAGAGACACTGAGTATGTTGAGCAGTCTACTCCACTCAGGCACCGAACTACATGGAGTTCCACCAGTTTTCATTCACCATCTGGCAGAAATTGCATTGACCAAAAACGACTTCCTGTTTGAAAACACCTTTTATCAACAGATACCAGGCACCGCGATGGGGGCAACATTTGCCCCTAGTCTCGCCAACATTTACGTCGATCTTTTTGAACAGAAACATATCTATCCGATCACCAACCCATTCCTTGCCAAACTTGGTGTGTGGCAAAGATACATGGATGACATTTTCATGATCTTCAAAGGGACTGAGCAAGAACTTGTGTCTTTTAATACCTGGCTCAACTCACTCAATCCTCACCTACAGTTCACATTGGACAAAGATAAACACACCACCCATTTTCTTGATGTTGCCATCTCAGCAAGTAATGGTAAATTGGTCTCATGTGTCTATAAGAAATCAACAGATTGAAACTCTCTTCTTTGCAATTCCAGTTACCACCCTAAAGCACTTAGAGATAATCTTCCTTTTGGACACTTCTTGCGATACCGGAGGCTGTGCAGTCAGACTCCAGCCTACACTACACAGTACAGACTTCTACAAAAACAACTGGCAGACAGGGGTTACCCTAAAACAATCATCAAAGATACCTACAAAAGAGCCAAAAATATTCCTAGGTCTGTCACCTTGCACCAGAATATCAAACAAGCAAGCACCGCAGGGCTCACAGCAGTATTCAGCTACTCGCCCCTTCTGAACAAAATTAAAAAAGAAGTGAAGAGACTATGGCCGATCTTAAATACAGGGAACGCCAACATACCTGTCCCGCGTTTTGCTCTCAAAAGATGATCTAACCTGAGAGACAAAGTAGTCAAGACATTGACACACATTGTACTGACTACAGGATCCAGCCAGCGGACCCTCTGGAACACAACACTGCCATAGGCCATGCCCCTTGTGGCAACTGTTCCATCTGTGCTCAGACATCTAGAACCATTGAGATAGAAATAGGATGGCAGACCCCATGGAGGCAGATAACATTGACCAACTGCGATTCCAAGGGAGTCATCTACATGATCCCATGCCATTGCAATCTTAGATACATAGGCACGACGACTAGGACAGTCCGCACACGCATGATCGAACATCGATCATGCATACGCACTAACAAGCTGACAGCCCCCTAGTACAACATTTTGCAGCTGAAGAACACAGTGCAGACACTTTCAAATGGACCATTATAGAAAGGGTTACACCACCTGCAAGAGGAGGCAATTTCAACAACATCCTATTCAAACGGGAACAGCAGTGGATCTTTCGATTAAACACATGCTCTAAAGGCCTGAACGAAAACATCCGGTGGCATGATTTAGCTCTGCTCACTTAGGTCCCCTGGATGACATTCTGTTCTACCCTCTTTTTCAGCCCTTGCACTCCATTTATCTTTCGTATTCTTGTGCCCCTCCCAAAAGGGACTGTCCCCCTCTGTCGGGTCTCTCCAGATTTGACAGTCACTTACCCCTTTCTTCCTTCCTTTGTTGGACAGCCCTCTGTGGGTTCCATCTAGGGAGCAGTCCTGGCGTGGATTCCACCCTTGTGCCTTTCTTATCCACAACCCCCACTGTCCCCCTCTTTGAATTACATGTTGCCCATTAGGTTCTATCCATCTCACATGGGACCGGCCACACACGGATGCTCCTTACATCATTTCAGCTGCATGCCACTGACATTACACTGGCTCGCAGCCTCAGTTGTTCTCACAAGCTCTTCACCTCTTTTTCGAAGCAATCAGGCACACTGCGCGGATGCAGGTCTACACCTCTCACTTCAGACGTTGCCTTAAGGCCCACCTACATCACACAGACGCTAGGCGGGTGCACGCTGCTGAGTTGTTTCTTTAGGCAATCGGCTCTTTTTACAATCGCATTCATTTAGAGCCGTACCACTCCATGGAGCAGTCGCTTTTCATGAAGGTGCATCAAGCTGCAACTACTATCAGGTATTTACATGGTACCCTCACTGCCCCTTTCTGTAGCACTTCTCAGATGCCTTTTGCCTCATTCTTAGACATTTCCTTGTCTGTTTACAGCGTTGCCTGCCAGCACACGATCAGACCTCCTCCAGCACACCCTATGTGCTTAGAGGTAACTGTTCCTTGAACTATGTTTTGGGCCACCACATCATGCACCCACAAGGGAGAGGAGCCCCATCACCTCCCTCGACCTAGTCTCCACCCCCCCACTCCCTTCACCCACCCTTGATGATGAGTCTTGTTCACCGGTGCTCAGGCACCAGTATTCTCCATCAATTATAGTTGACCATTAACTTTGGTTTAAATAATCTCATACTCTAGTAGAGGTCTTAAGAATGTTCCCTCCTTCTTTTTAAAAGCCAGATTATTTCAGCCCACATCCCACCTAAACAATTCTTTGTTTCTCCATGCCCACCCCTCCCTTCTGTACCCCTGCAGGAGATGCCTGACCAAGTTCAGCCATTTTGAACTTTTGGATTTGGTCTTTATATGGAATCACGGTCCTGACGAAGATGGCTCCAACCATGCATGCCATTGAAACTGGTCGGCCCCAGAGGTCATGAGGGCTCTCATGACCCACAACAAATATCTCTTGTATAAACCTCTATAGATCCATGGACACAGAAGTACACGTTATCTGTGGCTTTGCAGTGTTAAACAAGCCAAAGAAGCACTGATCGGGGATGTGTGTGCTGCTGTTTACCCAGGAGAAAAATACTGCACGAGCAATGCCTGAACATTACATAATTGACAAGGAATTAGTATCAACACAATTCATAGATTATAAATGTATGAGTCAGCTACCACTGCGATAGAAGACACCTATTAGACTGATATGCGTGCACACTGGGGAGTGTACCTGAAAATGTTATATTTGCTGGAGTACCTGGGAAAGGTTCTTTCAATATATGCACGACCCCCAAAAGTGTCTATTATCTAAGCGTAATGCTGGGTGCCAGTGGACATAAAAAACCCTCACCATTTAATGTAATATCATTGCTGCACACTTAAATCCATGGTTCACACAGTTATTTTAAATTGAGAACACCCACGAGTTGCTTCTCACACAGGCACTGATTGGCAGACTTCAGGGTGTGCAATGCACACTACCCCTTTGTCAGACACACTGGTGCCCAATGGCGTAGCACAAAATTTGCCGGGTCCACATCAATCAACACCATGGGCCCCCCCCCAAGCTGATTACCAAAGCACAGGGCACGCCACACTGCAGTCCGTCTGGACCGCCATGCGTGCGCAATGTCCATGATGATTATGCCGCTGCAGGGGCATGCACTACTGCAAGTGAAAGAAGAAAATATGTTTATAATCAAAGCTGAAATGTTTAACGTAAGATAGAAAGAATGGGGAGGTGCCAGGTCCACACAAATACAGTCGTTTTTTGGAGGGTATGTATGTGATTGCTACCGAGCGCAGCGAGGGAACCCGAAATAACGGAAATGGGATTGGTGGTTGTCAGGGGGGATTCTTCTCCCTTTCCTGAGAATTGAATTTGAATAATGGTGTATTACACAGCACACTTTCTGTGAAAATGTGGGTAAAACAACCAACAATATGGACAAAAGGCCAACAATCGGTCGTGTAGTGTGTAGGGTAAATCATGCAATAAAGTACAATAGATGCAAGTCACCAAACGTGCACAGGGCATTTCACAATGCATTATCATGCCGGTCCCTGCAATAAATGCCAGTATAAAAAATATTTTCATGCTGGCTCTGCCCATCCATTTCCATGGTGGCTCCACCAACAAATGCTAATATTCCCATATAAGACCATGCTGATGTTCAGTTTAAGATTTTTTTTTTTATAGTATTATTACTGGCACTGGGCACAAAACTGGCTCTGTCAATATATGCCATTTATGTAAGAACATACTCCTTTCGGTTTGGCCATTAAACGTGGCATGTCAAAATATGAAAACTTGTCCAAACTGGTTCCAATGTAAGCCAGCCTAGACCCATAAGAACACTTATCATGCTCGATTCATCATATATGCTCAGTTAATAAAAGTCATGCTACAGGAAAAAATATTCAGGCCACTACACCAAAACATCAGACTAGTGAGGTAACACTACTTATCCTGCTTGCTTTTTTAAAGATGCTGAGTAATAAATGTCATGCCACAGTAAGCAATGGCTCTAGACTGACTGCACCAAAATGCTGGTCTAGCCAGGCAAAGACACACATCAACTTGGCTCTGCCCAACAATACCAGGAAAACATGCAAAGTCAATAAAGGATGTGGCAAAAATGCTCCAGTGATCGGCAGTCTTCCAGGGCCTTACACACACATGCATCCCCTTTCATCCACCGTTCACTCACCCATACATCCACTCTCACATTCACTCACACTGGATTCCTGACACAGGCACACACCAAACCCCACACAGAACATTCAAACACACACTATCATATTCATACTCATTCACCCACTAGTCACTCACTCACACCTTATCTTAGATCCACTCATTGGATTCTTTACACAGGCACACGCCTAACCACCCAGAACATTCAAAAACACACCACCACATTCATACTCATTCACCCACCAGTCACTCACTCATAAACCCTTTCTTACCTCCACCCATTGCATTCTCTACACAGGCATCCACCCACCCACCCAGAACATTCAAAAACACACCATCACATTCGTACTCATTCACCGACCAGTCACTCTCTCAGACCTTCATTTACATCCACTCATTGCATTCTCTGCACAGGCACACACCCATCCACTCATTGCATTCTCTACACAGGCACACACCCATCCACTCATCGCATTCTCTGCACAGGCACACACCCACCCACTCAGAACATCCAAAAACAAACATCACATCACTTCTCAGTCACCCACCATTCACATTTATACATCTGACAAGCACATTACACATGCAATGTACACATCATATTTTCTTTTTTTAAAAAGCCTTCTTACTTTTTTCTTGCAGCTTCGGTCTGTCCTTCCAGGCCATCCTCTATGCAGCTCACAAACAGGAACCAGGAAGATGCGTGAGCTTCCTGGTTCCGGTATGTGAGCTGCGAGGAAGCAGAGGAAGTAGGGGTTGGAGCTGAATGTGGCATGTGCCACATGTCACAGTCAGCTCCAACCCCTACTGAGCGCCTCCCTGGCCCAGCCTTCACCCTTATGGGTCAGGGACCCACCAAACCTGGTGTGACCTGGGCCCCGCGATGCAGGTAGATTCCGTATCGTGGGGGACACCAGGAGATTCTGGGTTTATTTGTTGAAAAAAAATATATAAAAAAAAAAAAGTTGGGGCTGCAAGGGAGTCACTAGGGGTTGCAACTGCGGCCCCCAGGGGTTACAGCTACGCCCCCTGGTGACCTCAAAATGACAGCCCTGAACGGAACAAGGCAGCAAATAAATACCCTTAAATTTGATCTTTAAGACATTGGGGGTCATTACGAACCTGGAGGTAGCCATGCCGCAATTTGCCATTCTGGGTACCGGGTCCGAGTTCCTGCAATGGGGAAATACCGGGCCATTCCAACCTTGGAGGGCCCGGTATTTCCCCATTCCAGGAACCTAGACCCTGTACATCCCCATTCCATTCGAGCCGCCATAGGGCTCAATAGGAATTTGGAGGATGCAAACAACGGGCCCGTTAATAACAGGCCTGTTGTTTGCATCCTGGCCTGCTCGCGGGACCCGCTAAGGACGCCTGGTTTTACCAGGCGTCCTTACCAGGTCCTGCAAGCAAACCTCGTAATGAAGGGGTTGGGGGTTAAGAGGGCTGGTAGCTCTACCAGTCCCGTTAACCCGCTACAGCCAGGGTCATAATGACCCCCATTATATTTTAAATGATATACAGTAGGCAAACAGCCAAGACAATTGTGATAAGGCGAAATATCAATAGAATAAATCAGGCAAAACTGTAGATGAACAAAAAAACAAAGAATACCTTGGAATGGCAAATTAAGGAAGAATAACATACAGAGAGCAGAATGAATGCTTGTAAGAAAAAACAAGAGACTGAAGTAAAAGGGCATCAAAGACATAAAGTGAAACTCAAGTAACCTTCATGTGCAAAACTGAGTAACTTCTAGGTGTGCAAAGTGCATTGCAGAAATTGGGCAAGAGCTCTGAAATTTAACATCCTTAATACCTTCACTAAGTGAATAGGCGCGTGCATTAATACATTTTCAGAATATGTTGACCGCAAATTACTACTTGGGGGCATGATGTAAAAAAAAAAAAAAATGGGACTTTCCGATGTTACAACATTTTGGCATATCAGGCCCTTAGCGTTCAATGGGAGGAGGTTGATGCCTGTTACTGGCAACATTATCAAGTCCATTTGTTCTTGAGGAAGGCAGATTGATGCCCACCCTGACACCTACAAGCTGGCAGTTGCATTTTCTTTGCGAATCCGAGGAGTTTAGGTGGGGCTGGCATTGACAGTAGGAATGTTGCAATGCCGCCATTTGGGCGACTGGATCCCTATTACAATCCTGTGCTTCAGCTCTAGGATTTCTATGGGGAATCCCCTGTCATGCTGCACATAGATAGCCAATGGGCGAGGCTGGTATTGCTGAGGTTCAATGGTTCCATGGACGGGGCACACTGTGGTTGCCTCAAGCATGCCTGAGGTGTCTGACTGCTACCACTAATAGATGATTTGCCTGGCACACAAACTCTTTCAATGTGAGTCTTTTGCCTCAAGCCATCATACTTGACTCACTGATTCGATGTATTCCTGGTTTCCTCACCCGCCTTACCTGACTGCAGGTATGGCCATCTCGGCCATACGGAAGAGCTGGATCCATGCATTTTTCTGCATCAGACACTTGGCTTCCTGAAGGTTATTCTTTGGTTATGATTAACTGAATCTGACCTGTCTACTCATAAAAGAGATTAGCCACCAGTAAACCCCTGGTAAACCCCTATTCACATGTCCACTTGCTTTGCATCAAGCTGTGATTATTTTTTACATTACACCAATCACATTCAAAAAGCAGAACGTGCTGTAATGGTATGAAGAAAGTAGTGAAATAAGCACAACCTCATGATCTCAGGCAATCTTTGCTGCAATGCTTGCCTGTGAAATTGGAAGGATGCAGTAGCCCCAGTAATGTATAAGTACAGATTATTCTAGATTTCACAAAGCATAGTTACTAGACAGTTTATTCCTGAATTCATGAGTCATTTTCTTGGGGTGAAAAAAATATACGCTTTACATTAAAGGATTCTATGGAACTCTTAAAAGACACAACACATGGGCCCATACACAGACGAATTCCTACATAATGTCCCAGGAGGAAGAGGAGGTAATTGTTTCTGATATATTGAAGAAGGCATAATTACATTTTCGATTAACTCCTCTATCAAGTCATCTGACTCTTGCAACCCAAGGAGTTTCATGCAGAGACCTGCTGCCCCATACGTTCCAATCGTCTATTGCTGCTAGATTACTTTTCAACGTGCATATAGATTTTCTGTATACATTCCCAGTTACTTATTTCCTTCCAGAGTAAAGTGTGCTGAGTCAAACCGAGGCAGATTCAGTGCAGAACTGGATAAACTGCTTAAGGCATCATTTAGAGGCCCACAAATAATAGGTGTGAGCATCAGTTAGGAGACATCATCACCAAAGACGCATTCAGCATTGTGTTAGCAGTAATAGCTTCAAGTCAGTGTCATGTCAAGCATATTATTAGGTTACACATTAATAGACAATATTAGTAAAAGTAAAATATATGAAATGATGAGAACCAGCATCTCAAAGGATGTAATTGAATTATAATGCAGACATCTTTCTCTCTGTTATTGGGCCTCATTAGGAGTTTGGCAGTGCAGTAAAAAAAAAAATGGCTGTAAATCTGTTACCGTTACTGTTTTGGTTGGTAATGGAACTACGGCCATTTTTTCTGCACATCTGAATTCTGAGTTTAACCTTGTACTGACGGATTTGCCTCCAGCATCAAACAGGAGGTACATCCTCCACTTTAAGATAACACAATCATCAGCATTATATCTAGTGGTATTTCCACCAAATTCTGCATGGAATGTGATGCATTAAAAAATGGGAATGTATGCCACCTTTCCACCATTCACAGTCCAATGGTGAACCCACAGGACTGAGTTGCAGTAACAGTAAATGGGTTTGGTGTTAATCCAGCGTATTTACAGCCAAATTACCACCAAGCTTTTAACAAGGCCCTAGGGCCTCATTACAAGTATGGCGGTCCAGAAACAAGGGTGCCCGTAGCAATGTACTGCCACCCTTTCCGGACCGCCATACTATGAGAATGCTGGTAGGGGCATGGTACCCCCGGCAAGCCTGACCTGCTAGGTTTTCAGACCCTACTGGCATGTCTCTCACTAAAACACCAGCACCATTAGCAATGGTGCCATGTGTTTCAGTGTCCCCATTACCACAGAGTCCTATGGGATTCGTGGGAACGGGGATTTACTGTTCCGCCACCACTTGTGATATCCCAGTGGCACTGGAAGATCAGGTGGCAGAATCAGTGTTACAGGGTTGGGGGCAACCTGCCGGCAACACTGGTGGGCTGCCACCAACCTTGTAATGAGGCTTTCTACTGAGACCATGCCAAGTGCTTTAAAGAAGCATCCAAGCACAATGAGTACTATAAAAAGAACAAATGAAATTAACATGATTCAGGGATAAATGGAAGGTGGTGCCATTACTTCATTTTAGTTTGGGGGCAAAAGAAACTGCTTGGAGATATTCCCAGTATTACAACATTATGAAATGAATGCTGTTGTCAATGTAACCACCAAATCATGTTTGACTGATTGAGGTGCTAGTCATGATAGTCAGATATTAGCAATGGTTTGGCATAGTGAAAATTGTGTAATGAGTTCTTAAATAGTACAAATAGCACAATTTAAGTCATGTTGGCAGCCTTCTGGCACACAACTGTGGATGAAAAGGTACAGGGAAGTGAAAGCTGAGTGGAGGGTGGAGCAGCGTCGGACTGGGCCATAAAATTGTCTTAGACACCAATGAAAATGTTGCCCACAGTTGCAAATGGCAATTCATTCCTTTTGTGACAGTGTTTGAATAGTACCCAGGGTGGAGTTTTCTGATAAAATGTGATGCAAATTGTGCATTTTAAAGAATATTTATTCTGCAGCAACACTGGTCAATACAATGAACCGCATAGTGGAGTAACTCATCACACTGGCCCACATTGACCAAAGAAACTGGCCCACACCAGAATTTAGCATTTTTGGTTCAGCTATGGGCCTATTTCCCTAATGGGCCATTCTGAGCAAGGGGAGGAGGAAGCTGGTGTGAATACAACAATTTTAATGTGCGCTTGGTGGAAATATTGTTTCCTATGTGCCATATGTTTCAAAGTGGTTCCTTGTTGTGACCCATGGTAGCTCATGTTCGAGTTCCAGCTTTATTCAGGTGTGGTCAGTTGTAAGTTTGAACGTTGGTATGCACAGCCCCTCTCTCCCACCACCACTGAATGCTGGTAATTTATATGGTGAAGTGCAAAAATGCAGGGCAAAAGTAGGCATACACGCATGTAGGCTGCCTTTTGCCTGCACTTTTGCACTCTGTCGTGCAAATGAGTAAACAACGCCTGCATGTATGTATGGCAAGCAGTGTTACAATGGATCCCTATGCAGTCTGACTGATTTTTGCTGGTGCAAAAAGTTAGTGGGCTCCATAGGAATGCCCAGCATTCACACCATCATAACATTTCTTACGTGGCACAAGTGTTCGACTATTTATATGGCAGAGAGGAAGGGAGCAGCGGAATACCATCTTGCATTATACTCCTCATCTCCACCAAACAAAGTGGAGAAAATGCAGCATAGTGGAAATGCAATGCGTACATTCTGTACAAAAGGTTTTTCTGCTATGCATTTTTGTTATGCAGGTCTAAAAATGAGCCATGCTGTACAATTGACCCATTGGTACCCCAGTTGACATTAACGAGAAGGATTGCCTTCTGGCAAGCATATAGAAGCCCTGGATTTTTTGTATGTGTATTAATAATGAAATGCTGTGGGTAGTTCCATCTCATAAAGAAAGGCCTGCTTCCAGACCCCCTTTCAACTCCATGCCAAAAGCACAGTGCACCCTGTCTCCTGCTGCATCATTGTACATATCTGCAGTCTCTGCTCTACAGTGGTACAGAGCAGGTTCACAGATCTCAGGTGCCCTCCTGATAGCTGCAGTGACAAGTCACTACAGTGCAGGAGCTCCATTTCAAACGTGCACCACTGTTCCCAGTCTACATAATCATAAGAAATCACAATCTTCGTATAGGTTATAACCTTAAAACATAAGCCATACTGGAGTTAAAGGTATTGTTGCTGGTATATATATATAAAACAAATTTGTGTTTGTTTGTGGGTTTGTGGATTTGTATGTGGCATTCTTGGGGACGTAAATCCTCATGAACAATGAGGTCTGGTGTCATGAATTTGCATGGAATATTCTTTATTTTGTTGCCTAATTAATGAAACTATTTCTGGCTCCATAGGTCATCCTGTTCCAGAGATAATTAATCTTTTTTATTTTTCGGCTTTGTTTTTCGGAAATTACATTTTATGGTGTTACACCACGGTCTACAGGTCATTTGTAGAAAGTGCTCATCATCACGCATCAAAGCTGAAACAGGACAGGTACTACATCCTCATGACATCAAATGCAAGTTTGCTACAATTTGAAGATGACATAGTTGAATTAGGTTCCATGCTTAACAAAAAGACTTCTGTCTTCTGTGTTCTCTCCTTTCATTAATGTTTTAATCCCACAAATATATTTTTATAGAAATGCCACGAAAAAAGAGAGCAATATTTAATCCCACCCGAATCACTAGAAAACATTGAAAGCTGAAACATGTTCAACATTCTGAAGAAGGAAGGTCTCAAGACTATGAAGCAGATACAATTCAACATGCTTTCAGAGAGAACAATGAAAGAAAGTGCTCAACAACCTGAAGCAAGACTTACTAATCAGAGAAGTTGTGCTGCTAAAAAAACAAATCAACGAAACTGCTGGAGAAACTGAAACTTGACTTGTTGTTAAGAGAATTGGTGCTGCTGAACTATGAAGGAATGAAACTGCTGAAGAAACTGAAGTGAGAGTTACCAATCAGAGGTTTCACAATCTGAGAATTCATATCCTGGGTAGTTAACCTAGTTACATATACATTTTAATTACACACCTGAATCTGTACCATACAAATGTCAACACTGTGAGAATCCAGCAATGGACAGGTGATGTGCATTTTCCCTAGATGTGCTGTCTTTGCTACAATCAGCAGTGCAGGAGCCAGTCGAAGTTGCATCTCTTTTGAATCTTTGTGAGGTCAGGTAACACCTCACTCCAGCCTCTTAACAGGAATAGTCCTGGGAAAGGAATCAAAGGGAACACCCTACACAAAAGGACTAGCCCCAAACCCGCCAATTGCATTCAGAAGGGCCTTTCATGCAATGGCCTGAGAAAGGAGAGGGCGAGTTAGTGTAGACAGAGGGAGTGCAGGACAATTGGGGAAGGGTTCCACCATCTTGCTTCTTTTTATAGCACTCTTTCTTTCCTGTCTCCTCACCCCATCTCCATAGGCCCCATCAGCACCACGCCATCATCCACCACTACACAACAACTGATGCTCCCTATTTTTGGCTCACCAATCACTTATGCAACAGATACCACAAACCTTATCACCACATGAATTGGATGCCATTTTAATAACTAAGACCTGGATGACACACACCTCCACCAACATCCTACATGTCCTTATCCCCAACAGCTACAGGATTATGCAACATGACCACCCAAACACGATTGTCAGAGGTCTAACCAACATTCAGGGCAAGCCATTAATCATTTGTGTCAATTGGGGACTATTCCTTCACAGCTGAAATATGCACTGGTGATCCCCCTTTTGAAAATACCTTCACTGGATCCTGCCTGTCTTTCTAATGTCTGCCCTATCTCTTTGCTCCCCTTCTTTATGACACTCTTGGAGTCTCTAATTGCTCCCCTTCCTAGTTCTTTTCTGGAATCTTCCACTTTCTTTGATTCTTTCCCATCCAGTTTCCGCCATGTTCAGAGCATGGAGAGTGTGCTGGTTTCTGTCGTAGATAACCTTGCACGTCTCTCTGATCAGGGAGGAGTGGGGGTGTTGGTTTTATAAGATCTATCAGCAGTGTTTGACACTGTTGACCACCCCATCCTGCTTGCCTGCTTGGCCGGGCGGGGATATCCGGATAAGTACTGTCTTGGCTCTTCCGATTCTTTGCTAATCATACACAAACTATTTTTCTTCTACCTTTTCGCTCAGTGTCTGTGACTTTGACTTGTGGGATCCTCCAGGGTCAGCTCTAGCCTCTACGCTATTAAATGTTTAGATCTGGCAGTTGGTTAGGCTCATCCAATCCAACGGCCTCCAGTGCTACTCCTATGCTGATGACACACAGATTAGTCTGCAGCTTGATCTTTTCCACATTGATCAAGTGTCTCAGCTGCAAAGTTGCTAGGAGGACATGTTGAGGTGGATGACCTGTAATTGGCATACGCTGAATGGGGACAAGACTGAGATCCTGCTGGTGGACACCTAGTCTACACCTTCTCTGTGGACTTCTGCTTTTTGGACTTCTTCTCTTGGTCCTTGTCCCAATCCAGTTTCCGTGTTGAAGGATTTGGGGATAAAAATATCTGCCTCACTCTCCTTGGAGGCTCAGGTGGCCTATGTTTGTAAATCTGGTCATTTTAAACTGAGAGCTTTGCATGGGGTGTTGGGATTTCTCCCCTTGCAGTTCGATGCAGCACTAGTGACTGCACTGGTGCTGAGTGTGTTGTGCTATTGTAATTTGGTATATTTATATCAGCCATCATACTGCTTGCAAGTATTGCAGAATGTGCAGCCACTACTTGTAGTTGTCCATTGTAGGGTGAGAGTTACACAAAACAGTGTCTATTACCTCACTTGTTAGATTGAACAATGGAAAACAAGTTCTTGCGGAAAGAAGGTGGGATGATCTGCATTAACTTTCTGATTAGGTCTTTATTGTGTATGTAGCATGGTGTGCAGTTGCCAATAGAACGTCAAGTACCTCAGAAGCTGTTCTAATTGTCTAACTGTCTACCTTTTCTAGGTATCAATTAAACTGGAGGTTCTATTGTCTAATAAAATCTAAAGTGTTTTTTTGATTGGTTGATTGAAGATAGCCGTCGTTATTAAGCCACACTTTTATATTCAATTATCATGCTATTTTGTGGATGTTACATGACACAATTTTACATGCTTTACTAATTCCATATCCTAATATCTACCCTTGTGTCATTTCAACTTTGAAAGCTGTGCAATATGTGTTTTTGAGTCTATAAAACATTTACGCATTTCGGAATGAAATCTGGTGTTCCACTTCCATTCTTGTCTCTGATTCAGATTGGAAAAGATAAAGGTGGTGTGAAGATTTCCTCGGAAACACAGGAATCAAATACGATTTGGTTGATTCAAAAGTAAAACTGTTTATTGGTAGATTAAGTAACTGGTATATCACATTTAGGATTGGAAAAGCAGGGCCGAAATAGACATGAATGGTGTAGAAAGCATGACTATGACAGAACGACTCACAATCTATAATGTCCCTTTAGGGCAGTACTATGCAAGCAGATATAGTTATTCATTTCATTGGGGGGGGGGACACCTGAATAATGTTGTCCTCCCTCTGTCTTGGATGAAATAAAAGTGCCTGATATCCCTCATGTACTTATTGCATTGGAAGGTGTTAATCTTTTCCAAGTTATTGTTAGGCTGCAAACAAAGATGACAAAACTGCCTAGGAAATCATTAGTTTATGGAATGAGAGGTAAAGTGGTGTATGTGCCACTCAATTTGCAAGAAAATGGTAACCCTCTAGGAGTGAAACGTGACATTGCAGATTGTTTTAGGAAAGGGTGTTGCCACAAAAGATAAGCAAGTTTGGCAACAGCTTGTAGACATCAGAAAGGTCAAAGAAGCTTTAGAGTTTCTACTGAAGCACAATTATATGTATAAAGGCAGCCTGACTATACCAGATCTGTCTATGGTTGATGTTGAATCCTCAAGCAAGAGCAGTGAAGGTCAGTTCAAAAGTCTATCTGTTGCAGAAGGGAATTGTTTGTATGACATTGCACTAGTCATCCTCTACACTCACCAGAAGTTATGAGTGACAGTTTAGAATCATACCAGATGAAAACAACACAAGGTGCACCAATCAGTTTCTGGGAAACAACTTTAGTAGCTCAAAGCTTCCCTATGCTTTTTCCACTGGAGAAGGAGGCAGATTGGATGATCAGAGGTTCCAAAATCTTCTTCAGACCATTGTTGCAGACAGATGTATTCTGAAGATTCCCGATTCTGCATCTATATTAAATATATTTTTTACTTACTGTATGAAAGTTAATTTTCCACATTATGTTATGATGTTGCTCATACACTTCAGACAGGAACTAGATTTCAAAATGGTTCTGCATGTGAGATGCTGCAACAGGTAAAAGAAAAAAGTGACATTTTATAAGGAAAAAATACCAATATCCTTGCTACAATGAGAGGAACTAATGATTATTGGTAAAGAGGACACTAGAGGCATGACCGGAAATGTGGGCCCTCCAACTATGTTTGTGACTTTAGGTTGCGCTGAGTGTGGTTGGGATGATCTTGCAGAGTGGATTTGTGAAAGAAATGCAAAGAAAGAAGACATCAAACACATGACACCGGGAAAATTATGTTCAGTGGACACTGTAACTGTATCCTGATTCTTCATCACCAATTTTCAGCCATGTTCCACCTGATATGTAATAAATAAAATGGTCCGCTAGGTTCTGTGGAAAGTTTCTTTTGGAGAAAAAAGTATAAGGCATGAGGGGCTACGCATATACGTGTGTTGTTGTGGATTACAGATGTTCCGCCATTTGGTAAAGTAGTTGATGACTGTGTGAGTTTATACAAAAATACATTGCTTGTTCCATCCCTGCTCAGCATGTTAATGCTGATTTATGGAACAAGATGGAAAGGCTTCAAAAGCACTCCTGTGGAAAGTACTGTCAGACAAAATATGAAAGTAAAGACAAGTACTACACTCAGTGCAGATTTGGCTTTCTTAGGCCTGTTATACCAGTTGGTCGAGCATATAGTCTAATGTCATCTGTTTGACACCATGTGACTCCAGGAATACGTACAATTTCAAATGAGATAAGGAATTCCAATTCATTAATGATTACAACGCCGTCATTGCTCAGCTTTGAAATGCAACAACTGATGCACAGTACATTGCAGAAAATACAGCAGCTGATGCTTGTTATGTTGCAACATGCAATGCAAAAGCTGAAAAGAGCAATGCATCTAAGTGTGGACAGATTTATCAGCGGACAAAAGACTTAGGGCCTCATTACACGGTAGGCGGTAACCATGGCGCTATTAGCGCCATGGTTGCCGCCAGTATTTTACCATGACCGCCTTGGTGGATGGCGGAATAACCGCCCTACTCCAAGGTGAGCGGGGGCGGTAATTCCCCATTCACCAAGGCACTTCCCCATTCCCATTTTTGCCCCCATAGGGCATAATGGGAATGGGGAAGGCGCTAATTACGGTACCGCAAATTGTGGTACCGTAATTAGCACCAAGGTCCCTTTGCAGCACCCTACTTTAACGGCTGGTAAAACCAGCCGTTAAGGTCGGGTCCCGCAAAGGGAACTCGTAGTAAGGCGGTAAGGGTTTACCGGTACAGGTGCCCTTACCGGTACCGGTAAACCCTTACCGCCTACCGTGTAATGAGGCCCTTAGTCAGAAAGCTCTAAGAGTTGGCCTCAAGATGCTCTCTCATAGAAAGTGTCAAAGCTATGAAGCTGCAGATAGGCTAACTATTTTTCCTCTCTATGGATATAGCATTAATGTATTATGGTTAAGTCTTGCCCCAGCTTCTACAAGAAATTGGGCAAGATCCAGTAGAAGCATGGTATGCATGTCATCGGTGTAGGAGTAGCACAGGAAGCTCTGGGAATGGATAAGGTGGAGAAGTGGCCAAATTTAAATGTTGAACAGAGTGGGAGATAGAGCAAGCACTCTGCAGGACAGAGAGACAGACCTAGAGCAAAAGGGAGCAAGAAAAACAGACTGGGAACGGTCAGTCAAAAGGGCAGAGAACCAAGCCAGGACCTGGCCATACATACCCTCAGAGGACAGCCGGAAGATCAGGGTGTTAGGGAGAATTCTCTGTTTAGGCTGAATTTCCTAACCTAGTGAGTCCCCCAGCAGCTTTGCTGGATTTCTGGAGTTTGTTTTTTCCCATCCTGCCAAGAGTGTGACCCTTTTCTCTCACTCTTGGACATGTATGTGTGTAATTCCTTTGAATGTCAATGTGTTCGATGGGCTATGGGGTCTTTTACTCCATAGGGTCTCATATGTTTTTCTATGTGTGTCACACTGCACCTTACGTGTCGTGACACGGGGGCACCCTAGCAGGTCCCCCCACCATAGACTCCATACTCGGGGACTGACTACTGTCTCCCCGAGCATGTAAAGTCACCATTGGCTTTACTAGACCTAAATTTGCTAACAGAACTAGTACCAACCATCTTATTGTGGACGTACTGGTAGGAGTAATTCGATTACTCCTGGATCTGTTACTCGAGGGGGCACTGTCCCGTCCCCCCTCATCGAGTTTTGGCTGGTGGCAGTGGAAACTACTTGTTATGTTCGACCCCGAGCATAACTCTATGGGATTTATCCCATTGTTGAAGATTGATACTTTTCTTGTTAATCTCCAACGTACCACCGATCTACCTATCTTAAATAAGTTTATCGAGTGGTATTTTCTGCCAGAACTCGGTTTGTAAAATGGCGTCTGTGTTCGTCTCTGTGACTCCTAAACCAAAGGTTGAGCCCTTTGTTCCACTTTTGGCGGGCCTCTGGACAGAGACCCTCCAAAGTGGTGCCATTCTGTCTGGGTTACCTCAGGGGTGTGGGAGGGGGTTTAGACACCCTGGACCGAGTTGCCTTGCCAACTCAGGTCGCACTCTGGAGTGATTGGCCCAGGTGGTGAGCCTTCCCGCTCACCACTTAGCGTGTGTTGATTGACAGCTAGGCTGAATGAATGGGGGGCGTCTGCATAAAAGCAGGGCTTTTGGGACTGGATCTTCAGAAGTCGCCACAGGACCTAAAGAATCCGACGAGGGTAACGCTGAGCCGACCTGCACGACGACACCTCCGGTGGAGCCCTGCTGAATCGTCTCACAATCTCCCGACGACAGAGGAGATCTCCCTGCCGGAGAGTCTCTTCCCCTGGCTGGTGGGAACAACCAGTCTTCTTCTTCTTTGTGCTTTTTGTTCGCCCAGGACGCAGTGGTCGAATTGCCCGTGCAGAGCACCCGGCAACCGGATAGCCACTACCCCTGTACCGCGACCGAAAGGTGGTGCCTTGTGACGGAGCACTCCGCGGCTGGTTTCTTCCCTGGTGGTGCACCGGACATCTTTCCTTCGACGACGAGATCATCTCTACTCTTGGCCAAGACCTATCGTGCATCCACCACCAGGAACAACTGCCCCCGCCGGAGCTGCCCTCCACAACAAGGTACCGTACCCGCCTGGCTTCCCTTTTCGATCGGTTCGAGTGAGGTATCTGATTCCTCTCCGTTCTGCTGGGTTGCCTCCAAGCTTTATTCACTCTTTGTTCTGAACTGGTTCCACCTGTCGCTAACATTGTGCTACAAAGACTTGAGCGTGTCTTCACTAGAGACTTTCCAGGACATCGTGCCTTGCCTCTCACCGAGTGGGCCTGGCCGCTGAACTTTTACGATCTATTGTGATTATTGCATTCCTGCCTTGCATTTTTCCCGCTTCAGTACGAATCGTGTTGACTTCATTACCTGCCTATCTCTTTTCTCCCTTTTACACGAGTATATTCGAGTGTCATCTAGGTTGGGGTATACACCTCTGTCTGCAAATAAGTGGTGCCGTAAAAACCTAGAGTTGTCGATATTGTGTGTCAGGAGATCGAGCTTTATTCCATTCCGCAGAGTAATTGCATTTTGATTTGTTTGCCGTGATTTGCCTTAGTATTTTTCATAGACGTTCTGTTATAAATAAATAACTTACTATCTTTATACTAAGCCTTGTTGCGTGCTTACTTGTTTTGCTGTGAAGAATTGCCCTATCTTGTATACTCCCTATACTGACCAACTTTTCTTGAGATAAGTCTGACTGCTCAGCCACAGCTACCAATTGAATCTGTGTGGTACAGACTGCTACCAAGTGGGTTCATCGCAACACCTGTAGTCCTAAATCTTTTGCAGTGGTCCCAGAAGGAACTGCACAGGTTTCCGCCTAACACTGGTGTACAGCGGTGGGATTAGTATCGAGTATACAGTTTAGAGTGCTTTTCGACGCTGTAGGACAACTAACCACAAAACTTTACGAAAGCAACTTTCAAAAAACATGTCTACGATGGAAATTTACAGCCAAGAGTCTTTGTCGGATAAAAATGCTGAGAGTCTGCGAGCTCTCTGTAGACAAGAGAATCTTCCTGTAAAAGGCAAGAAGTTAGAATTGATAGAGAGATTGCTGGCGAACCAAAGTCTGGGTACTGGTTCAGAGGAACCAAACTCTCCAGCAACTGTAGATAACAGTGATGGTGTTGATCTAAATCGTGATTCTGATGATAGCGATGAAGAGGCTGACGAGGACGGCGAGGCTAACGAAAATGTCTTCTCCGCTCCTCTATCTGCCTTACCAACTGTGCCTACGGGGCCCATACCAGGTCCCACAAGTAACCCTGCTTATTTTGAACTTGAAAAAATTAAGCTCGAATTAGAATATAAACGGTTTTTAGCTCAATCCGAACGAAACCAAGAACTCGAGTTCAGACGGATGAATGCGAATGCCCAGGCTGAGCAGAAACAGGCTGAGTTGAGACTCAGAAAAATAGAACTTAATCATGAGTTAGAAATGAAAAAGTTGTCTATGGAATATGCTTCTCTCTCCTCTGGTTCCTCTATGAGCTCCAGTCCCAAAAGACCCCGGATGCCGAAGGAATTAGTGGGTATGTACGAACCGAGATTGGATGTGTTGGATTGGTTGAAACTGTTTGAATACAATCATGGGCTCCAGGACATCACCGGGAACGCGCTGCTTCCCTGGTTGTTCTCTAGGCTTCCTCCTGTTGCGACTGATGTGGTAATGGAGTTGGGGGAGGTGGATAAGACGGATTATGAAAGTGTGAACTAGCTTTGATAGCTAGATTCGGGAATACCCCTTCCCAGTATCTTAAGAGGTTTAGAACCCTCAAAAAGCATGATGGTACCCCTTGGGCTACCTGGGTGAGTGAAGGGTTGAAAAACTTAGAGGGATGGATTAAGGGTTACAAAGTTAACACTTACGAGGGTATGCGAAATCTTTTTATGTTGGAGTCGATTTATGATGCCTGTTCTCCTGAGCTCAGACAGCACTTGGCTGATTCAAAGGAATTAGATTCCCGGGCTCTAGCTAAGGCTGCTGACTTGTGGGTTGCCAACAGGGCTACTCACAAGGATTCTGGGGCAACTCAGAAAAAGGACGAGGGAAAACAGCCTAAAAAAGACTCAAAGGAGAATTCAAATAACTCACATTCCAAAGAGGGCCCTAAACAAAACCAGAAGGGTAAGCCACCGGGAAAACCACAGCAGAATAGTGTAACTTCTGGTGCCAAACCGGAAGGAGGTCAGAACAAGCCACCATTCCAGAAAGCATTCGGGAAATGTTTTGTTTGCGGCTCGACTGATCATGTGAAAGGAGATCCCAGATGTAAGGTTAAACCTTCAGGGGTCCAACTTGTCTCCTTAGCCTTCGCTCCAGAGGAGGAAGTCCAAATGGCAAGTGGAAACTTTCTACTGCTAGCTGACGAACCCATTGGAGTCTCAGCCAGCGTTTCTTTAGTATCTCTGGGGTTGTGGGAACAACAGAATTTAGATGTCTATAATTCTATCCCCGATAATACTAAAGAGTATTATAAGGACAGTGTCCAGGTGAATGGTCAGGAGACGCCTGCCATTAGGGACACTGGGGCCAGCATAACTGTGGTGGATAAATCGTTTTTTCAGGCTGAGGATGTTGCTAAGGCACCCAAACGCCTCACCAAGTTAGCTGGAGGGCCTGTGCAGATGCTTCCCCAATTACCAGTTCTCATCCAGTGTAACGACATGACTGTAAAGATACCTGTCAGCATACAGAGTGAGGTACCAGGACGCGTACTGTTGGGTAACGATTTGAAGACTCTCGGAGTTGTATCGCATACTCCCAGACCTCCTAGTAAAAGGTTACAGGAGCTAACCAGACCTGCAAGAGAGAGGACCATGCGCAGAACTCTCGAGGAGATGATGAAGAAAGAGATCACTCCTGCTCCATTGGAAATGGCGGCCGCTGTCTCTAAGAACACAGAAGCAAAAGGGAAACCTAAGACTTCTAAACCGAAACCAGCAGCCCGCATTCCAATGCAGCCGACACGGACTTCCCCGCGGTTGTCCAACGTCACACCCGTAACTCCACCTCCAGCTGAGGCTGAGAGGGAGGTACAACCATGTGTGGTGGAATTAGACTCTGAGGAAGAGCTAATGGAAGGCCAAGAACTCATTGGAGATCTGGATCCTGTTGACCATCCTGAGCTGCAGTCGTTACTGGCAGAAGGTGGACCCAGCAGGGCAGACTTCAGTAAGGGACAGAGGGAATGTCCAACTCTGGAAGGTCTTCACCATCAGGCAGAAGCTCAGGCTGAAGGGCAAGAGCCGGGGAAACATAGGTTGCACTGGGAAGATGGCCTCTTCTATAGTGAACCGACCGAGTCTGCACCTGGAGACTACAAACGCCTTGTAGTACCCCAAGCAAACAGACCACAGTTCTTGCAGTTAGCCCACAAGATTCCTTTGGCTGGTCACTTGAGTTTCAAGAAGACTAAGGAAAGGCTCTCACTCTACTTCTATTGGCCAAAGATGGGGGCCGAAGTAGAAAAACACTGCAGAAGCTGCCATACCTGCCAGATCTCTGGTAAGGTTGGGTCCAAGAATGTGGCACCGCTAGTGCCTCTTCCCGTTGTGGGAGTCCCATTTGAGAGGGTAGGGATTGATATTGTTGGTCCCCTTGATCCTCCAACCTCCTCAGGCAACAGGTTTATACTTGTTGTAGTAGACCATGCTACTAGGTATCCTGAGGCAATTCCTATGAGGACTGTTACAGCTCCGGCTGTGACTAAGGCCCTCCTTGGTATTTTTACTAGGGTCGGATTTCCTAAGGAAGTAATCTCTGACAGGGGGTAACATTTTATGTCCCACTACATGAAAGCCATGTGGAAAACCTGCGGAGTGACTTACAAGTTCTCAACGGCTTACCACCCACGAACCAATGGGTTGGTAGAACGGTTCAACCGAACCATGAAGAGCATGATAGGTGCTCTAGAAGAACCCCTTAAGCGTAAGTGGGACCTTCTATTGCCATGCCTTCTTTTTGCTTATAGAGAAGTCCCTCAGGAGGGAGTAGGTTACTCTCCCTTCAAACTGCTCTATGGTCATCCCGTCAGAGGTCCATTGGCCCTGATTAAGGAGGGGTTGGAGAGTGCTCCTTCCCCCAAGCCAGTCAGAGTGACTGACTACATGATAGGTCTCCGGAGGAGAATGTCACACCTGATGACAGAAGAAAGCGATAACTTGAAAGCTGGACAAGCATTGGTCAAGCACTGGCACGATCAAAAGGCTAACATGGTTGAGTCCGCTCAAGACCAGCTCGTTCTTGTTATGATCCCCACAAGGCAGAGGGCCTTGCAAGATAAATGGATGGGACCCTACCGAGTAGTGGGTAAGCTCGGTGAGGTTAACTATCTGGTGGACTTGGGCAACCCCAAGGAGGCTCCGACAGTCTTTCACACCAACCGACTCAAAGCGTATGTCTCACGACCTGATGTAGGAGCGTTGCTTCTAGCATCATCCGAGGAAGAAGAAGAGAGTGAAGCTCTTCCGGATCTCCTCAGAGGCTTAACTTTGGATGAAAAAATTGAAGGAGTAAATCTCTCCTCCAATCTGACACCCGAGCAACAAGAAGAGTGCAAGTCTATGTTGAATCAGTTTGCCTCTCTGTTCTCGCTCTCACCAGGCTTGACCCCTTGGGGCCAGCACGAGATACTCACTGGTGACTGTCTGCCTGTCAAAAGCAGAGGATACCGCATGTCAGAAAACGTAAGAACCCACATCAAAGGTGAGGTCAGCAAGATGCTTGATCTCGGGGTAATAGAGCCCTCTACTAGTCCATGGTCTAGCCCAGTTGTGTTAGTACCAAAGGCCGGGTCTAAAGAACTTAGATTCTGCGTGGATTACCGAGCTCTTAACGCAGTCACCACGACTGATGCCCACCCTTTGCCAAGGACAGATGAGTTGGTGGATAAGCTTGGCGCCGCCAAGTTCCTCAGCACATTTGACTTGACGTCAGGCTATTGGCAAATAGCCCTGACCAACCATGCCAAGGAGAAAACTGCATTTTCTACCCCCGTTGGTTTATACCAGTTTACGGTAAATGCCTTTCAGACTAAAAAATGCACCTGCTACGTTTCAACGGATGGTAAACCAGGTTCTGAATGGGATGGAGGACTTCTGCATGGCATACTTGGATGACATAGCAGTGTTCAGCAATTCCTGGGAAGAACATATAACCCACCTGAGAGATGTTTTGCAGGCTCTAGGACGAGCCAATCTGACCATAAAGGCGAGTAAATGCCAAATTGGACAGAGTAAGGTAGTCTACCTTGGACATGAGGTAGGCGGTGGAGAGATAAGGCCTTTGCTCAGTAAGATTGAAGCTGTGCAAAATTGGACAACACCGACTACTCAGACTCAGGTGAGAGCCTTCCTAGGCCTCACCGGGTATTACAGGAATTTCATAGAGAACTATGGGACCATAGCTTCTCCACTGAATGTCATCTCCTCGCCCAAATTCCCTAAAAAGGTTAAATGGAACGAGGAGTGCAATCAGGCTTTTGAAAACCTGAAAAAGGCTCTTTGCCAAGCCCCAGTACTCAGAGCTCCTGATTACCGCCAACACTTCATTGTGCAGACAGACGCTTCCAATGTAGGGATAGGTGCCGTACTCAGTCAACTGGATGGGAAAGGTAGGAAGCACCCCGTTTGCTACATCAGCCGCAAGCTGAAGGATCCTGAAACAAGGTGGGCAACAATCGAAAGAGAGTGCTTTGCTATCGTGTGGGCTCTGAAGAAGTTTAGGCCGTACTTGTATGGTTCTACTTTTGTTATTCAGACTGACCACCAACCCTTGAGATGGTTAATGCAAATGAAAGGGGAAAACCCAAAACTACTGAGATGGTCGATCTGCCTGCAAGGGTTTGATTTCACCATTGAGCACAGGTCAGGGTGTCACCACCAAAATGCTGATGGTCTCTCTAGGATGTATGTCATCGACTAGAGGTATGAGATTCATCCAGGAGTGGATTAAATCCTCCTGTCCCTTAGTCTGGGGGGGGGCGAGTGTTAGGGAGAATTCTCTGTTTAGGCTGAATTTCCTAACCTAGTGAGTCCCCCAGCAGCTTTGCTGGATTTCTGGAGTTTGTTTTTTCACATCCTGCCAAGAGTGTGACCCTTTTCTCTCACTCTTGGACATGTATGTGTGTAATTCCTTTGAATGTCAATGTGTTGGATGGGCTATGGGGTCTTTTACTCCATGGGGTCTCATATGTTTTTCTATGTGTGTCACACTGCACCTTACGTGTCGTGACACGGGGGCACCCTAGCAGGTCCCCCCACCATAGACTCCATACTCGGGGACTGACTACTGTCTCCCCGAGCATGTAAAGTCACCATTGGCTTTACTAGACCTAAATTTGCTAACAGAACTAGTACCAACCATCTTATTGTGGACGTACTGGTAGGAGTAATTCGATTACTCCTGGATCTGTTACTCGAGGGGGCACTGTCCCGTCCCCCCTCGTCGAGTTTTGGATGGTGGCAGTGGAAACTACTTGTTATGTTCGACCCCGAGCATAACTCTATGGGATTTATCCCATTGTTGAAGATTGATACTTTTCTTGTTAATCTCCAACGTACCACCGATCTACCTATCTTAAATAAGTTTATCGAGTGGTATTTTCTGCCAGAACTCGGTTTGTAAAATGGCGTCTGTGTTCGTCTCTGTGACTCCTAAACCAAAGGTTGAGCCCTTTGTTCCACTTTTGGCGGGCCTCTGGACAGAGACCCTCCAAAGTGGTGCCATTCTGTCTGGGTTACCTCAGGGGTGTGGGAGGGGGTTTAGACACCCTGGACCGAGTTGCCTTGCCAACTCAGGTCGCACTCTGGAGTGATTGGCCCAGGTGGTGAGCCTTCCCGCTCACCACTTAGCGTGTGTTGATTGACAGCTAGGCTGAATGAATGGGGGGCGTCTGCATAAAAGCAGGGCTTTTGGGACTGGATCTTCAGAAGTCACCACAGGACCTAAAGAATCCGACGAGGGTAACGCTGAGCCGACCTGCACGACGACACCTCCGGTGGAGCCCTGCGGAATCGTCTCACAATCTCCCGACGACAGAGGAGATCTCCCTGCCGGAGAGTCTCTTCCCCTGGCTGGTGGGAACAACCAGTCTTCTTCTTCTTTGTGCTTTTTGTTCGCCCAGGACGCAGTGGTCGAATTGCCCGTGCAGAGCACCCGGCATCCGGATAGCCACTACCCCTGTACCGCGACCGAAAGGTGGTGCCTTGTGACGGAGCACTCCGTGGCTGGTTTCTTCCCTGGTGGTGCACCGGACATCTTTCCTTCGACGACGAGATCATCTCTACTCTTGGCCAAGACCTATCGTGCATCCACCGCCAGGAACAACTGCCCCCGCCGGAGCTGCCCTCCACAACAAGGTACCGTACCCGCCTGGCTTCCCTTTTCGATCGGTTCGAGTGAGGTATCTGATTCCTCTCCGTTCCGCTGGGTTGCCTCCAAGCTTTATTCACTCTTTGTTCTGAACTGGTTCCACCTGTCGCTAACATTGTGCTACAAAGACTTGAGCGTGTCTTCACTAGAGACTTTCCAGGACATCGTGCCTTGCCTCTCACCGAGTGGGCCTGGCCGCTGAACTTTTACGATCTATTGTGATTATTGCATTCCTGCCTTGCATTTTTCTCGCTTCAGTACGAATCGTGTTGACTTCATTACCTGCCTATCTCTTTTCTCCCTTTTACACGAGTATATTCGAGTGTCATCTAGGTTGGGGTATACACCTCTGTCTGCAAATAAGTGGTGCCGTAAAAACCTAGAGTTGTCGATATTGTGTGTCAGGAGATCGAGCTTTATTCCATTCCGCAGAGTAATTGCATTTTGATTTGTTTGCCGTGATTTGCCTTAGTATTTTTCATAGACGTTCTGTTATAAATAAATAACTTACTATCTTTATACTAAGCCTTGTTGCGTGCTTACTTGTTTTGCTGTGAAGAATTGCCCTATCTTGTATACTCCCTATACTGACCAACTTTTCTTGAGAGAAGTCTGACTGCTCAGCCACAGCTACCAATTGAATCTGTGTGGTACAGACTGCTACCAAGTGGGTTCATCGCAACACCTGTAGTCCTAAATGTTTTGCAGTGGTCCCAGAGGGAACTGCACAGGTTTCCGCCTAACACAGGGTGGGATGGGCAACGGTATTGAAGGCAGCTGACAGGTCTAATAAACTCAGCGGCCCGTTATTGACTGCAGATGTAATCAATGATACAATCTCCCCTGAAATCTCCTTGAGAATAGCGAGGGGAATAGAATCAAGCGGTGAGGCAGATTTAAGCTTATGAATTGCCGTCAGAACATCATTATCAGAAAAAACAGGAAAGGTAGACCAATTTGCATCAGAAGTGGAAAGAGAGGGGGAGTGAGAGAGAACCACAGACCACAAAGCATTATTAACAATTTTCTGATGGATGATGTTAATCTTATAGACAAAAAAATACAGAATGAGAATCACAGAGATCCTGAGAAGGCAGAACCTGTAAACAAGCTTTAACAGGGGAGGTCAGTGAGTGAACCAAGTTGAACAGTGCTTTAGGTTGGTTTCTTGCAGCCTGAACGTCCACACTAAAAAAACCTATTTTAGCTAAAAAGATGGCCTTTTGATAAGTAGCGGTGACTAGACAGAAGAAAGCCATGGAAAGATGATGTGTATTCTGGTCAGATAACTGCATAGAATGACCCTGGATGGCTGGACCTTTCTTTAATCCTGTAGGTGGGGTAGCACCTTCTTCCAGGTGGACATCCTCCCAGAAAGGGCTGTCTTTGGGAAACATTCATCAAAGGTCACACCCCTCCCAAAAGGTCTAGCCACACACCAGGGTGCCGAATACCAAAAGCGCCTGTGATGCTACTGACCAGGAAAGGGGGCAGAGTTAGTAAATATATGGGGAGCTCAGTCTAGTGAGAGGAAGATTCCACCATCGTGTTTCTATCTATATCTGTCCTTCTATCCTGTCCCCTCCACCTCATTTAGCACATAATACTTTGGCCATGATGTCATAAGGCAATATACACTTTTCCAAGGACTGCAATTGGACCGTAAAGCAGGCTTGCTACAGCCCAATCACATGTCATGTGGGCCTATTGCCTTTACAAGAAGGGGTCTCCCACTCCGTCTCAGATTCTATTTGGAACAAACACTAAAGGAAGCATTTTCTGGACCTCTGTTGAGAGGGTTTACTCTCCAATCCCTCTGCCGGAGGTGAAGACTGAATGTCCAAAGAAGAGGAAAGCTCACCTTCCTAATCATTCCAAGATGCCGCTCAATAAGACTATGTGCCAGATCTCTCCACCGAAACTTGGTTTGATTCACACAGCAGTACAACTCTAGGCCTGATTCCATGCTATCGAACTGTCTTAATATTAAATATTTAATCCATCAAACGTGTTATTGAATTTGCACATATAAACAAAAGTGAATGGAAAGGACTACTTAACTACCTTTGATAACGCATATGTCACACAAGAATACACACATTACAAAAAAAAATTCAAAGGACAATTCAGGATATTGAATCCAACGTTCCAAATGTAATATGCCCTTTGTGGAATCCACCATATAGAGAGCTTACATAACAATATACAATTGTGTAACCAATCAGTCCATTCCATGGAAGACACTACGCCTCTCACAAACAAGTTTTCCTTAGTTATTGACAGCTATTGATAGTTAAAACGAACATGTTCAAACTCTGTTATCCAAACTTTGAATGCAGCAAGGTCAGCCTATAGGCAAGCCCATCTGTACTGGCTGATGGCCATTGGAGACGACCTGCTTGTTGCATAGTGATGCAAGTTATGTGACCATGCGCGAACCTCGTTATGCCTTGCGCATGCGTTATTGAATAAAGCAAGTCTCGGCCGGCAGTTGGGGCCGGGGCCTTGCACGAGCAACACGCGTCCCGCATCCATCCTTGTGTGACTGCGTGAGTCAGCGATTGCATGTGCGGGGGACCAGCGGGGTCACCCACGACCATCAACATTGGCGACGCAGATCCGCCGAGGCGGAGAAGGTGACATTGCTCCAGCGAGCTGTCAGAGAGAGTGTCTCTCCCCAATGTGGTCACGGACACACATCGGTGGCCGGCGGGCATTTTGAGTATACGCGAATCACGGCGGTTGCGGCCCAGTTGGGTGCTCGTGTGCCGCACATGATTCTAAGCTCATTAAACACTTTTTTGGACATTCCAGGACCCTGTATGGCAAAAGGGGCCATGGACTTTCGACTTGGGGGATTCCCAAGGGACCATCCACTGCAGCTGCTGGTGCATCACATCATCTGCTGGGGGGCTTTCTGACAGTGGACATCTTCCTTTGCCCAAGAAAGGTTAGTGGAGTACTGCCCAAATTGACACCATGGGTGAAGAGGATGGGGAAGAGGGAGCGCCCATGCCAATTCCATGGAGGATGCATTTTTTTGACACCTCGGGCCCGCCATCCCAACTGGGGGCGAAGTGGCTACTGTGGGTGAAGAAGCTAGAACTTTTTTTCAGGGCCTTGGGCGAGACGGATGATGATGTGAAAGTGGCCACGTTAATATATTCAGCTGGCACTGAGGTCCATCGGATTTTTGACTCCCTTACCCTCCAGGTGGTCACCTATGATGCAGTGAAACAGGCCCTTCAAGATCAGTTCCTCCCCATGGCGAATGGCGATTTTGACAGATTTGTGATGTGTGCCGAGAAACAGCAAGGGGAGGAATCGCTGGACCAGTTCTGGGCAAGACTGAGGCGCCTGGCTAGCACTTGCAGGTGGGTGAATGAGGAGGAGATGGTGAGGAACCAACTAATACAAGGGTGCAGCTCTGGAAAGTTGCAAAGGCACATGCTCGGGGTACCTGGCCTGACACTGGCACAAACCCTGGACACTGGGAGGGCCTATGAACTTGCCGAGTCGAGAGGTGCCAAAATAGACGCTGCAGTGCATCCAGGGAAAAAGTGAGGACGCTTTTGCCGTTGGGCGCTCTGCCCCGGGGAGGTCTCGGTGGTGCCCCAAGAGAGCGGACAGTACCCCAGCACAAGACAACCCGCAGTCCTGCCCGTACTGTGGATATGACTTGCCACACGTGGGAGAGTGCCCCGCAAAAACCAGAGTCTGTGGGAGATGTGGCATGCCAAGGCACTATGCAAGAGTGGGTAGGGCCACGGCCCTGGTGATGGCATCCAGAGGGCCGGCAAGAGCAGCAGGGGGGAACCCCAGACGGATGAGGAACCTGTCCACGATAGAGCAAGGAATGCAAGACTTGGGGCCTCATTACGACCCTGGCGGAAAGCAACTGACCTGACCGCCAGAGCGTAAATAGCGTTTCCGCCATTGCACGATGGAGTAAAGTGCGGCTAATTCCGACCCATCGGGCACGAGCATTACGCCATGGCGGAATTTGAAAGTCTGCCATGGCGGAAAGGACCCCAAAACGCCCTTTACCGCCGTCGTACGCCGCACTAGGTGCAATTCCGCCACCCATCTTAGCGGTCACCGTAATGAGCGGGCAGCGCAAATTACGGTCACCGTAAATATACGGAAACGGAAGTAAAAACATGTTGCCGGAACGGGAAACAGCACGCCGTACACCTATAAAATGAGAATCCCAACACAACCATTAAAAATCCGACCCTGAGACACATCCCAACCCGTTAGCCACTCCAGTTAAAAAAATAAATATGAGAAAAGTAGCTAAAAAAGCGTGTGATCGCAAGCGGCAGGTCCACTTCTCCCATGAGGAACTGACCGTGCTCACAGAGACCCTCCAGGAGAATGCTGCCGTCGTCTTCTCGACGCAAATGACCAGGACGGCCCTTGCGAACAAGAAGGCCATATGGGCCCTGGTGGCACAGCGTGTAAGTGCGGTGGGGACCGCACTCCGCAACCCACAGCAATGCAGAAAGCGATGGGACGACTTGCGGATAAGCGTCCGGAGCATACTTTCTGCCAACAGAAACATTGCCACAGCTACTGGGGGAGGATCTGAATCACCCATCAAGTTGACCCCCTGGGAAGAAATCTGTGCCTCCACCATCGGAATGGAGAGCATAGAGGGAGTCGGAGGGATGGAGAAAGGAGTGCCGACATCCGAAGAATCAGGTAGGTTGGCCAAATGAAACAATGCCAAATCCACAAAGTACAAGCATGTGCAGTACCATGTGTCCCCACCGTGCAATAGAAACACATGTCCAGGAGAACGTCCACATACTTTGGCCTGATAGCGCCCTCTAAAAGTCAGAATAAATACATAAATAAGTTAAAATCCTAAAACCACCCTCTACATGTGCAGCATGCACCCCCTAACTGCAGCAGGCAAATAAATGCATCCTCAATCCACACAAAAATGAGACCACCTCCAAGGCCCTGACCCAAATCACCCTCATGTACCACCCCTATGCATGTGATACATTGCCATTCCAATTTCCACAGACCCACAAATAACGCTCGCCCTCCTTTACTCCACCACAGGTTCCGATTCAATCGACGAGCACCAGGACACCCCTACCAGCACACCTGCAAAGAGGGCCAAGACCAACGGCCAAAGACCCTCCACCTCAGCTGCACGGATCAAGACACGGCAGCAGCAGAAATCAAGTGGCAGCACACTGGAGGGGACTGCAACAGGCACCCCAGCAGCCAGCATGTCCACAACAGCAGCACCACAGGTCCCCCCAAAGGATGTTTCAGATGGCACTGCTTCTGGTGGTAGTAGCACCATAGGTGACACTGCTTTCATGCCAGCATGCTCCGACACAGAAAACGGTGCTGGCGATGTAGGACCCATCCATGACCTGTCTCAATCACCCTGTTTGTTTCATCCCGTACACCATGAGGAAACCACGCAGGGGCACCCACAAGACGACGACTGGCCAACCCCCACAAGCCCTGTGGCAAGGCAACATGTGGTGATCAGCCCCTCTGTCACACCACCGCAAATGGGCATGGGCCAGCAGAGGCAACAGTCCCTCGACCAGCTAATCGTGCAACAGCAGCAACTGGCCACGCTCCTCAAGGAGCATGCTGATGAATGTGGGGGTTCTAGGGCAGCCATTGAAACATCCACTGAGACACTTAGGGCACAAATTGAGCAAAGTACTGAGAGCCTGAGGGGAGAAATGGAGAGAAGCACCGAGATCCTGAGGGCACAAATGGAGAGAAGCACCGAGAGCCTGAGGGGGGAACTGCATGCGACGTCCAAAGACGTATGTGGTGAACTTGCCGCTGTGCGCCGTGTGCTCACTGAGCTCTCACAAACCCTTAGGGACATGCATGGACGTGAGCAGGCAGAGACATCATCCGTTGCAAGTTCCGTCCAGGGCAGCCCCCAACGTAGATCTGGCAGGAACCTGCGCTCCACAGGCAGGGGTGCCCCTGATACCCGGAGAGGGGGCTTGCAATAGCGTCTGCCCACGGACAATATGCATCTTTGGACACTGGTGTTCGGGGGGGAGGTAGGAGGGTGGAGGGGGTGTGTTGGGCTTTTCTGGGTGGCGGGTCCATTGGGTGTATAATATCAATTCACATTAGCAATACATTTCTTCATATTCATCCAATGAGATGTGTGGACATTGATCTTTGTGTACGAGGCCTTCATAGGCGTACAGTCCACATTGTGCATGTACTAGACACACACAGTGCCACAAGTCCCGTTTCCATGTAATAGCCACCATGCGTGAGTGCTAGAAGCATGCATCTATGATGCTCTGATGATTTTCACGTGCCTCCTGTGCCTCACGGACTCCTTGAGGTGCTGCCACATCCCCACCCTCATCATGACCATCTTCAGGTGCATGCAGTTCTGCGTCAGGGTGCATGGGCACATTTCTACGTACGCACATGTTGTGTAGCATGACACATGCCATGACCATCTTTGAAACCTTCTCATGGCTGTACAGGAGTGCCCCGCCAGACCTGCTGAGGCAGCGGAAACGAGCCTTCAGTAGGCCGAATGCCTGTTCTATGACTACACAGGTACGTGAGTGGGCATGGTTGTAGTCCTCCTCATGCTGGTTCTGTGGGTTCCGGAGTGGTGTAAGGAGCCATCTCTTCAGTGGATACCCGGCATCACCTGTATGTGGCCAATAAAGGATGTTAGTGAGATTGCTATGTACGCATCCGCCCCCCTTCCTGCCAGGTCATTGACGCATCACATGCCCCACATTCTCATGCATGAAATGAGACTCACCGAGTAGCCAGGATCTGTGCCCTGCGTGTCGCTCCATGTAGCGTGGTATTCTAGAGTTCCTCAAGACCATAGAATCATGGGTTGATCCTGGAAATCGGGCACAACAATGTGTAAAGATCCTGTTGGAGTCACACACCATTTGTACATTGATAGAATGATATTGTTTCCGGTTGCGGTACTGGACCTCCATGGCATGTGGGACAACCAATTCCACATGGGTGCAGTCGATGGCACCAATGCAACCCGGGATGCCGCCAAGTGCATGGAATCCCACTTTTGCGTTGGTAATCTCCTGGTCCGAGCGTGGTAGAGTGATGTAGTCGTCTGCGTGCTTCAGGAGGGCATCGAGCACTTGGAATAGAGTCCGTGACAACAGGGGCTGTGAAATGCCATGCAACTGTCCGACTGTGTGCTGGTAGGTGCCTGTGGCCAGGAAGTGGAGTACAGACACCACCTTCAGTAGGGGTGGGATGGCGGTTGGGCTATCTATCATGCTGACAAGGTCAGCGTGTGTCATGTCCACAATGGCGATTATGGTGTCCCGGTCCAAACGGTAGAGGGTGTGGATCTGCTCAGCAGTGAGGTTGAACGGATTAGCTCGGAGGCGTGGGATTGCGGGCTGCCTGCATGGTGGTAGTGGCTGTGCTGGTGGGCCTTGCTGCCCCTGCCCTGCCCTCCTCCTCCTGCGTCTCCTCTGTGCGGCCGGTTGTTGTAGCAGTTGGTGTTCGTCATCTTCTTGTAGTTGTAGTACTTGCAGTGCTATCAGGTCCCCCAGGGCCAACATCGCTAGTCCTGCCGGTAGCATTTTGGAGTGGGTGTGGTTGTGGGAGGGGGTTGGGTGTGCAATTTATGTGCTATCAGGCTGTATGGCCTCCACCTGTGGTGATTCATTGAACCTGTGGCAGCTGCAATCCCTTTTGGGCGAGCACGTCCCGCACAAAACGCTGCATTTTGCCGCATGGCATCTTGCGATTGCAATCATGTATCAAATCCCGATGGCAGTGAAATGTACTTTGATTGTATATTATGCTATGGTCCCATTGTTTCACATACTATATTTGTAGTCGCGAACAAACTTGTGAAGGGTCAGTGGAATGTAGGACTCGATCGACGGCGGACCCTCATGCAGCACTGTAACGAACTTCACCGACGGGCGTGGCGTCCCATTCGTGATTGTAGCCAGTTAGCATTATCACACGCAGCCGCACTACATAGATGTAATTGTGAATGCAAGCGTTCACAGATGCCTTTTCGACGTGATGTTGCAAATGAGGAATTCGAAGGACAGCGCTTTTGGTTTTCAACTAGCGGCGAGGAGACGCCCACAGGTCTGCCTGGAAATATAACGTTCTATTGTTGAATGTCCTTGGGACAGGGCCCATAACGAGCAAGCAATGAATGATATGAATTGAATGGGATGCGCAATAGCGTAGTGGACGATAAGGCAGGACGTTCCCAAATCCATGTTACTTCGCAACACTACAGATCCGGCCAGGAGCACAGTGGTTTTTGCAGACTGCATTACGCACAGACGCAATGGAAGTTTCCAATATTATGTGAGTTAATCTTCATGCGTTTTCATGCCGGGATGAGGGAATGATGAATGGATGCATGGACAGATGATTTAATTTAGAGTCTGCCATGTACATGGCTTTTTGGAATCGATCCCCTTCCCCTGCGCTATGTGATGCAAAGCTGCCATAGTGGGACCATCGTCTATCTGCCCTTGTTGGATCCTCCCTGTCTCGACGCGCCTTCATACACTTGTGTCTATGCACGTTACTAATCCCATGTAATGGATTCTGTCTTAACAGACGCATGCCCACAAACAGACGTTAGTAATGGTGTATTCACCTCGATTTATTTCGTTATGATTCGCAAGTGATTTCGGGGTGTATATATTCCTTTGGAGCAGCCTAGCATGCATATGGTTGTAGATTTAGTGTGTTGAATGAAGTGAGTAATACATCTGGAGTTCTGATGGCCATACAGTTATTTTTTGTTTCATTTGGGTGACAGGTATCTCCTGCCCTTTTGCAGCTGCCATCTGTACGCCACTCCTGCAGATGGGTTTTACTCTCGACACCTGCAGCTTCGAGTTAATCAGTGGAGCACCATTACGATCTTATGGGACGATCGCCAATGGGCCACATGCCCTTACGCAGTACTGGTGGCTAGGTGCAACATTTCTGCCTTTCAGCTGGACTAGTGCCTACCTCATGGGACGGCCCTGCGGTTCTAGGCGCTTCCATGTTGCCTTTTGGAACGTTGATGTAGGCCCTGTGTACCATGAAGGAACAGGGCGTCACACAAGTAGAAGCTGGTCATTTATTGCGGATGCAGCCCACAGTGATGATTGATGTTTTGGAGTTTATGTGCAAATAGCTGTATGGGCTTTGTGATTTTGATGTGCATTAAATTTATATTCCGATATTAGCCGTGTTGCGTTATTCTTTGCAAGTAATGTAGCATATTCCGATTTGTGGCGCTGTGTATTGTGAGATGATCTGCATTGTGTTCCGCCTTCTGAGTTGAGTTGCGTGGTACTGTACTGGCCGCGTTTGCCTACGTAGCACAGTATGGTCACGGATAGGGGCTGCCATTGTGACTGTTTTAATGATGTCATGCTCAGGGGCGGGGGATTAGCTTTTGGCCAACTGATGCCGGTCAGCCAGGTCGATTGGTGGAATGGTGGGATTTTCTGTATATGGCTGGTCACAGGTGCCTGTGTTTGCGTGCGTTTGTTGGAGGGAGACTGGGGTCATGTCCATTGGAATAGCTTCTGTATTTGTGCCATCTGTGCCTTGCAGCTTCCATTGGCCCCTCTTGAGATTAGCCTGGCTGCTCAGTCACTCTGCCAACTTGTGTGGTACATGCTTATGCTGATGGTTGGTTTTTTTACTGGCAAGAGTACAGGGCTGGTGCAATCTCCCTCAGGATACTGCTTTGGATGTTGCCTTACACTGGTGGCAAGCGATGGGGGACTGTTGTTGTTTTGTGTCATGTGATCTTTCTGTTCATTTTGGTGTACTTGAACCTTCAAATGCCTGTGCTGCATCGGTACGGCAATGGTGACATGCCGAATATGGATGGCCACTCACAAGGCACTTGGAGCCCCTGCATGCATTTCTACGTTGGCATGCATGGGTGACTTGTACATTTCACTGGTTGCATGGTGTGACTTCATTGCGCCTACGAGGAGTTGTGCAATGTGGGCAGGGAGTGGAGTACAGGCACTCAGTAGGGCCATTTACGGTTGGTTCACGTTGCCGTATTTCTCCCCATGGCGGAATGGTACTTTCCGCCATGCTTGATGGCGTTATGTGAATGTCCGCTAGGGTCATAATTCGCGTACCGTTGCGCCATGGCGGAAATTACAGTTTTGCAAGGCGCGCGTGAGCGTACTTGGTGCAGTTTGCGTTGCCGTTCACTGCGGTGTCGCTAATGGCATCGTACTTTACGGTGACGGGTCATAATCGCAACGAGCGGTATTCGATGGCGGTATTCCATTTCCGCCATCGTTTTTCGATTTCCGCCAGGGTCGTAATGAGGCCCTTGGTCATTGACAAGGAGGAAGAAGATGATTTCCATCTTCATTCTTCATTTCTTCATTTCCAGCATTGCTACGGGGACCAAGCAGTGCAGGCAACCGACATGCACTGTGAACATTGGTGAGGTGCCCATACCCGTCCTGATTGACACTGGGGCGTCGGTCTGCGTCGTAGCGGCTGCACATTATGAGGCTCTACCTGGACCCCTCAAGCTGGAGGAGTCAAGAGCTCGGATATACTCCTTTGGCGGGGACTCTCCCCTGCCCATCAAAGGGGTCTTTGTGGCTCCCGTGTCACATGGGTCGAATAAAATCAAGGCCAGGTTTTTTGTGACTCATGTAAGCCTGCACTCCCTATTGAGTTGTGCCGCTTCCTAATCCCTTGACATTGTGCATTTCACACTGGCCGTGTACCACACAGACATTGATCGCCTACTGCATTGATTCGAAACCATCTTTCAGGGTGTCGGCAAGCTGAAAGGAGACCCCATCAGACTCCACATTGAAGGATCAGTGCGACCAACTGCCCTCAAGCACCGCAGGATTCCTTTTCATCTGAGAGCCCAGTTGGAGAAAGAACTCCAGTCTCTCCTAGACATGGACATCATTGAGAGAGTGGAGGGTCCGACTCCGTGGGTCTCCCCCATAGTGGTGGTGCCTAAGCCCAAGCAACCAGGGGCTGTCCGCATCTGTGTGGACATGAGACTGCCTAATGCAGCCATCAAGAGGGAGCGTCACGTCACGCCTACACTGGATGACATTGTGGGCGAGCAGCAAGGGGCAAAGGTTTTCTCTAAGCTAGATCTGAGATCGGGATACCATCAGCTAGAAATCTGATAATATGCTATTTGAACACTGTTTTACCTACCCTGATGTGTTAAAGGAGTGCTTGTTACACAGGTGTTCAACCTGTGGCTCTCTAGATGTTTTAGACTCCAAGTCTCATGATCCATCACCATTATGTATGATGGCTAGAAATGGCAGGAGTTGTAGTCCAAAACATCTGGAGCTGAAGTTTTCAGACTTTTAGACAATTTAATTGAGATTGACAGCTTCACAAATAGTCTGTTTTACACTCGTTTTACTGAATGTGGTTTGTATTGTCTTTCGGAAAAGAGTGTGTGTTCAACCTGCGGCTCTCTAGATGTTTTAGACTCCAAGTCCCATGATCCATCACCATTGATTATGTTATGTTATCTTATTTGGCATTTATATAGCACTCTAAATATTGGTAGGACCTCAAAGAGCTTGTGGGTTGAATGCACTTTGGGACGTAGTCCAGGTCAGTCGAGAGAGTAGGGTAGCATAGGGTGCTTGGGTGCACTCAATATGTGAGCAGCAGATGGGATTTTCTGATGTATGTCTAAGTATGATTGGTAGAGCTGACAGGAGTTGTAGTCCAAAACAACTGGAGCTGAAGTGTTCAGACTTTTAGACAATTGAATTCAGATGGACAGCTTCACAAATAGTCTGTTTTACATTCGTTTTACTGATTGTGGATGTTATTGTGTTTTTGCAAGTCTATTTCAATCACGGAATACCAGAGGGCCATGGTTTGTGTGCAATGTTACACTGCCTTGGCCAAAACGACCACGAACCCCTTTAACTGTTGGACAACAGTAGCATACATTCCTATGGGTTTGCCTGGACTTGAAATGTGGGCAGACAGGTGCAATCCATAGAGATTACAGCATCCATGCCAGCATGTAAATGCGATGCAGGCTGAGATGCATAGAGATTCTCAGCAGGGAGTTGCTGGATTTGGCAGGAGAGAACTTGCTCTGCCATTCCCCAGCTTTGTGCCGTGAATCAATGCACTTGGCATCGATCGCAGTTTCTTGGCAGCTTCTAAATCCTGAGCCTCTGGAATTCTAATTGAAAGTATGATGTCCAAAAAGACACCTTGAGCTCTATGCTAAACAAAACAACAGAACAACTCAAAAGTATGTTAAGTTGATTCATCACAATTATGACACTATTATATTTACAGAGCACAATAGTAAAGTCTGCCTGCTAATGGAAGGAATGCAAGTGTTGTTTCTTAGACAATACCATTCATGATGCCTTATTTATAACTGAAACGATCTTTCAAACTACTTTCCTGTTCCTTTTTTGTAAGCACAGTGAATTAAATATCCTGTAAAAATCATGGCATTTGTGACAGAAGCTAAAGTGAAGAGTAATTTACAATGGTGCTGCTCCGTGCCTGAACAAAACTTGTCAGCGCCTTCAGGACAACGGGGAATCTACTTATCGTAAAAGCTTACAAAGCTTCCACAAAATGTGTAAATACATGTATTAGCCTAGGACACACACCTCAAAAGATTGTGCAGGTCTTTGTTAGGTTACCGTCGCGACGAATGGATTTCTTTCACAAGAGACAGCCATGTGAATTACTGTTGACATCCTCCTATCCTTTGCCGCAGCAGAGGCAAATCTTTTGTTGTATTGTGTGCCTGGGGATGTTTCTTTGTACAATGCCAGCAGCCAACGTAACCCAGATTATTTGTAACAACTGCTATTATTTTTTATGGGTACATCGAATCAAATAACCCATTGTTGTTAGCTGTCCCACCATCTCCATGTTGTCCAGTGTGAATGCAAACCTTTCTTATGACATTTGGGCTCATTACAAGAGTGGCGCTCTGGAAACAATGTACCAGTAATTTCGATTACAGGTAGTCATTCCTACCGTAGCACTACGAGAGGGAATGGCGGTAACAACAGTGCCGGAAACAGTGTACACTGTGCTACCATTGCCAGGAGCAGAGGTAACTGAAACTGAGGGACCCTCGGGAATCTGTCATGGAAACACCGGCACCACGGAAATAAGGCAGCATTACAAAGGCAGATTTCCCAGAAACTCTGGCACAGGTGTGGATGAAACATGCCACAGGTGTAGCCAATTGACCCAGCTCACACAATGAGCACAGGGACTGCTGGGAAGGATCACACCTATACCACATATACCTTCCAACACAACCATGCTGCAACTCGTAGCAGCAGTCATGGACGTGGAGGTGCTGCATGCAGGAGTGCAGCTCTATGAGCAGGAGGTGCAACAGTGTCAAGAGGCCGAAAGGCAGCAGAGGAGGAGGAACATGAGAAGGAGAATGTAGTGGAACAATGGGCATCAAGCTGTGCCCTGGAGGCGTGCACCTATGCTCTTCCCAAGGGCCACACCTTAGTCCCTGACTGACAGACAGATCCATACACTTTACCGCCTGAACAGTGAGACCATCCTTGCAATAGTGGACCAAATCCAGGACGACATCCAGAGCCTCATAAGCATCTGAACTGTCATACCACCTCTGCTGAAGGTGGTGTCTGGCACATTCCAACACACAGTTGGGGAGCTGCATGGCATTTCCCAGCCAGAATTTTCAATTGTGCTCATGCAGGTCCTGAATGCCATCCTGTGTCATGTGTCCCAGCACATCCAACGACACAGGCAGAGGTGAGCGTCACCAAGGTCCGCTTACACACCCTTGAGGGCCAGCCTAATGTATTGGGAGCAAAGGATTTCACATACATAGAGGTAGTGGCAGCCCACGCCACAGAGGAGGTGTATTGGAACAGAAATCGGTACTACTCTATGAATGTGCAGGTTGTCTGTAATGCAGACCTGATGACCACACAATGCTGAGCACACTTCTCGGGATCAACACATGATTCCATCGTCTTGTGCAACAATACACTGCCTGTGTACATGGCATGTTATGGTGGACAGTGGACCTGGCTATTGGGTGAGTCAAATGATAAACACACACACCACATTTCATGTGCACCAGGGTATGTGGGGCAGTGTTCCCTGTCACCAGCGCATGGCCCACAGGCACCATTCAAATGCAGGGACACATTCTGCATGCAAGAGTGGGTGGCCACGACTCACATGTACTACATTAGTCTACGGAAGGACATACCAGCACAATCTGGGCATGGATGGACAGGCACATGTAATGCAACACAGGTACCAGAATGCAACACACACATGTCACAAAGCAGAGCATATCCTCACTATGCCCCACCCACCACCACAATCCCACCCTTGGGAGTCTGATCCTACACATGTCCTGACCAGCATTGCATGTTACAGTGTGCAGGAAGATGATTGACAGCCCGCAAGCACACAGACCCAGATGCATGTGTCACACATCAACATCCCAGCATGCACGCAAAGCCCAGTCAAATTAATAATAATGTGGCCCTCCCTGTATCCCATTCCATGCAGGTGACTCTGGATACCCATTACTACCATGGCTGATGACCCCTGTGAGACATCCACAGAGCCACCAGCAGACAGTGTACAATCATGCGCACATCGAAATAAGGGTGACAATTGAGCAGACCTTCGGACTGTTGAAGGCACGGTTTTGTTACCTTCACTGATCTGGTGGGGCACTGATATACAGGCCTGTGAAAGTAGGGAAGCTAGTCCTGGCCTTTGCCATGTTGCACAATATGTGCATCCAACAGAACATTTCCCTTCCTCCTGACATAGACATGCCTCTGGTGGACGATGATGATGATGACAGTGACGTGAATGCAGCTGCAGAAATGCAAATACACCATCACAAGGATCACAGGGATGGGCATGCAGCCCGCAAAGAACTCATACAGAACTACCTCTGAGCACAAAGCATCTGCACACGACCCATGGCACACACTGCATGTGATTCAGGCAAAAATAAAGCTCTCAACTACACAAATTGAATGTCCAGGTGTGAATTCAGATGTCAAACTATGTGTATTATTGCATGAACAAACAACAAGAAACGTGTGGCCCACAATCTCCTCTCCAACTGCCCCCCACCTAACACCTCCAACTAACCCTCCCAGACTAACCCTCCCTAACACACCATCCCAAAAACACCCCCAGGTAGCATCAATTGTCACTTTATGTCTGGCACTGGCTCACTTCTGTGGCTTCCTGACAATGGACCTGTGGTGAGACTGACAGGTGCATGAACCTGCGTCTCAGGCTGCTCTGTTGGGAGCTGGCAGGCATGGTGATGGTTGATGGTGGGTCTGACCCTGGCAAGTCCATGCACTCCCCAGTGCTGCCTGCAAGAAAAGTGTGAGGGACTCGGCTAGTGCCTAGATTGCTTGTTCCCCTTCCATATCCTCTGTGCGAGCAGGACCATTGCACATGTTGAGCAGCCCAGGGCACATGGACAGCACCGGCCGGTGGCCTGCATGCTCTCCTGCAACAACATTGTTTCCTCCTGCATCCATCTGGCCTCCTGCACGTGATGGTTCACGCGTCCCACCACCTGGTCATGCCGTTCCTCAATGCGCCCAATTCCTCAATGCATCCATGTCTGTGATGCTGGGGATGGGTGGTGGGGGTGCAGAGGTCAGAGGGGCTGAATGAGGGTTGGTATTAGGGGGAGTGATCAACTGTCCCTTCGGTTGTGTCCCTGGCCTCCTACCTGGCATTGTCATCTGTAGAAGTGCTGATGTAAATGGGAGGCTGGTGCAGGGGAAGAGGGGATCATCCTGGTGGTGCACAATGCTGTGCATCATGGGCTGCTGGCAGTGCCTCCGTTGGGCAGCAGGTGTAGCTGCAGGGAAATCTGGCATGCTCACTGGCCATGTGCCTTGCGTGGCTGGTGCAGGAGTTGCTTTGGCAGCGGTTTTCCGTGACATGGCTCTCCTCCTCTGAGTGGGTGCCTGTGAGGAGCTTGGTCCACCTTGGTCGCTGTCAGATGATGTGCCTGTGGGGGTGAGATGGGCATGCCATTAGTCACATTTGTGCCATTGTATGGCCTTGCAACATGCAGTACACACAACATGTGCCATGATGCCTGTGCATGGTGTTTACAGTTCATGCGTTGCAATATTTTATTTTGCATTTCACAAGTGTTTCCAGTCGCCACCAGCAAGATGGTGGTGGATATGGGTGACAAAATAGGAGATTCAGCAGTACTGGCCCTTGTGTCATTGTCACTGTGCAAGTGCCGGTTTAAATGTCGTACAGGCGATGCAGGCATGAGGGGACCTGGATGGGAGGGGGTGTAGTGCAGGTGGTGGGGGCCACAAGGGGCCAGAGAAAGGGCTGAAAAGGGGGGATGGAAGTACAGTGCGAAGGATCGGTTGGTCCAGAATCCACCTTGTCTAAGGAAGTGTGGCCGTGTGCCAGTGCTGGTAAGGGATGCTGGGAGTAAATGGACAAGAACGAACTTGCACCAGTGTGACATATGGGGGACCAGGCCCAGGCATATGTATGAGACAGAGGGTCTTGGAAAAGAGCCAGTGGAGTGAATCCAGGGCTAGAGGGGAGAAGCTCCAGGGATTGAGGCCTAGGTTGATTCATGCAGCACTATTCTGAGTCCGTTTGAGGGGGCAAAGACAGATAACGGGTAGATTGAAGAAGAGGCTGTTGTCAAGCCTAGAGAGAACCTGTGCTCTGGTGACATTATACGTCTGTGGGCCGGTGAGGTAAGGGGGGTTGCCCCTGAGGTGGTGGTGCTATAAATTGGACCTCTTGCAATGGTCTCTGATGTGCAGAGGGGAGGTGTGGGATGGGTCCAAGGTGGCACCAAGGTCTGTAACCTCTCTGGGGTGTGTGGGGCGGGTGGCTAGGGAGGGGGTGCTTGTCAGGGCACAGGCATCACAATGTGGGCTTCTCTGTCTCACTGGCATTGAAGCAAGGATCGTCAGCAGAGCAGGTTGCATGATTAGCAGTCAGACACTCATGTATGAGAGTGGTTGGCGAGGAAGTAAAGAATGGATGTTCAAAGGTGAGCAGTGTGTCATCAGTATAGCACTAGGAGGGGGTGAAATGATGGTGATCGAGTGGGCCAGAGTGGCAAGATAGGTGTTGAGGTGCCATGGCAATTGAATGTTGCCCTGAGGGATGACACAGGTGGTGAGTGAGCCAGGGAGGTGAGGAATGGGCACTGTTGTACTTGGGGGCATCGGTCTGACAGGTAGGCAGTGAACCATGGCAGAGCCAGGTCCATCAGGGCAGATTTGATGCATGCATCCAAGTGAGTGTGTCACAAGGGCACATTGTTCACATTGCATGCATGTCTCCTTGTTTGCCTCATGTATGTGTTGATTCTCATGTCATCAATTTCTGCTCATGACCAGTACTCATGTGGGCATATGTGTGTTTGGAAGTTTGGGGAGGGGGGCAATGTTTGTGAACTCTTGGCCAACTGCCTTGGTTAGTTGGCCACTCTATGGGTTGCATGTGGTCTGGTGTAGTGCAGTTGAACATGTGCCTGTGTGCTGTGCGCTACATTTGCATGCCTGCTGTGATTGTTTTTGTGTTGCACATTGTACTCACTGCCCTCTCCAGTTGTCCCTGCACCAGCCTCTGCCGCTCCCACTCCCTCAATCCGTTCAAGGTGCCCCACACTGCTGCATTTCCCATCCCATGGCATCAGTGTAACTGGTGAGACTGTCCCACTGCCAGTGGCCAGTGGCCAGGCTTTCCTTCCAGCGGGCCGTCAGCAGGTTGTGGACCCTCAGGTGGAGTTCTTCCCACCACTTATGGTAGTCACGTTCTGTTCAGGGCATGGGTCCCAAGGCTGACACCTTTTGTGCCTGTGGCAAAATGCTCACCAGCATGATCTACAATGCTGTTTGTGAGGATGGTTAGTTCCTGTTCAGAAAAGCATGGCTTCCGCTGCCGTCATTCAGGGATCCTATATGTCATGGCTGCTATTGGAATGCCGGATGGCTACATGAACTGGGTGATTTTAAGTGGATTTTGTTTTCCAAAATGGCAGCTGATGAACTTCCAGTTCCGGCAATGACGTTATTTCCGGTGCCAGTGTTTCTGTTGCCATAGGTTCCGTGGGTGACATTCCATAAATGTTCCCACCAGCATTATTGCTGTTGGTGCCACTGAATTCTACCACCAATGACAGTGTTTCTGTCATGCCGGTCACACCGTTACTAACATGCCTGAATGTGTGCACTGCGCTGTTGTGATGTGCCGGTGATTCTGTGGTTACGGGTGCCAGAAGCAGTACCACCGGATCCGCAGAATCACTAGCAAAATACCTGTATACTTGTAATGAGGGTTATTGTTTTGTCGCAGATCATTCGCTCACTGCCCACAATTGTATGAGACAGTGCTGTGTTAATTCACATGGGTTGAGATGAAAAAGTTTAAAATAAAACAGCAAAGAAAATGATAAACATATGTCTAATTACACAGTACAGTTTCAAAAATGGCTTTGCCATTGACACTTTTCTTTCCGTTCTTCCAATTTCAGCATACTAGTGAGATATATCTAGTGGTCAGGACATGTAGAACTGACACCAACATTTATAATTGTAATGAAGAAAAAGAAAAATTGTTTGCATCTTTAGTGATCATCATACTTTTGTGTAGTTTTAGCACCCTGAATTCTAGCCTTGGAACCAAGTGTAACAAGGCACCAACGGCTGAAGATTACACGCAGTACACCGGGGTGGTAATAAACAGCGGTAATTGGGTGCTAATTAATTTACTGCTGAATTACTGCACTGCCGTACTACAGTTTAGAAGGTGAGGTGGAAGATTTTCCTCCAGCAAAATATTAGAGGGAAATCTGCCACCTTACCGCCCAGAAATCAGCACAATCAGTAGAATTACCACGGGAGGAATTAGCACCATGGTAATTCTGCTGAAATCCCCATGGTGTCCGATGGACTCCCAAAAAATGGGGACTAAGACTTCCAACCACCATTTGTAATCCTGCAGTAAATCCGCGGGAACAAGTGGCAGTAAGAGTAAATCCGCTTGGCATTATCCCAGCAGAAATGACTTCTGGAATCCGGCCAAACTAGGAATAAAGCCCATTAACTGCTAAAGGAAAAGCTTCAACCAGAAAAGATAACTGAGGGATAAGTCTTGGTGTGTGCCTAATATCATGCAACTATCAAGATAAAAACGGGCACTGCTTTTTCTGTGATGCAACAGACACATTACATTATGAGCCCAATTCATGGAAATGTGTCCAGAAATCTCACAAGGGCTGCGCGCCGAGAAGGACACTGCACAGAATAAAATGCATGCCCTGTTTACTCATGAAATTCATTGCGTAAAGTAACTGTATTTGCATGTCGTGCCCAGAATGCCCCCGACATGCCCCCCACTCAAAGTAAAAACAGTCAGACAGCTACCTTTGCGTACTCCCCTGGGTGTGGTTACAAGCAACCTTCATACAGTGGGTGGGGTCCCCCGCAAGCAGGCCTGCATCTTGGTGACCCTTTCCTGGGTCCCCAGTAAATGTGACAACATGCGTATGAAAAATCGTAACTCAGTAATTTTCTCAGTATATCTGAATGCAAACCCCTGTAAACTGTTCCTTCACCCCACTAAACTGCATAGGCGCACCCCTAACTCTGATCAGAACCCCGACTGCATGTAAGCATCCCATAATCCACCTTGCGATCTCACCTTCACGTTGCGATTCAATGCCTGAGTCGCTGTACGTATGCCTTCGGTTGGCGGATAGTATGAAGGACTTGCCAATTAACTGCTGAGAGGTTACTCGCTGGAATCCATGAATACATCTCGTGCCGCAAAATTGTGGGCATGCAATGGACTGCCTGCGGGCCTTCCCTCGTAACGCCCGCTTTTTCACATGTTCTTCCCCTTTTTCCATGTTCTGCCACCTACGCCGCCCTCTGCCAAGGCCTCACCCATGGTCTGTGTGGTGTCCAGCGCAAGGCACTCGATAGCTCGCATAGATGTGCCAAGGCTACCTGAACTCCACGAAAGTGCGGGAAAAGTACCGCAGTTTCAATTACATAAATCAAATAATGTGGATTTGCACGCTGTTTGGCGTGCAAGTACACTATTTTCCACACAAACCATTCCATGAATCGGGCCCTATATGTGTGAAACTCCAGGAAAGGCTGTGGATTATCAGTATATCGGCATATAGATACATACGTAATAAAATAGGTAGAGTAAATACATTGGGTATTTCACATACAAGGCAGGCCCTTTGCAGGGATTGATTGACAGTGCCACAAGCAAAGCAACGTTTTGGCACCACACCCTTTTCAATGGGGCCTGATTGTTTAGGGCCACAAGTGCCACTGTGTAACTCCACTGTTTTTGGCCCCGTAGGGAGCTGTCCAGATTTCTCTTATCTGAGCCCCTAGGTCATATCCCTTCGATACTTTAAAGGAACCACAGACATGTTTCTCACTCAATGGGCGTCAACACTGAAGTGTAGAGTTGCTGTATAGGCACAGCAATCTCGTGGCCCACGCCTAGTTATACCCGTCCCAGGGTGCAGGGCTTGTTACCACATGGACATATGAATCCCTATTGCCTCTGCCTCCCACTCCCCACCCCCCGGTCCCCCCTTCCTGTCACCCTTTAACCGGTTCTGGTTATGTTTCGCCACCGCCTAGATGCATTTGGCGAAGACAATTGCTGGTCTTTCCCATCACTGGCCTCACCATGGAACTAAGTGATGCTAAAGCCTAGTTTACATACCTGGAGAATTGCTATTAAGTTGTTTGACTTTGTTTCTGTTTGTTTTCTATGTTGACGAAGTTGTTTCCAATCACATGCCTGAAACACATGTTTCTTATCAATGTGCGCTGGATTGCTACACCCCTGTATGCTTGTAAGTGCAATACACATATTTGAAAATAAAGAGAGTGGCTATATGTAAATCAGGTTTGTTCTAAACTCTTGAGGGGGCAGTCCAGCCGAACTGCAGGTCACTTCCTTCCGCATTTCCCTTCTGCAAGAGAACACAAGCAACCCTAGTCATGTTTTGCGTGTCTTTTCCTCCTTCCGGGCAGGTGGCTTATAGTTTATATACAGAACTCCAGTGCTTGAAACATGCATTGCACGTTTTTTTGTAAAACTGTCAAGTTCCTATTGGAATGCACGTTATGGATGCATAGCAGTTTACAATGTTTTACATTACCAGGGATTGTGTATGTAATTCTAATTCACTGTGAAATGCCTTTGCTCGAAATGTTGGGCAGCTGTTCTTGCAAAAGGCTGCTGGCAAAAAGCAGAAATGCGTTTTTCATTGGTGTTTATTTAAGCATCTCCTGGGAGCTCTGGAAGTTCTAACTTTAATCTTCAAATCCCCACAGAAGTCATTACCAGATTAGATTCTCTTCGCACGAGTAACAGATCGTGGCGCGGGTTACTGATCCAATTAGAACACTTGGAGCAAGTACTGAGCGGCCATTTTTATTTACACGGCCCTCTCCAGGGATTTCCTGCACGCATCTCCTATAACTACCCCCACGCCCCGCCGCCATTTTATGTATCATTACTAGAATGGCTCGGGTAACCAAACAGGGACTATCTTATTCCTGTGAGAATTTGATGTAATCCCATCAGAAATTAGATGATCTCATTATATTACTTTAGATTTGCATTTGTGTTTCACTTAATGTGCAATAAACACCCTAATTAGCATCTTGAAATACAGTTTTATTTCTCTCATTAAGCTGCATTCCGGAGGCAATTCAGTTTCCTTTGAAATATGTATTTAGGAAACACACATTTCCTGTATGCCCTATAATGTTTGAATGTTGCTATGCAAATCAGACCTCAGAGAACTCCAGAGATAAAATGCTGTGCATGCACATTGTGTGTGACTTCATGAAATCAGTCCTTGACTGTCAAGTTTAATCAGAGGTAATGCCCAAAAAAATTACAATTTCCAGGATTCTGATCGCTGCACATGTTGTTATTTTGTCATGTCCAATAGTCGACCGCCAAATGATGGACTAGTATTTGACTGCCATAGAAAGTCCGCCGGCATGTTGTCAGCCTATGAAAGTCCATCTACTAGGTGCAAGTAAAACATTGCAGACATATGGGCTAATGTTGGAGGTAGGAGGATAGATAGGTTCCAGGTTAGAGGTTAGAGCCAGAGGTTAGGGGTTGAAGCTCAGGTTTAGAGTTTGGGTTTTTAAGTAGGGCTGCAGGTTGTCATAAGAGGTTAGGGGTTTGGATAAGGGGTTATAACTAAGGGGTTAGGAGTTAGAGGTTACAGTTACAGGTTCAGAATAGAAGGTAGAGGTAGGGGTTGAGGTGATGGGTTAGAGCTTGGTGTTAGAGGGTGTTATTACAGTTAGAGATTAGGAAGACAAATGGAAGACATCACGGTATTTCCACATTAAAAACTGACGAAAAACATTAAAAATAACAAAGTATTGAGCTATTGGTATACCTTCCTGGAAACTGACATTGAAAAAATAATGTTGTTAATGCCAACTGTCAACAATGACATTACGTAATACAATAATGTGTTAGTGCCAGGGACAAGACTGCATTGGGTGTACCAGTCTGTGGGCTGCCTGTACCCGCAGGCTTTATGATGTCTTACCCAGTGGAGGCACTCAGGTAAATCCCTCATATTCCATTCATACTGCCCCGACACTTGTGCCTCATGTCAGTGACCCGATAGCCACCCTAAGGGTTGGGAAAACAGGGAAAAGGGGACTCCCAAGTTCGCTTGGAAATCCATACCCATCCTTGCCAAACCACAAAGACCACCAAAACCCTGTTCAGCTTTGTTTCATTCATTCACAATGACATACTTTCATTTGACCATGGGAGGCTGGGCACTAGTGGCAAGTACTCACAAGAAATATGTTCCAGGCTCCTGTGAAGTGCAGGCAGATGCTTGGTTTGCATTGCATATGCCTCTTTTCTCAAGTTGTATTGCAGCTGGCCAGAAGTAGAGATCTAGCCAGGGCAGACCCTCATACCGCAGAGCCGCTCTGAGGGTGATGTACTTCTACCTGGCTTCAAGATGGCGGACCAGGACTTTAACCCTTGGTCACTCCAGGGTGGGGGATCAGCGTAAACTAGCATGTGGATACGTTTAAGGTAATCAGATTCCATAACGAGGAGCATACATTGAGTCAGATAGTGGCAGTGTGGACTGGGAAACTGAAGATAAAAGCATGAGACAAAGAGACAAAATGAGAGAGAAATAAATGCCTCTCTGATGCCATAATGTACATACTGGCCTAGAGCAAGGAGGTCAACTGCAAGCCTGCAAGCAATTAATACATGACTGTGGCGGAGACCAAGACAAAAGGTAAACTTGTTATTGCAAGCTTAATGTTGGCTAGGCATCAGACCTTGCAGGTTGAAGGGACCATGCTAAGACAGAAGGAGAACAAAGGGTCTTTGAAGGGAAAAACAGCTGTGTCCCAGACGCTGACCATTCGCTTGAGGATTCCAATTTCACAGCCTGTACCTTGTGCAAGAGTTAAGAAATATTTTCTGTTATGATTTTAACATTGTAAATACCTAAAGCAATAAAGCAAAGTAGAAGAAATACTTGCAGGCAGGCACAGTAGGAGTGCCAAAAAGAGCACAAGGTCCTATTTTCTAGAAATGGAATATCCCTGGGAATGAGAAGTCAGAACAAGCTTGGTGCTATTACACTTAGACTGAGAGTTTTGACCAAAGAATTAAGTTGGGTGCAATATCCCTGAAACTGAGCATTGGAATGGAGAATTATGATGGCATCCCTTTAAATAGACCTTTGCACCATTGTTAGGCAGATTTACATGCAGTACCCTTTGGGAACACAACACACAATTAAGACTACAGGTGTAAGCACAATCTCACCATTGGTTTACGTCTGTACTACACAGTTTTGTCGTAGCAGGGCTGAGCAGCCAGGCTTATCTCAAGAGGGATGTGAGCAGTACAAGATGTTAAACAAAGGACTTGCAATCACAGTGGCTCAAACAAAAGGTTATTCAAGGTTTCATGGTAAAACAATATTTATTTACACAGTCACTTAGAAAAGATTCCACTAGCAATAAGCAGCTAAATATCACACTATAATACACTCCAGTACTGAACCAATACGTTTCTGAACAAGTTAGGCACCCCAGAGGTGAAAGCAGAATGACACTTCAGTAACTTTAAATAGGAGTAAAAGACATAAGTTATAAGAATCAAACACAAATACTTTCTCAGGCAGGGCAAATAGATTCAGTTCACTAGTAGAGGCAATTCAATTCACTAGGCCTGGGCCAGTGTCTTGGATAGGATAGCACAGTTCTGGTAGTAAACGGTTAAGTCTTTGCCAATGTTCTCAGAAGTAGTTTGCACGAAAAAGAGTTATATAATGGATTAGGAGCAAACAAGACTCCAAAGTTGGGAAAGTTTCACAAACTTTCACTTCGGCAGAGAGGAGTTCTCAACCACGTTTGCACAGTACCTTGGTATCATCTGTAGCTGAGGCAATTGTTCCTGGCAGTTCCTGCAGATCTCGCTGTTCCTGGGCCTCAGTCGTGGGGGCGAGAGGAAGAACACCAGGAGGTTCCTGCACTGCACGGGGATGGATCCACAAGCTTGGCTAAACGTCGGTTAAGGTGCGAGTGCCTTACAGTCCACAAGCTGGTATCCTTCTCATTGGCTATCCGGTTTTCAACAGCACTCTGAAGAAAATTCAACAGTATAGAGATGGCTTCCAGGTGGCTTGCGAGTTGGTTGTTCCCACTAGCTCAAGGGAAGAAGTCGTTCTTGATGGGGCTTCTCTGTCAAGGGAGATTCAGGTGATTCAGACATGCATCAGGGCTTCACCGGGCAAACCAACGGTACAGGAGTTGCAGCAGTCGTCTTCCTTCAGCTCGTCTTCAGTTCTTTCATTTCAGTGGTCGACTCTGCCTTCCAAGTTCCATATACCGGATTTTTAAACCGTTTGCTCCCATTCATTCCAGCCTAGCTGTCACTCACCCAGCAGGGTGGCTGTCCTTGCTGGACAGTCAGCCAGCCAATCAGGCCAGAGTGCATTTGGGTCTCTTAGGAGACTAAGCACAGGGAGTTCCGGCCACACCCTCCCTTCCTGCCCACCCTAGATCAATTTTACATTGGCAGATGTGGTGGATGACATCTGTGGTTTGTGTGCAAGCAATGGACATGCACACATCCCAGCTGTAATTGTTTGGTGTTCAGGCCTGTGTACAGGAGGGTGCAGAGTCCTCTGACGGGCCCATAGATCAGAGCACACCCTTTAGTACCTGTAAAACAAGATAGCTGCACCTTGAGGAGGTTGGGGTGCAGGATTCACATACTCCAACACAATTCAATACGGACAACTCAAAGGATCAGCACAGAGACTGTTAAGCTCATAGAGGTTTATTTTTATTTCATGCCACTGCTGGACACAGAACAGCCCCTGTGCCCTGGTTGAGCTCCCAGCCTCAACCAACACCCAGCATCACACAGAGCTAATTTTTATAGCCAAATGTGAGGGAGCAATCTGCCTCTACTGTTCCTGCACAGTCTTAGACAACTTTATCGTTAGCATTCGCTTACTGGGCAATTAATTTTAATTGAACTAAACCTTCAAAATGAAATACACTCTAGTATGCATTCCTGACTCTTCTTCGGTGCTCTGTTCAATTATAATTGGTGCAGCTGGATTCTTCAGATAAGGTTTTCGACCAGGCCCAATTTAATGTCTGGTTACTGCCTATTTGTCAACATTCTTAAAGCTTACTACCCTTGAATGTTTCAACTTTAAAATGATCTCATCCCACACTCTCTGCTCATTTTAGCCACATTTTCCGTACATGCATTTTCATTAAAGGCATTTAGCCAAGGCGATTTTCTGTCTATGTACAGAAAATGTTATTGTCCATTCTGTGCCTTGCCACCTTACTACATCATGGTAATGACATTTTTCTACCTTATAAATACAATGCTTTTTTGAATATGTGTATATACTAACATTATGAATACCAATTTTGCATAATTACAACACCATATAAATCCATACAAATTTATCTGCTTCGATTTAAGTGTAGGGGGGGTGCCTTCCACTTCATTCAGCTGTTGATTCAATATATCTTTATTTGGGTCCTCCACTACACTCCCTCATTTTGAACGTTTTTTGTTTGTAAAACAACAACTTTGAACCATATTCGATGTCTATTCTCCTTAATATTTATCTAAACACATCTTAACACGATCTTATAATTTGGCACATACTACTCATATTGTTATTTAAAACAAACATGTGTGTGTCACCTCCTTTCATGTAAGCCCTACTTCCTGTAATCGTTTGACTCTAATCTAACTGTATGCCTTGGACGATTCACAGCCATTGTGAGACTCAAGAGGTTTGGTCAATCTTTGAGGTAACCCAATAGCCCATTGTTTCTTCGTATGTCACACCTTTCTGCAACTCCCACCCCAACAAAGTACAGTCTCTCCTTGATCACCTTCTCCTGCCCATGCATATTGTTTTTACTTTGTCCTTCCCTCTTTTCCACACTCTTTCCTTTTCCGTATCTTCCGTTGTAGTTGTCATGAGTTTGGCATTAGTGGACCATCTGCGTCCTGTCGCCTTTTCCTTTCCATTGTGCTGTTTTCACAGTCGGTCCCCTGGGTTCTTTTGATGCTTAGACCAGAAGTCCATTGTTTTTTCCTTTTCACAAGAAGTTCACCTTTTTTAGAGTGTTTTTCTTTCAAAAGGGTTCATTGTTCAATGGGTCCTCAAGAGGGGACGATTCAGCATGGGGATGCAGGGTTGGGGAGTCTTTTTTGCAGACGCAATTCAGCATCAGGCTTTCACTGGGTTTCTCTACAACCCCACTCTCTCCTCACGCGGTTCAACGTTAATTTCCCAAGGCATACCGGTCCCTTGACGTATACCTGTAATATAAAATGGAATGAGTTTCTTTTGTAAAATAAACAGGTCCCTACTATTTAATACATTTCCTACCAACCCAGTTCCTTAAAACCTCTTTTCGCATTGGCTCTTATACCTTATTCCCTAGAAATGGAGACATTCCCTCTTATTTGACACTCCTTCCTCCTAGACAAGCTACAAAACATTTTCTTTTAAACATTTCCCTTTTGTGGGTCATTTTCACACCATAACTAAAATACCCCCCATTCTTAGCTCTATGTCTGCTGGCTTAGAAAATGATTTTTGTTTTCAATAACACAAAATATATCACATTCTTCATGGGACACATTTTCCGCTTCCGGTTGTCACATGCAACCCTAAGGAGACAAAACAATTAAAATAAAGATGTCTTCTTCTTTCCTTGTCTTCTAGGCTCGTCCCTAGTAGATGACAGAAACGTCCTTGGGGATCCCCGTCGTCTGTAGAAAGTCAAAATAAACACAAAAGTAATTCGGGCATTTGCAAGGGGTCAGGTTTTCTTCCCGACTTTAACCCCCTTCCTCCTTTTCTGCTAGCAAAAAATACTCTCTGGGTCCTTCTCCCCTATTCGTTGGTGCACATAAGCAACTATTTTCCAACCACCCCGCGGGGATACTTAGTTTTGGCTGGGTTCTTTGCCTAGTTTAGCTGCATTCTTCCAGGTTAGCAGTACATTCTTGCTGCTTAGCTGCACATACTTCTTCAGCTTAGCAGTAAATTCTTGCTGGTTAGCTGCACATACTTCCTCAGCTCAGCTGCCATTCTTCCTATTCTTTTATTGCCGTTAGTTGGACCATGGTCTATGCTTGCTTTGTGTTCATACTAGGGAGATAAAACAGAGGCTTTTCGCTGCACACCGTCCCTGTCTAACTTGATCTAGCCTACCCCTGTATCTAAGACTGTGGCACCAATTCTTACTGCGTGCCTCCACCTTTATTGTTCCCATTAATGTTTGCCTATTCTAATGCTTGATACCCTCTATCATAACAATATTTTTGGCATTATGTACATGAAAATGATTACTCAATTTCAATTTTACTTCTATCTTCTTTGGTAGTCTGAAATGGCCATGTTGTTATCTATTTCCTACTCTTTCCAGAACTGTTGTACCCGTCCTAGGAAAAACAGCAAACTTTTGAAGACATTGGGCCTCATTACGAATCCGGCGGTAACCGCGGTGGTAAAACCACCTGGTTACCGCCGGACTCGTATTACCATTCCGCCTCCGTGACTCCCGGAAATACCAGGGCATTACAACCCTGGTGTCCTGGGAATCCCGGAGGAAGAATTGTGTAAATCTCCATTCCCATTGAGTCCTATAGGACTCAATGGGAATGGGGAAGTGGAAACACTGGCACCATCTCATGATGGTGCTGGTGTTTCCACGTCCGCCTGCAGGCGGGAGGTGTTCAACCCGCCAGGTCAGACCTGGCGGGAAGATCATCTCCCGCCTGCAGGACTCGGGATCGGGCGGTCCGGAATTAACAGTGGCGGCGGGTTTACCACCACTGTTAATTCCGACCGCCCGACCTGTAATGAGGCCCATTGTGTCTCTTTCTCCCTTGTTCCTGTTACTCACCTGGATCCTCTTACCTTTAGTGTTGATCGATTGTGTGTTCACACCCTTTTGGCGTGAACTAGTACTTACCTTTTTCTCTTTTCTCCCTAATTTAAGGCCATGCAGTCAATTCCTTGTGCTTTCACAAGAGGTCCAAAGCTTGTCTGTAAAATAAATCAAAATTGTTACAGGCATTCACAAGTTGTTTTGCTTACTTCACCATATTTATTTAAAATGGCTTGTGCGAGTTTCTTTTGTTTAATTGACCCAGTTTTATCAGCCATACTCCTTTTCTTGGTCTTCATGGTCTCTTGATGTTCTTTATTGCCCAACGCTCCTTTTTTCTGTTGGCCAGGAAACCTCATAAGTGCTATTTGTTTTCCACTTTTTGCTTTTGTTTCATTTATGCTTTTGATTGTATCCCTTATCCTTTTATTCATTTGCCCAATTGTTCCTATTTCTCAATTTTCCCCTTATTGATTTTTGTATTCAAGATAACCACTAATTTTCAGTATTTATTTATTTATTTATTTATTTATTTATTTATTTATGTATTTATTTATTCCTGTGACCAATCCATTTGTGCTTCCTCGCCTCTTCTCTGACCCTACATTCTTCCTTTTCCCTTTATTTCCCTTCCCTTGACCCTTGGCTAGGGATGCAAGATTCTTGTCCTTACCCTCCCCTTGATTTTTGTTACTACTGTATGTGGGCGACTCATAAGCAGGGTTGCTATACCCTGTGGCTGCTTTTAGCTCTCTGTAATGGGTAGAGTCCCTCAGGCTTACTTCCCTCGGTTCCTGTTTCATGTGGGGCAGGCGTTGCTGCAGGTGTGTCACCCCCCTCAGTGCATATATATTTTTTTTCCCAACCAAGCTGCGGGAGGTTCTTCCTCCTTTCCTTGTTCTTATGTTTTTACAATTTGAGAACAGCATAGCATTTTCTAACTTTTGCTTGTATATGCGGCATGCAAGTAAGTTGCCATGCGTTGTAAGATGGCTTTAGATGAAGACTCAATTTGTGGCCGCGGCATAAACATCTTGTGGGCAGTACCTCTAATCCACTCCTCCACTTGGAGTAATGTTTTCTGGGCTTAATTCTGTTTCTAACAATATACTTACGTGAGTCCAACACGCCCATTACTATAAGTGAGCACCAATCCAGTCTCTTCCCGCCAAATTATTAATACCGCCAATTTATTCAAGAACATCAATCTGTGTGCGATTCCCTCTCAACTATAGAATCGCATAAAACCCTTACTTGATTTAAACCAACAAGGAGACAAAATTCCTTACATGTGACATACAACAGGACATGTATAAGCGACACTTAACAGACTAGACAAACACCAGCTGGACACACATATACCTGCCTTCTAATCAATACCCCGACATGGGGTGTAAACAAACCCCATTTGTGCCGTCTTTAATCGTCACCGTAGCCTAGTCTATTATGTGAGCTCTGGGTTCACGTTTCTTCTGACCGCTGTACTAAAGTGCAGGAACAAGGCAAATCCTCTTACGTTTTTCTCTTGGGTGCCCCCCGGTAACCTTAACGTTTTTCTCTCGGGTGCCCTCCCCGGAAACCTTTACGTTTTTCTCTCGGGTGCCCCCCGGTAACCTTTACGCTTTTCTCTCGGGTGCACCCCCTGGAAACCTTTACGTTTTTTCTCTCGGGTGCCCCCCCCCCCGGTAATCTTTACATTTTTCTCTCAGCTGCCCCCCGGTAACCTTTACGTTTTTCTCTCGGGTGCCCCCCCGGTAACCTTTCACTTGAACCACTACTGTCCTTCATGATTCTTATTTCATTCTGATTGCTCTTTATTTATTTGCCATATTTCCCTATTTTATGGCTGCCTTTTTTTTCCTGCAGGCCATCTGTTTCTACCTCGTGTCTGCAAATGTTCATAATTTGCTGCCTGCGCTGGAATTTCTAAAATCCTTCATCTTTTTTTTTCGTTATTTCTTCACCATGTTATACAGCTGGCTATATGCATCACTCTCCACACATACTAAAATCTTTTACTTCTCACTCACCCAATCTCATTTGCTTTCTGCCGCTTTCATGCCTTCAAAATTGCTTGTGTTTAACTAAAGCATGCCCTAAATAATCATGTTTTCCCTGGTAAACTCAACACCGTCATCATGCTTTCACGCTTTGTCATTCAAGCCTTTCTTCATTCATCTAATTCCTGCGATACCAGAATCTCAACCGCTCGTCTCAAGCCAAAAGTGTTTCCCTATTTAATAAAAATGTTCTCCACTCCGGCTGACAAGGCCTCAAAATTGTAAACTACCACCCCTGGTTATGACTCCATGCAAACTGACCTACCACACACGGTAGAACTCCTAGAAAAAGCCTTTAGGAGCACCCCAAAAACCCCCTTCACTACATGTGTGCTATCCCCAAAATTCCCCCAAAAGCAGGTCACAGATGATCCAGTAACCTCCTTCAATTTCAGGGGCATTCTAAGTCAAAATGATATAACGCATGAATGGCAATGGACCATTCAGCTACATGGCAGAGCCTGCTCCTGCCCGCACGTTGCTTTAAAAACCCCATGAAAACTCACTTGCTTCCCATCTCATGAAGTTTAACACTACCTCTTTTAACTCTAACACTATTTCTGTAGCTGTAAAATAACCCTTGCTCATGTCATGCCAGGTTCATGCTACAATCCGTTTTGTTGCACTTTATCGTTAGGGTGCTATTGCAGGGACATCATTTGGGGGTCGCCAGGGATCACAGCTGCAACCCCTGAGGTATCCCTTGTTGCCCCGCAGTCTCCTTTGCTACCCAAAATAAAAATGTTTAAAACTTTTCCTACAGAGATATCATCTGAGGTCAAGGGTCATGAGATGTCACGTCTGCTACCTCTATCATTTTGGTGGAATGACGTCCCTGTGTCATTACTTCCTTTTCACTACCACATATGCTAATGCCTCCGGCACTTTCCTTTCCCCGCCATACTTACAAAACCCTGCTCATTCTTTTCTCGTGTACTTATCAGTGTTAAATTGTATTACTACACTGTCATCCTTGCAGGCATCTCACAAAAATCCTCACAGGCTCTAAAAGTGCAGAGTGCTGCAGTATGCAACTCTCAGTATTCTTTGGAAGAATACACATGACTTAACGCCAGATGAGCCGCTCACTGTCTATCCATGGAGGAAAGGCTACTTTTTAAAATCACAAATGTAAGTCTTACACAGCGCTGGTATATTTAAGTGATGCCTCTGCTAGAGTCGGTTCAGCCCAGTGGCGGCTGGTGACTTTGGAAGTTGGTGAGGCGTACACATCTTGGTGGGAATTTGGGAGCGAGCTAGGCCACCTTACACCAAATAGTGTGACGGTGGCTTCTCCCTCTGCAAGGCATTTTGTAAAAATGTCCTCCAAGATGTGCAATTTACTGTCCAAGCCCACAGAAATATGACATCACAAATCCTGGCCTAATTATGAGTCTAAACAGCCTGGAATCCACTGAAATGTCGGGAATGTTTTTTTCCCAGCTCTCAGACATCTGGACTGGACTAATGTGAAGGCATTAACAAATAATGCATACAAAAACAATTTTCTAAAATGAAACACCTATCAACACCATCAAAGGCAGTTCACAAAAATGGGAACACTGTGCCTCTGCCATACAACGCACATACACAATAGACTTAACTAAAAGTCCACTTATCAGAAATACAAAGCAATATCTGTGCCAAGGTGACTGCAAACAAAGGGTATGAAAGCCAGGTGTCCAAAGAGCACCCCATTGGGTGACATGTATGAGACTGGTGGCATTCACAGCTATGCACAGACACAGATTCTGTCCTTTGTAGGATCTCTGCCAGCCCAGAAAGGGGTTGAGAGCGAGGAGAAAGCTAAATTAGACTATGACCTCCATTCTCTAGCTCCTTCAGAGCCACGCATGCTATAGAAAGCAACATTCATACACTGACTGCCATATTCCATTTGCCTAAGTTGCTGGCAGTCCTGCATGTATGTGTCACTGGGACGGCTGGTGCAATGACCCAGCCAATATCTTCTGTGATGCTCAGCCAGGGCCAGGTTGCCTCCCTGCACCAGGCTGCTTGCCACCCCTCAATATAAAGGAATAGAAATTAAACTAAGACCTGTTTCATTGTCACCACTGGGTCCCCTATTGGGTGCGCAGAATGGTCATACACAGTCTTGAATTCCCCCTCCTCATGCAAGGAATAAAATCCCAATTTAACAAGTCAATCAGGCGTGCTCACCCTGCAAACTCAGTGTTAAAATACACCACTACTGCTAGCATTCTGTTTCCATACAGCACTTAACAATAAATAAACACATGCACCCACCTCGCTGCAGGACCTACCTCGGTGAGAGGCTTTTTCAGCATGCAATACGAGTTGCAAGCACTACTTAAATCCTGAGCTATCCCCCAGTGCTCATGGACTCCGTGTGACCAGCTGCTGTCCCCATTAACCAAATAAGCTAATGCCACAGGGCTAAACTCCCCGTCTTGTCCCCAAACCATGGAATGCTTTTTCTAGTGAACTTGGCGCAGAACCATCCCTCCTCATTTCTCACAAAATTCTCAACCGTGCTTTGGTTACCTACCTCTATCAGTTCCCCCAGCAGTGTCTGTACTTATCCCCTTTTTGCTAAATTAACCACTATGCTGTGTTTTACTTAATATACTCTATCCAGTCTGAGCTTAACATGCAGCTCATTCATAGTAACTACAATATATATCTATTTGTCCTATAACCACAGGTGATGCTTCATCACGCAGCCCCTAGTGTATTCCTTTTTACCGTAATCTGCAAGCCCCTTCCTTGTAATAGCACCACAGTGCCTACGGGCTTCTGCATGCTCCATGCTACTAGGAATTGCTCTTTCCTTTTCAGACGTCAGTAGACCCCAGAGGCGTTTTTATTGGAGGGCTGATGGGGTGGCTGCCCAGTGTCCCCCACAATGCTGCCTGGTATAAAGCAATATTCCAGTTTACATCAGGCTTAAATAGCACATGCCAGAAAAATTTGATTGTGTGCTGCTGAGGCTCCAAACCCATTGCCTGTCGGTTTTGACAAGTACATTCTGCCTTGATCAATTAAAACATGCAATGCCTTTCTTTTTTGTTGTGGAATACATAGTTTGGGTAACACAACCTTTGTAGCGTTACTTTCCCCCTGTGGGAATGTTGCTGATCGTGTGCAATAGCCAAATTTGAAATCCATGTTCATCCATGGAGGTTCAGAAGTTGTCTCAGTGTGTTAAGCACTTATTGTAGGGATATGTGTTCATGTGAAATATCAGAAGGGCACATCCCCGTAAGGCTGGCTGAACCGTCTTTAAATCTGAAGTTCACAAACATACCTGCACATTTACATGGGTTTGCAGCACAAGCAGCGCAATTAGCAGCACTGTTTCTGCACCAGATAGGGGTTAAAATGAGTTTGTTCAGCTGGGCATTCTTAAAACCTAAGCAATCCCTTAAAAGATGTGCATAGAATATCTGTCCAAGCGGCAAACAAGTATGCACAGTCCAGACTGTGCAGCAAAAGTGTTCATGCTTGTATCCCGGCTATGCCAACAGACGTCACAGTGATCCTGGTCAAATCATGTAGAATCCCTTGCATTACTGTGCTGTCTTCTGCGAGGTTTTACCTACTTGCATGCTGGAACTCCCCTTGATATTGGAGAAACTGACGCTAAAATCATTCCCATGTTGTGTAGCTCCCGTCTGTAATATTTTGGGTTTTAAAATTGTCAGGTTTGGATATACGGGTTGTGTACTCTTGCAAGTCAGTTTTATAACATTAGATTGTTTTAGTTCATGTTAAGAGCTGGAAGGGAAAGTGCTCAACTGCTTGGAATTGCAATATTAGCACAAATCCCAGCTTCACCCCTTAAACGCTGTGTGATCCTGGGCATCTCATTTAATCTTTTATTGCCTAACATTTCTTAATTGCCAGTCTCTAAACCTTTCGAAATCGTCAGCCCTTCAGGGTGATTTTCTTCTCCGGGTATGTTTTTCATTGTGATAGTGAGCATTGACATATTGAATACTACAGGCACTTGTCCACTCGATCTCTAATGGCAATGTAATTTGAAAACCATGTCCCACTCCTACTCTCAGTATGCCTGGATAGAGACACTTTCCCGGCAGCTTCTAATCTGCCTTCACTATTTATGCCATCCTATGTGCAGCTTTCCCCTTCTTTACAGTATATTCTATCCATACTTGAGCACTTTTGCATTCTCTGAGGCAGCTAATGTGAGTTCTCTGCCTATTCTGGATTACATGTATCTTTCACATACAGTCCTACATTAATACTGCAGGCTGCATATTTTTCCCGGATGCTATTTGATAAAAGTATCTTGTTTCTATACTAGAAGAGAAGTTACCCCTTCTTATACTGCTAATGTGGGCCTTCAAATGTGTACTTGTTTATTATTCTGCTTGAAGCAGGAATGGAGAGGGCATGGGATTTAGAAGGCGTAAACATGCTTGTCTTAAATGCTGCACGGCCGCATAAGTATGTTATCACAGAAAATAAGGCTTCTAGGCAATACTGAGTGTTCCCACACAGATGCCTCTCTTAAACCGGGTGAGACGCGCACAGGCTATCAGAAAACAAATGTATTTCTTTGCCAAAACTCATTGGCACTACGCAAAGATGTCTTTTTGCCCATGACTGTTCATACTTATCAGAATGCATCACTCTTGTTGGCCCTTCGGACCCTTCTTGTCAGTCCCATATATATATATATCTGCCTTTAACATTCACAACTGGGCAGTTCTACCATGGACATCACTCATTTTGTATGCAAAGCACCTTATTTTCAAAAATATATGCAATGTATAAGACGCATGCACTCGAGCATTTTCTAGATCACTGAAATAGCCTAACAATTACATCGGCTGTTGGCCTGTCTCTTTTTCCATACAGCTTTGCAAGGCAGGTTCATTTGCCGGGCAGTGTTTATCTCAAAACTGTCTTTGTAAATTCCTTTCTTGACAAATCACTGCTCACTTTCGTGGGCCATAAAGCAAGCATGTTTCATTTCTCTTGTACTGGCTGCTTCTGATGTTAAAAATAAAACCTCATGATCTTTTAAATCACTACCTGCAACCTTATACGCACATTTTAACAAAACCAGCTTATAATATATATTTTATTCTTTTGAGTTTAGGCGCCCTCGATTTCATTTCACTAAGCTCTGTCTTTGCTTCAGGCTCACAGTTCCTGGTTCTTGCCGGACCTCCCCTACTTTTCGCTCAGCGCGCGCTTAACGCACGAGAACGGTACTTCTATAAATCATTATAATTCAGCTATTTTACTGCGAAAATCTATCGTTCTTGGCACGATTTGTCAGTTATCTTGTCTTCTACGAGGACATCACCAATTTAACTCCATAGCTGCTGGTTTGAAACAAAATGTTTTTGCTTAAATTGTACCAGCTTTTTTGCACTTTTGACAGGCTGTCTAACTCTTTTTGGGATGCAATCACCACAAATTTGTGTACTTTAAACTATAATATCTATTTTAATGCAATTTTTTGCAATTTCAAAACCTTGGCTTGATGCCAATTTTTTAATTTAGCTTAAAATATCATTTTTATACTAGTTCCAATATTTTTACAGTGCACATTCAGTTATGCCATAAGATAAATCACATGAACAGCCGCACACTTAGACACACAACATAATATAACGTGACAAAGTTCAGACACGATCTGGTCAGCTGCATGCGAGCCCCTCATGAATATTTTACTCTTGTTATTGATTTTAAATGCAGTTAATATTTTTGGTTTGTTCCCAAATCTTGACTGCCATTATTCTTTTTCCCTGTGTCCCTGTCGGCTAGGGCAGTTTTCACTCACCTTTGTTCTCCCGACCCTCTCGATCACTGCCTTCTTCAGGTTTTTGTCTGGTTAGCTTCCCGTAGGAATGGAAATGGAGATGTTCATAAACATGGGCTCCTTCAGGTCCCGACTGCAGTCTCAATTACACTACCATTGTCTACGGGGAGTTTCACAGTCTACTCAGCCGGAAATGGCAAAGGACTCGTGATTTTGCCGAAGACCTAGAGTTACTTTGTGTCAACGGCCATTAGGTGTTTTATTTTAATCAATAGTTGATGGTCAACAACCATCCTTCTCGCTACAAAATGTACAGAAGGGAGCAGAGTCCTCTGACGGGCCCATAGATCAGAGCACACCCTTTAGTACCTGTAAAACAAGATAGCTGCACCTTGAGGAGGTTGGGGTGCAGTAGCCACATACTCCAACACAATTCAATAAGGACAACTCAAAGGATCAGCAAAGAGACTGTTAAGTTCATAGAGGTTTACTTCATTCCACTGCTGGACACAGAGCAGCCCATGTGCCCTGGTTGAGCTCCCAGCCTCAACCAACCCCCAGCATCACACAGAGCTAATTTTTATAGCCAAATGTGAGGGAGCAATCTGCCCCCACCATTCCTGCACAGTCTTAGAGAACTTCATTGTTAGCATTAGCTCACTGGGCAATACATTTTAATTGAACTTAACTTAACCTTCAAAATAAAATACGCTCTAGCATGCATTCCTGACACTTCTTCTGTGCTCTGTTCAATCATAATTGGTGCAGCTGGATTCTTCATATAAGGTTTTCGACCAGGCCCAATTTAATGTCTGGTTACTGCCTATTCCTCAACATTCTGACAGCTTACTACCCTTGAATGTTTCAAAATGTTCAGTACATGCAATTTCATTAAAGGCATTTAGCCAAGGCAATTTTCTGTCTATGTACAGAAAATGTTATTGTCCATTCTGTGCCTTGCCACCTTACTATGTCATAGTAATGACATTTTTCTACCTTATAAATATGATGCTTTTTTCAATGCTTGTATTGTATTATGAAAACCAATTTTGCATAATTACAACACCATATTAATCCATACGAATTTCTCTGCGTAGGTTTAAGTGTGGGGGGGTGCCTTCCACTTCATTCAGCTGTTGATTCAATATATCTTTATTCTGGTCCTCCAGTACACCTGTGCAACGCTTCCAAACATTTCCAATTCTATGCTGGCCGCACTCTGGATTCATGTTCATCGTTGTGACAGCCACTCTCCAGACTTTGGAGCTATGGTGTGCTTTACAGTATATATTTCTGCATTGACATGGATGCTTGCAACTCTACCACAGTGTCCTGGGCTATGTGGAGTCCTGTGATGTCCGCTTAAAGCGCTTTTGGGCACAGTGTATGTATGAGCCATCCTTTCTCCATAAAACATGTTTCTAACTTCCATATTGACAGCAGTTCACTTTCAATTGCAAAAAGTAGCACTTAGCCAAGGAAAAATAATAAGTTCTCTCTGACTGGTAAAGCTGGCATTTATTTGAGGGAATTTAGTGAATCCTCTGCTCACATCTCCAGAACCTCCCCTATAGGTGAGAGCTGAACACCCCCAACGTATCTCTACACATGAGAAAGGTATTCACCTGCTCTGCTGGGGGCTTACCAGAGTCGAGTTGTCTCTCTGCTCAAATAGATGCTGGCAATAGACACTTAACATTCAATGGAAAGTGACGAGAGTTGTTACAGGATCGACGGATGGTCGATCCTGTAACAACTATGGTCCAACTATGTACTTTTATCATTTCCCTATAGTGTAGCTCATCTAGATCCCACCCCATCATCATAGGACCAGCTCATTGGAAATTCTTCCACTTATTTTTTGCAACTTCCTAGACTGGTCTGTTCAGGACAATCAGTGGTCCCTAAAGTTCTTGGATGGTCCTTCCAATATAAGGATGTTGATGTACAGGGAAAATAGTTGAATCCTCCAGATACAACATCCAGGACCTGCATCATGAAATAGGTGGTGGCACCTGACCCACAAAGACAAACCAGTAACATCATCCAGTCTCTAACATGGCACTTTATCATGTACCTTACACTATACACCCAACCAGGGCATAATTAAGTGACCTAACATTCCTCATGTGAACCTACTAACTTCAACTAGTCTTCATGATCTAGAAATACTCTTGAAAATATGGCATAATACATCCTGTTGTTATCCATGCAAATATACTGTGAAACACCGGGGAAACAGATGTTCTGCCACACATGGCACATGTCTTTGTTCATCAAGCAGAGAATCTGACAACACCTGTTCACTTTGATCATACTCTGAACTGTCATGCTGCAAACCATACTCTGAACTGTCATGCTGCCAACCATTCCCAATCTATCATGCTGCCAACCATTCTCAATCTACCAGATCTCTCTGCTACATCCAACATAGTGAAGCACATTATCCTCCTCCATAGCTTTGAAATGGTGGTCAAATCTAGCCTTCTCAATACTGGGATGTTTTGAATGGGTCCTGCCTGATCACACCAAAAGTTTGGCTTGGTAAGCAACAAGACCCTGTCATTCAGACTCCCGAAAGTATTTCCATGATCTCTATTGCTGCTCAACATTCATAAATAATCACTTAAGGTTCTCCCAGCTTGGCACACTCTCAAGTGTATACCTGACTGCACTTGTCAGGTGAGAAGGACCCCCCCAGAGAAATAGTAGGTATGTGCAGTCTTAAAATGCATCCTCTGTCATAGCCAATGGATCAACAGGCAACTCAGGACAGAGGTGACAAGGTTTAACATGTATAATACAGCACAAATATTGGCAGGCCTTGACGTTAAATTAAAAAGTGTTGAGGGGTTAAAAACAATGATTGTGCTCACTTTTGGTTTGTAGAAGTGTGAGGGCTGAGTGAGTGCTTTAGCCACTATTCAGTCGTATACTTCTGCAGAGCAGAATCCATGCTGTCACAATGGCACACATTAGGACCAGACTCTGCATACAGAGTATCTTTGGCCTACTGAAGGGATGGTCCCAGTGTTTCAATCATACAGGAGGCAGTATAATTTACAAGACAAACAAGTTGGAGAAAATATATGTCCTGTGTGCCATGATACACATGTTCATTAGGCGACATGGCCCCATGCTCCCAGATGTCAATATGTCACCCAAAGAGGAGGAGGATAACAAGCATATGAGTAGCATAGTAATGGCACCCAGTGAATGTGATGAGGCCACTGAAAGAACTGATGTAAGCAATAATCTTGCATTCTGGGGCTTCACTGGCCGACAATTCCCCGGTGCCAAGTTACAGGCCCGAGCATAGCAAGAACCTTAATGCTGGGCTGGACCCCAGTGCTAGTACTGTGCTTGTGAAGCCCACAGATGCAGGATTATTGAATACATGTTGGATTATTGCTAATAGCACCATGACATTTGACGTGCTAAAGGCAATTGGAAAAAGAAATAAAGCCCTGTCTTAGTGCTTCATTTGCAGCAGTGTCAAGGGAGAATCAGGGTTGCCATGGAAATGGAAGGCGGGGCCTACCAGGAGGTCAAGCTGACAGAGCGGAGCGAGTTGAGAAACTGGGTGGAGGAGCTCCATTAAGGTAAGTTAGGTGGGGTGCGACGGGGAGGTTTGAGGGGCTGAATTTGATGTGCAGGAGGTAGGGGAGGAGGGAAGGTAGATTCAGACTTGGTTTGGAGCAACCTAATTCAATCCTGAACCCACTGAGGGTGCTAATTTGAATTTCGTTTAAGGTCATTGAATTACACATGCATCACATGCTTGCATATAGTCACACAGCAAATCTTTCACAACCACTCTAAGATGACTGTGCTCTCCTCTTTTCATGTTATTAGGTGACTTTATCTTCAAGCTAAATAACACCCTTTCTGTCCCACCTTCCTGTTATGCAACACCCTTGCCCTCCCATATAACCTCATCACCGACACCCTTGCCCTCCCACCTATTTCATCCCCATCAACCCATATCACCCATCTCCCTCATCCAAAACACCCTTTCACCTTCTGTTAGGGAGAATTCTCTGTTTAGGCTGAATTTCCCTACCTAGTGAGTCCCCCAGCAGCTTTGCTGGATTTCTGGGGTTTATTTTTTTCTCCTGCCAAGAGTGAGACTCTTTTACTCTCACTCTTGGACATGTTGAACTGTGTTATCTTGGACAAACCTTGTGTTGAATGGGCTATGGGGTCTTTTACTCCATAGGGCCTCATGTATTTTTGTGATGTGGGTTACACAGCACCCTCTGTGCAGTAACCCAGGGGTGTCCTAGGGACTCCCCAACATAGACTCCATACCCTGGGACTGACTACTGTCTCCCAGGGCATGTAAAGTCACCAAAGACTTTGCTAGTCTTGAATCCTGAACAGAACCAGTACAAACCATCATATTGTGGACGTACTGGCTGGGGCAATTCAATTGCCCCAGGGTCTGTTAGTCGAGGGGGCACGTCTCCGTCCCCCCTGATCGAGTTTTGGCTGGTGGCAGTGGAAACTACTTTTTATATTCGACCGCGAATATTTCCCTATGGGATTTCCCATTGTTTTAGGCTAACACATTTAATTATTTATTTACGGTAGCCTTAAACATACCGCCGGTTTATATATTTATTATTATAACTCCGGTCGGGTTATTTTGCCAAAACTTGATCCTAAAATGGCGTTGGTGTTCGCCTCTGTAACTCTGACCCAAAGTGGAGCCCTTTGTTCCACTTTTGGCGGGCTTCTCCACAGAAGCCCTCCAAAGTGGTGCCACTCTGTCTGGGGTACTTAGGAGGGGTGGAGGGGGATTTAGGCACCCTGGAATGAGTTACCTTGGTAACTCAAGTCGCACTCCGTCCTGATTGGCCCAAGTGGTGAGCCGCCCGGCTCACCACTTAGCATGTTTGAGTGACAGCTAGGCTGGGTGAATTGGGGTTTGCTGCATAAAAGCAGGGCTTTGGGGACTGGAACTTCAGAAGTCGCCACAGGACCAAGAATCCGACGAGGGAAGAGCTGAGCCGACCTGCTTCGACGACACCAACCGGTGGAGCCCTGCTGAACCGTCTCACCACTTTTCCCAACGACCGAGGAGAACTCTTAACGGAGTGGCTCCTTCCCTTGACTGGTGGGGACAACCAGTTTTCGCCTTCTTTCCGCTCTTCGAGGTATCTCGTGGCCGCCTTGCCTGTGCCAAGCACCCCGGCAACCGGAATACCACACTTTTACCCCCAAACCGCGAAAGTCGGTACAACCCTTTAACCGGAGGACTCCGCGGCTGGTTTCTTCCCGGGCAGTGCTACGACCTTCCTCTTCTGCTCTTCAGTGAGATTTTCTTCTCCCCTGACCGACGTCGAGCCTTGCTGTCACTGCCTGGAACAACTGCCACCGCTGGAGGATCCTTTCCGCTTAAGGTACCGTGTTCTGCCTGGCTTCCCTTGCCACCGACTGTACGGGGTAGATTTAGTCCCCGGCTTTCGAACCTGGGAGTGCCTGGGACACTTTGGCTAAACTTTCTGAGCCACTCTATACTCTTTCTAACTCTTTGCAAGACTTTGAATCCCTAATAACAGTGTGATCTTGGGCACATTTTCGCTCCGGCTACTCTAAGAGTGGGCCCTGCCTAGTGACTTTTGCTCACTTGTGACTTTGTACTTCTTTGAGCCTATTGCAAGTGTTCTGAACCTTAGAGTGGTGTGTTTAACCTATTTTCTGCTTTTCCTATCCCTTCCTTGAAATCTACTAGAGTGTCATCTAACGTTAAGCACTCACCTCTGTTTGAATTATGTGGTGTTAACCTAGAGTTGTCTAGATAGGAAGAAGGGTTGAAACTACTTTCCTAATAACTGTGTTTGAAGTGTTTTACTATATTTTGCTAGAGTCTTTTTAACTTATGTGTATTTTAAAATAAATAACCATATACTTTTGAAACCAAGCTCTGGTCAGTGTTTGCTTGTGCTATTGTGTTTTGGTACCTATTGTGTATACTTTACATACTGCCTAACTCTTCTTGAGGGAAGTCTGACTGCTCAGCCACAGCTACCAGGTAAATCTGGGTGGTGCGGACTGCTACCAAGTGGGTTTACTGCTATACCTGTAGTCTTAAATCTTTTGCAGTGTTCCCCAAGGGAACTGCACAGGTTTATGCCTAACACTGGTGTACAGCGGTGGGATTTGTATTGAGTATACATTTTAGTGTGCTTTAGACACCTTAGTGCAACTAACCACAAAGCTTAGCACTAGAAAAGTAAAACCTCTAACATGTCAGTTATAGAAAGCTATAGTCAAGAGTCCCTGGCAGCCAAAACTGCTGATTGTTTAAGAGTGCTCTGTAAACATAAGGATCTCATGACTAAGGGCAAGAAAATGGAGCTGATTGAAAGATTGTTAGCTAACCAAAGTCTGGGTGATGGTTCAGAGGAACCTACCACTCCAGCAACTGTAGATAACAGTATAGAAATTAACATGGAGCAAAATGTTGATGATTCTGAGGAAGAGTCAGAAGAGGAGGGTGAGGCTGTTGTGACTGTCCCCCCTAGGCCTCTGCCTGCTCTACCTGCTGTACCTACTGGGCCCTTACCAGGCCCCACATTTAGTCCTCAGTACTTTGAACTAGAGAAAATGAAACTGGAATTGGAGTATAAGAAACGTAATGCTCAAACTGACAAAGAACTAAGGCTAAGGGAAATGGAGCTCAAGTATGAGCTAGAAATAAAGAAATTATCTGTTGAGAATGCTTCTCTCTCTGGCTCCTCTAGAAGTTCCAGTCCTAAAAGACCCCGGATGCCTAAAGAATTGGTTGGTATGTATGAGCCTAAGTTGGATGTGTTGGATTGGTTGTCTCTGTTTGAATATAATCATGGGCTCCAGAACATCACAGGAAATGACTTACTCACCTGGTTGTTCTCTAGGCTTCCCCCTGTTGCAACTGATGTGGTAATGGAGATGGGGGAGGAGGATAAGAAGGACTATGAATGTGTGAAGCTAGCTTTGATAGCTAGGTTTGGGAAGACCCCTTCCCAGTATCTTAAGAGGTTTAGAAGCCTCAAAAAGCATGATGGTACCCCTTGGGCTACCTGGGTGAGTGAAGGGTTGAAAAACTTAGAGGGATGGATTAAGGGTTACAAAGTGAACACTTATGAAGGTATGAAGAATTTGTTTATGTTGGAGACTATTTATGATGCCTGCTCTCCTGAGCTCAGACAGCACTTGGCTGATTCCAAGGAATTAGATTCCCGGAAACTAGCTAAGGCTGCTGACTTGTGGGTTGCCAACAGGGCCACTCACAAGGATTCTGGGGTAACTCAGAAAAAGGATGGGGAAAAACAGCCTAAAAGGGACTCCAAAGAGAATTCTAATACTACAAATTCCAAAGAGGGCCCCAAACAAAACTATAAGGGTAAGCCACAAGGGAAACCGAATCAGGCTAGTGTACCTTCTGGTCCCAGACCAGAAGGGGGTCAGAACAAGCCTCCATTCCAGCGAGCCTTTGGCTCATGCTATGTTTGTAAGGCTACTGACCATGTGAAAGGAGATCCCAGATGTAAGGGTAAACCTTCAGGGGTCCAGCTTGCCTCCTTAGCCTTCGCTCCAGAAGAGGAAGTACATATGGCAAGTGGAAACTTTCTATTACTAGCTGATGAACCCACTGGAGTCTCAGCTAGTGTTTCTTTAGTCTCTCTGGGGTTGTGGGAACAACAGAATTTAGATGTATATAACTCTATCCCAGATAATACTAAAGAGTATTACAAGGACAGTGTCCAGGTGAATGGTCAGGAGACTCCTGCCATTAGGGACACTGGGGCCAGCATAACTGTGGTGGATGAATCATTTTTCAAGGCAGAGGATGTTGCTAAGGCACCCAAATGCCTCACCAAGTTAGCTGGTGGGCCTGTGCAGATGTGTCCCCAGTTACCGGTTCTCATCCAATGTAATGATATGGCTGTAAAAATACCTGTCAGTGTACAATGTGAAGTGCCAGGTAGGGTTCTGTTGGGTAATGACCTCAAAGCTCTTGGAGTTGTATCTCATACCCCCAGACCCCCTAGCAAAAGGTTACAGGAGCTCACAAAACCTGCAAGAGAGAAAACCCTGAGAGGGTTATCTCAGGAGATGATGACAGAAATCACTCCTCTCCCACTGGAGCAACTTACTGCAGTAACAACCAGATCTGGAGCAAAGGGGCAACCCAAGACTCCTAGGAAAAAGCCAGCAGCAAGCACTCCAGTGCTTCCAACAAGGACTTCCCCGAGGTTGTCCAAAGTTACACCTGTAACTCCACCTCCAGCTGAGGCTGAGAGGGAGGTACAACCCTGTGTGGTTGAACTAGACTCTGAAGAAGAGCTAGAAGGAGGCCCAAACCTTATTGGAGATTTGGACCCTGAGGACCATCCTGAGCTGCAGTCTTTACTGGCAGAAGGTGGGCCCAGCAGGGCAGCTTTTCGTAAGGGGCAAAGAGAATGTCCAACTCTGGAAGGTCTCCGCCACCAGGCAGCTTCTCAGGCTGATGGGCAAGAGCCTGGGAAGTATAGGTTACACTGGGAAGATGGCCTCTTCTATAGTGAACCGACTGAGTCTGAACCTGGAGACTACAAGCGCCTTGTAGTCCCCCAAGAGAACAGACAACAGTTCTTACAACTAGCCCATGAGATACCTTTGGCTGGTCACTTGAGTTTCAAGAAGACCAAGGAAAGGCTCTCACTCTACTTTTATTGGCCAAAGATGGGGGCTGAAGTATATAGACATTGTAAGAGCTGCCATACCTGCCAGACTTCTGGTAAGGTTGGATCCAAGAATGTGGCACCTTTAGTGCCTCTCCCAGTTGTGGGAGTCCCATTTGAGAGAGTAGGGATTGACATTGTTGGTCCCCTTGATCCTCCAACCTCCTCAGGCAACAGGTTTATACTTGTTGTAGTAGACCATGCTACTAGGTACCCTGAGGCAATTCCTATGAGGACTGTTACAGCTCCGGCTGTGGCTAAGGCCCTCCTTGGTATTTTTACCAGGGTTGGGTTTCCTAAGGAAGTAATCTCTGACAGGGGGTCAAACTTTATGTCCCACTACATGAAAGCCATGTGGAAAACCTGTGGAGTTACTTACAAGTTCTCAACCGCCTACCACCCTCAGACAAACGGGCTGGTTGAAAGGTTTAACAGAACCATGAAGAGCATGATAGGTGCTTTAGAGGAACCCCTTAAAAAGAAGTGGGACCTTCTACTGCCATGCCTTCTCTTTGCTTATAGAGAAGTCCCTCAGGAGGGAGTAGGTTATTCTCCCTTTGAGCTTCTCTATGGCCATCCGGTCAGAGGTCCATTGGCCCTGATTAAGGAGGGATTGGAAGGTGCTCCTCCCCTCAAGCCAGTCAGAGTGACTGACTATGTGATAGGTCTCCGGAGGAGAATGTCACACATGATGGCAGAAGCAAGTGACAACTTGAAAGCTGGTCAAGCTCTGGTCAAACATTGGCATGACCAGAAGGCTAACATGGTTGAGTTTACTCAAGACCAGCTAGTTCTCGTTATGCTCCCAACAAGGCAGAGGGCCTTGCAAGACAAGTGGATGGGACCCTTCAAGATTGTGGGAAAACTTGGAGAGGTCAACTATCTGGTGGATCTGGGCAGACCCAGGGAAGCTCCTAGAGTCTTCCACACCAACAGACTAAAAGCATACATCTCCAGACCTGACGTAGGACCCTTGCTCCTAGCTTCAGCTGCAGAGGAAGAAGAGAGTGAATCTCTCCCTGATCTCCTCAGAGGTGTGCCTTTAGATGAAAAAGTCGAAGGAGTCAATCTCTCTTCAGACCTGACCCCTGAGCAACAAGAGGAGTGCAAATCTACGTTAAATCAGTTTGCCTCCCTGTTCTCACTGTCACCAGGCTTGACCCCTTGGGGCCAGCATGATATACTAACTGGTGACTGTCTGCCAGTCAAAAGCAGAGGGTACAGAATGTCAGAACACATCAGAACCCACATCAAAGGAGAGGTCAAGAAGATGCTTGATCTCGGGGTAATAGAGCCCTCTACTAGTCCATGGTCTAGCCCAGTTGTGTTAGTACCAAAGGCAGGATCCAAAGATTTGAGATTCTGTGTGGACTATAGAGCTCTAAATGCAGTCACCAAGACTGATGCTCACCCTTTGCCCAGGACAGATGAGTTGGTGGATAAACTTGGTGCAGCCAAGTACCTCAGCACATTTGACCTTACGTCAGGCTATTGGCAAATAGCCCTGACAGACCATGCCAAGGAGAAAACTGCATTTTCAACCCCAGTTGGCTTGTACCAGTTTAAGGTCATGCATTTTGGATTAAAAAATGCACCTGCCACATTCCAAAGGATGGTGAATCAAGTTCTAGCTGGGATGGAAGATTTCTGCATGGCATACTTGGATGACATTGCAGTCTTCAGCCACTCCTGGGAGGAACATGTGAACCACCTAGGACATGTGTTGCAGGCCCTTGAACAGGCCCATTTGACAATCAAAGCCAGTAAGTGCCAGATTGGTCAAAGTAAAGTGGTCTACCTTGGACATGAGGTAGGAGGTGGAGAGATAAGGCCTTTGCTCAGCAAGATTGAAGCTGTGCAAAATTGGACAACACCAACTACTCAAACCCAAGTGAGAGCCTTCCTAGGCCTCACTGGGTATTACAGGAATTTCATTGAGAACTATGGGACCATAGCTTCCCCACTGAATGTAATCTCCTCTCCTAAATTCCCTAAAAAGGTAAAATGGAATGAGGAGTGCAATCAGGCCTTTGAAAAACTGAAAAGAGCTCTTTGCCAAGCTCCAGTATTGAGAGCTCCTGACTACCACCAAACTTTCATTGTACAAACTGATGCTTCCAATGTAGGTATAGGTGCAGTTCTAAGCCAACTGGATGAGAAGGGTAGGGAGCACCCCATTTGCTTCATCAGTAGAAAACTGAAGGATCCTGAGACAAGGTGGGCAACTATCGAAAGAGAATGCTTTGCTATTGTGTGGGCACTGAAGCAGTTTAGGCCATACTTGTATGGTTCTACTTTTGTTATTCAGACTGACCACCAACCCTTGAGATGGTTGATGCAAATGAAAGGGGAAAATCCAAAACTATTGAGATGGTCAATCTGCCTGCAAGGGTTTGATTTCACCATTGAGCACAGGTCAGGGTGTCACCATCAAAATGCTGATGGACTCTCTAGGATGTATATCATCGACTAGAGGTATGAGGTTCATCCAGGAGTGGATTAAATCCTCCTGTCCCTTAGTCTGGGGGGGGCGAGTGTTAGGGAGAATTCTCTGTTTAGGCTGAATTTCCCTACCTAGTGAGTCCCCCAGCAGCTTTGCTGGATTTCTGGGGTTTATTTTTTTCTCCTGCCAAGAGTGAGACTCTTTTACCCTCACTCTTGGACATGTTGAACTGTGTTATCTTGGACAAACCTTGTGTTGAATGGGCTATGGGGTCTTTTACTCCATAGGGCCTCATGTATTTTTGTGATGTGGGTTACACAGCACCCTCTGTGCAGTAACCCAGGGGTGTCCTAGGGACTCCCCAACATAGACTCCATACCCTGGGACTGACTACTGTCTCCCAGGGCATGTAAAGTCACCAAAGACTTTGCTAGTCTTGAATCCTGAACAGAACCAGTACAAACCATCATATTGTGGACGTACTGGCTGGGGCAATTCAATTGCCCCAGGGTCTGTTAGTCGAGGGGGCACGTCTCCGTCCCCCCTGATCGAGTTTTGGCTGGTGGCAGTGGAAACTACTTTTTATATTCGACCGCGAATATTTCCCTATGGGATTTCCCATTGTTTTAGGCTAACACATTTAATTATTTATTTACGGTAGCCTTAAACATACCGCCGGTTTATATATTTATTATTATAACTCCGGTCGGGTTATTTTGCCAAAACTTGATCCTAAAATGGCGTTGGTGTTCGCATCTGTAACTCTGACCCAAAGTGGAGCCCTTTGTTCCACTTTTGGCGGGCTTCTCCACAGAAGCCCTCCAAAGTGGTGCCACTCTGTCTGTGGTACTTAGGAGGGGTGGAGGGGGATTTAGGCACCCTGGACTGAGTTACCTTGGTAACTCAAGTCGCACTCCGTCCTGATTGGCCCAAGTGGTGAGCCGCCCGGCTCACCACTTAGCATGTTTGAGTGACAGCTAGGCTGGGTGAATGGGGGTTTGCTGCATAAAAGCAGGGCTTTGGGGACTGGAACTTCAGAAGTCACCACAGGACCAAGAATCCGACGAGGGAAGAGCTGAGCCGACCTGCTTCGACGACACCAACCGGTGGAGCCCTGCTGAACCGTCTCACCACTTTTCCCAACGACCGAGGAGAACTCTTAACGGAGTGGCTCCTTCCCTTGACTGGTGGGGACAACCAGTTTTCGCCTTCTTTCTGCTCTTCGAGGTATCTCGTGGCCTCCTTGCCTGTGCCAAGCACCCCGGCAACCAGAATACCACACTTTTACCCCCAAACCGCGAAAGTCGGTACAACCCTTTAACCGGAGGACTCCGCGGCTGGTTTCTTCCCGGGCAGTGCTACGACCTTCCTCTTCTGCTCTTCAGTGAGATTTTCTTCTCCCCTGACCGACGTCGAGCCTTGCTGTCACTGCCTGGAACAACTGCCACCGCTGGAGGATCCTTTCCGCTTAAGGTACCGTGTTCCGCCTGGCTTCCCTTGCCACCGACTGTACGGGGTAGATTTAGTCCCCGGCTTTCGAACCTGGGAGTGCCTGGGACACTTTGGCTAAACTTTCTGAGCCACTCTATACTCTTTCTAACTCTTTGCAAGACTTTGAATCCCTAATAAAAGTGTGATCTTGGGCACATTTTCGCTCCGGCTACTCTAAGAGTGGGCCCTGCCTAGTGACTTTTGCTCACCTGTGACTTTGTACTTCTTTGAGCCTATTGCAAGTGTTCTGAACCTTAGAGTGGTGTGTTTAACCTATTTTCTGCTTTTCCTATCCCTTCCTTGAAATCTACTAGAGTGTCATCTAACGTTAAGCACTCACCTCTGTTTGAATTATGTGGTGTTAACCTAGAGTTGTCTAGATAGGAAGAAGGGTTGAAACTACTTTCCTAATAACTGTGTTTGAAGTGTTTTACTATATTTTGCTAGAGTGTTTTTAACTTATGTGTATTTTAAAATAAATAACCATATACTTTTGAAACCAAGCTCTGGTCAGTGTTTGCTTGTGCTATTGTGTTTTGGTACCTATTGTGTATACTTTACATACTGCCTAACTCTTCTTGAGGGAAGTCTGACTGCTCAGCCACAGCTACCAGGTAAATCTGGGTGGTGCGGACTGCTACCAAGTGGGTTTACTGCTATACCTGTAGTCTTAAATCTTTTGCAGTGTTCCCCAAGGGAACTGCACAGGTTTATGCCTAACACCTTCCACCTCTTACATCCACAACACCCTTGCCCCACCCAACCCGCCCGATCCCTTGATCTGGTTGAGTTTATCATGTAGTGCATTCCCATTCATATGACCACTTCATCATGCCAGATTGCTCAGCTTGTTTGCATCCCACTGAGCTGAACAGTAATGCCAGGAGCTACATCTCTATGCTTGACAATACAGTTTCCATCAGCTCTCTGACAGTGTCGTCCACCACTGTATCGGAAACTCTTTGTGCAGAGCAGTGGAATCACTGCCTGTCCTTTGCCCAAGCTAGATGGGATGAGCCCTGCACAGCATCCCGACTGGCCTGCAGGTGAAGCAGATGCTGCTGCTCTTCAGTATGTTTAACCCTGACATATTGAGCCAAGCTTACTCGCACTGGGTGGCCTGTAAACCTTTTCGATGAAGGATGATATGCAGTCACTCATTATGCGAATTGATGCAAGGCATAGAAAGACACTCATGCATTCTGGAGGATGCTAAGAATAGGCTATTGGCAATACAGGTACACATGCAGGAGGATGAGTATTAATCCATTGGTACACATGGCATCTGATATGAACAAACCTTTGAGGATATGAGAAGTGGAGTGTCATGTTTTTGTTGTCTTGACCATCTTGTGGATTACTCCGAGGAGTCAGCATGGTACTGGACACATATTTTGACATGGCCCACAAGCAAAACCTTGGAGATTTGACTAGGGCATGGAGACACAATGGCTTGGCCTGCCATTTATGTGGGTTCTAGTAGGCAGATGAATTTCTCAAGTGACATTCACATTTATCATAGCAGTTATTGACACTGTTAATGTGGGCTCATTGGTATTTGGGTGTTTTGGGTTTCATGGGAAAAGGGCTTAGTTGTCTGCACAGCAATGTTCTGCCCTGAAAATTGCATCTACAGATTACATGAGGTCACATATCCATAGTTTCAATGATTATTTTATATCTTCAAACTTATATGGCCATGGTGGCCCTTCATGGATGACAAATGCATGCTGTTGCCCTAGCATTGGTCCTATGTCCTTTTGAATGTGGCCATCTGACTCTGCAGCCCGACACAAGGCTATGCTATGGAGTCACCTCATGTATTCACATTAGAGAGATGACATTTCTACTCACTAGACGCAGGTTGGATGCTTGCTCCAACCGCTGCTCCTCCAATGCCCTCTATTCACTTATGTTGGGGACACTGTGGGCCTTTTCCTCCCAAGGCGCAATGGTGAAGGGTTTGACTGCACCACCTATTTTGGCATATCCCTCCCATCAGTGGATGGAGATAAGAGTCTGTACCTTGTACTTCTGGTCAAGCCACCTCTTATGACAGTCTTCATTGTTAGAGGATACAGTGCTGACTGCTACCATCTTTTCATGTATCTCTCCAAATGGCGCTCGTCCTCTAGACAGATGCTTTTGTTGTTATGCCACAAAAATCTCATTAGCATGGCTCTCTACCTCATCTAAAAGGACCGGGAGCTATGCCTCTTCGAATTTGTATTTTCAGATCTTGTATGCTTGGATGGCAACAGGACATGGGTGATTCTGAATGGATTCAGTTTTCATAGATGTGCACAACTGAGCTTCCATTTTGCAACACCATGCTATTTCGACTCAGTGCTATTCCCACCAGGGTAATTAACCTTTGATATAGTATTTCCTCCAAATTTCCAGATGTAACTATTTCTGCTGAAAATCGAGGTATTTACCAAATGGTACTGATTGCTGTTGCTAATTACGCTGGATTATAAAATAGCAATACCTCTGATGGTTGGAGTGCACTGTTAGACTTTTTATACCTCTCGGTTGCTACAGCCACCTGCAACAATGTGCCAATCATTTGTTTGCCAAAGCATGCATCTAGAATTAGCTTGCTATCTAGCTCTTTGGATACAATTATTAGACTTTGTGTAGGGCAGTGCACACTAATTTGACCACAATCAGCATTAAATGCCCAAGGCTTTACCATCTATGCATAGCAAGAAATACACAGACCACTCAATAACTAGTCATGCACAGCTTTTGTGATTCTGCAATTCACTTTATACATTTTTTGCAGATCATAATAAAACACACACAGGTAGTAATAATACAATGTATGTTCACTGCGTGCATGTAGAACCTTGGAAAAAAAACATATTCCATTTTAGCAGATAATTCTGTTTTCACAACCTTTCCATGCAATGTGTTTACATTCACAGCTATTTCTTCATCAATTCCCTGGCTTCTTTCAGACCAGGCAAACAACTCTCCTCCGCTCCCAGCGAAGCAGGCTTAGATTTGTGCAAACTTGGCAGAGCACATACATTCTACAAACAGCCTTGAGATATAATGGTTGCTTTGGAGATGCGGTAAACTCCTCTAAAACATGTAAGAATCTCTCTTTGTTTTTGCACTTAATGCTTACCAACTGATTGAAGTCACTTTGTCGGCAAACCAGTGCGCAGGCCGCCTCTCCCCTCACTTGTGGACAGGACTCTGTGCCCAGTGAAGTAGGCCTTTTTCTGGTGCTCAGCTCAACTCGAGACTACATTCTTTCAGCAAACACGCAGCTACCCAGCATGGACTTGGATCCCAGACTTTTCTCTCTTTTCTCTCTCGCGATCCTTGCTTGATTCTTCCCTCTCTTGACAGAAAAACCAAAAGCCCATCCTTCTCACTCTCTCTGCTTTTTAAACCCTTCTCTCCCTGCCATCCCACCTTTCTTATAGCTCCCTACAGAAAACATATCATATTTCAGCCCTGGCAGTGATGTCATCCATCAATCAGACATTTCCTCTATAATGAACAGGCCTTCTTTGTAAGTTTGCAGAAGGCTCTCTATTCCTCTTCCGGTCACCCTTGTACAGAGTTCAGCCTGGTGTTGCTTCCCCAACCCAGATGGATATTTGAAACATTTACCTTCTAGTTTCCTGCGCTCTAAACAATGAGATGCTTTAAGCAGAAAGATTTTGCAAATTATTGCCCAGCACCTCACTTCATTGCTGTAAAACATTTGATTTTTGTTTTTAAAATATATTTTTATTGTTTTGCATATAAACAAATTAACAAGCATTTATTTTCCAAACTAGCATCTTAGTGTAATGTGCCTGTAGCCCCATTTTCCACCCATGGTTTGCACCATGTGCCTTAGATTACACTTTCCCATTCTAATCACTAATTGTTTTAGTTTGTTAGGTGTTATGGGTTAGTAAAGATGGTATGTGTTGGTCCCTGAGCTACAACTACACTCTTCCTGCTATACTATGGTATGATAAACCCCAAATCACCCCATCACAATACACACCAGTGCTAAAGTACATGCCCATGCTGAAGTACACACCAGCACTAATTGTGCACTGGCATACCCTTTCTACAGGAGCATGAGTTGTCACAAAAATGTCCTCTTAGCTAAAAATGCGACCTGTTTATCATACAACACACAAGGCACTCATAAATTGGCACTTATTCCATGCAATGCCATGACGGTAAAAGTAATTCCAACCAGCTGAATTAACACTATCTTTCTCACCAAAATCTTAATGAAGCTATTAGCCCTTAGAATGATGCTCGCAAGGAGGACCAAAAGAACCAACAGAAATGTGGCAAAAGCTGAGTTCCCACCGTGTGGACCACATCATACCATCAAGCACAGATTACATTAATTTGACAAAACTAACCTTAATGCAATGCCTTTGTTCAGTGGAGGAAACATTGTGTTGATTATGGGAATTTTAAGTGAGGTATGAAAGGTTAGGGCTAACCCCTATCGCTTGCCTAGCAAATCAATGAACTCTAATGATTTTTTAATCTCTAACCAATGGATTATGAGTTATCACCCTGCATATAACACATCATTAACGTTTTGTCCCATTACCAATTTCTAATTTCTTGCTGTTGATGAAGCAAATATGAAAGCATTCGGAGTACCAAACTTTTAAAAGTAACAGAGATACTGTAGCTCAAAATGTTTGTCAGCAAACAGGTGTGACAACAGTAATAAAACCAGCAAAGTTCAGCACTGTAAATAATGAGGATAAAACCACAACCGAGCCCAGGTGTAGTTTAAATGACATGTCTGCACTTATTACCATCCTGACAAGAGTTGTAATTAAATTGTAAATTTGGTCAGGAAACAATTAAACAATCCATATTTGATATTCAACCTTTTTAGGGCTGAGCAAAAGATGGCTGGTGCCTGACTTCTTTGGCCATGGCCCTAAACAATTGTGAGATAAGTACAGTTTATATCTATTCCATTTCAACTTCCCTCTCTCTTCTGTGAACTTCAGAACTTCTGTTCATTGCATGTATTCTAGGAACAAAATAATAATTCCCAAGAGCTAATGCAGAGTTATGGCAGTAGAAAAAGAGACTGATGGTAGTTGTGGCCTGTGATAAACGTATAGGGGACTCCTACATTGGCAATGTATGGGCTAGATAAGCCGTTATAGCTCTTAAAATTAATATAGCCCAAAAATTGGCCAATTAGGTAAGGCCTTGCCATTCCTCTGGGCTCATTGGTGGCATGGCTGCCTGCGCGGCAGGCTCTCTCATCATGAGAGCACTGTGCTGGCATCCATGTTGCTAGTGCCACATGGTTCTTAGTGCAGCACTCCAGTGAAATGAGGTAGCACTGCACTGCCAACCATGTTGCCAGCACTGCATAGCTTTCAGCGCGGGCTCTCTCTCATCAGGGAACACAGTGATGTGAGAGACCATGGCAGGACAGCCTCACTGACAGCCATACCACCAGAATGGCTCTCCTCCTTGACCCAGATTTTCTTAAGCCTTGCCCATCCCTTCTCGGAATAGTTACTGGGAACTAGCCAGTTAGCATTAAACACTCCATGCAGATTGAAATTAAAAAAAAAAAACATTTTACGTTACTGGACATACTAGCTTTACAAACTGCACCCTCAGGCCACTACACTATGGGCTCTGAGACCTAACGAAATGTCCTTGATGCGTTTGGGGCCTATAACCTGATTTCAGGGCCCATAATTTCTGGTATGGCCCTCGGGCTAGGTATTTAAAGCTTCAATATGAAGGAACGTGATCATATTCTGAATGATACTCCTTTTAAGCGAGCCACGGATGTGCAAGTTGCTTCAACAGCTTCTTTTATAAGATTCTATTTTGAACATTTGTCTTTTGAAGGCCGTAATTCTTGGAGTGAGAGATCCAGAATGTCACGCATTATTTGGTCTTTCTTATTAGTCTCTGGATTGTATCATCACACTTGCAGTCTTTCCCTTCCAGATGCCTATTAATTACCACGGTGAAAGGTTGTCAAACTTCAAACATTTCCTAAATATTTCATATAGAGTTTGGCATATATAAGTTATACGGATAGAGGGCCACACTTCCTTTTGTTTGAAACTGCTCCTTGTTCAGGGGCGATGTGTCTATTTGCACTTGGAATCCTGGCCATAATTGCTTCAGAGCGTGCTACCAAGTTTCATGGTTGGGCCACATCCTGCACCACCTGATGCTGCAAAAGAAACCTGCTGCAACAACATGATCTTACCATGTTGCCACTTCCCACAGCCCTGCCTTGACCTCCTTACTTTCCACATTAGTACTGTGATGCAGGCGCATCTGAAGGCAGCATGATGCAGAAAACAAATATGACCATTCTGTAACAAGCAAAACATTCAAACACACTTTAAATTATCTTAGTTTTTCGGTGAAATATTTTCTCAGAAAAGTTCATTATATGATTTGTTTTTTGTGTGTTTTGGCTGTAGAGGTTACACTGGTAGCGGCCATTACATTGTTTATGCTTTTGATTTTACCAGGGTTTCTCTTTACCAGTGTTTTCTATAACAATTGTATGAAAAAGACTACATAACTTGTGTGTTGAGCATGAATGCATGTGGCTTTTAATTGTTCTTGTTTTAAATTATAGTTGATTACATTTTATTTTAATGACATATTATGTGTTATTACATTGCGAACAAAATGATTGACTAACAAGTTAATCACTGGTACATGAATTACAATATATTATGTTTGAATCTATCAATCTATATTACAGGGCCTGCAGTAGTGGGCCTGTAGTTATGGTTAAGTTGCTCAAACCATACGAAGAGCACTTTTAGGGTGGCTTATAACTTTGCAACCCTCCCCAGAGGAATCCTCACCAAACTTTACAAAAAAAATGTATATGGCCCCCTCAGATTGATTCTGCAAAGTTTGGTCATGTTGTGTCCTGGGGGGGGTCAACATTATAGTGGGGGTCCCAAAATGACAGGCCTTTGGGTCATAAATACCCCTGCTCTGAACTAACAGCATGGACACCAGATGTTCTGTTGCCGGGCAGACAAACAAATGACTATCAAGTCATATTGCTCAGGGGCAACATGATTTGTCTTAGAAGCAAGACAACACAGAGCAACACAAGTTTGGTCCCCAGTAACATAGTGCATTTTAAAATATTAATTCATGAATGACTTGTTTAAAAGTGGAAGAGAGAACAACATACCTTTTGAATACCACATTGTAATTCACTGTTTTGCTTATATCTAATAAAGGATGCCTCTAATAGATGGTCCTAAAACAATATTTGTGTGATGTTATTGTATTTATGAAAATTAGGTGGATTTGTATTTCAACATGCCGAAACAGTGCACACCAGTGAATCATATTCCTAGCTTCCATGCTCTTAGGACATTACTTTGGGATGGAAAACAACTGTGTGTATAAAAGTATGACTGATTAAATGACAAAATGTGTAACTTGTTCCCCATCTGACCGACCAAGGTGAAAATTACATGATTGCATTCATATAAGTGTGAGCAATCTAGTGAATCAATGAGCAAAATGGTCACATGTGTGGAATACACTATTTCAGGCAGTTACTATTCTTTAATGCAAACATATCTTAAATGACATCACATCAAATGGGAGGGAAGCTTGGTTTAGAATTTAATCCCATCAGACTGCCACCTTCATTAACGTGTGCAGTGACTGAGGAGTGGTAGGTTTAATGTGATGTCACTTTTGGAACATTGTCCAATCACATACATATAGATTTGAGCAATTATACACACCCCAAAAGAGAGTGGTTTCTGCTCTATAAAAGTTCAATCCCATAGATCCTGGGGAAACGTACTCACTCACTGACTGATGGAGAAAAAGAAGAAAAAAAGAGAATTGATATTAACAGGAAGGATATAGAATAGATTACTTTCCTTTTGAACCCATTGTTGGATTATTTGCAGAGCATTTTAAGTGAGGCTTATCTGGAGTTAATGTCCCAGGCCTTCTTCAGTGTATGAAACAGCATGCAGGATGTAGATGGAAGCTGGCCCCATCTTGCTGACTGATGCCCACCAGTTCCTAGAAGGGGAGAATTAAACCAGTTCTTCAATGGGTGCCCACTAGTCTGTGAGACAGTCACAAGAAATGTATATGCAAGTATCATATAAAGGAGACATATTCCGGAGGGGGTAATACTGTAAAGGGAAGTAGATTAAACCCTGACCCAAGGTACTTATAACTACTGATGGGTAGGAGCATATCAAATGATTTTACATCCTGAGAAGTTAGGGACTATAGCAGCAGCATATGTGCTTCTGGAATTATATATTTGATCAATTAGGTCCTATTGTTTGCTTACAAAGGGATCCCCTCACTCCTTCTCTGAGTGACAACATCTAGTACAGAAAAAGTATTTTGGGAGTCATTAAGACTGAAGACAAAACTGCAGCCTTCAGAAAGAAGGAGTGTTTAAGCGGTAACAAAAATGTAATGTGACAATACAGTGAAGCTGATACTTGTAAACTACTACAGAGATTGATTGGGAGGTGGTTTCATTGATCAAAGGCATAGAAACAAAGGCTGTGTAGTTCAAATTGATTAATAAAATGACATCTATCTACACAACTAAGACAATTTGCAAGCACAATTATTTAGCTCCATAACAACTTTAACACATATACATCTTGCAGGTCGACACATAGTTTCCTATTGCCACAGCTTATTTGTACTACTGAAAACATGTTTTATTCCTTCTTGTCGCACCAGTTAATGGGAAGTTTTATATCAAAAACAAAACTGACTCAATTTGCAAACTTGAAGCATGAATGTATTGGCAAGCATAGCAACAGTTGACGTTAAGGGGCTGTATACCAACATGATCAATTATAAGGAGCAAATGCTGTTAGAAAGGATTTAGTTCTCTTGGACAAGAGATCCACATATACCTATTGGGCTTTTCTTTGAGATCCAACTACTTTTGATATAATACAGCCTATTACACATAATGTGGCACTTCCACTGGTGCATTATGTTTAACAGCTATGCAAACATATTCATCAAACAGATTGCGACACACTTCTTGGTGAAATCAAAAGAAAGGAAGGGGTGCAATGTGGGTGAACTAGATAGATGTCAATGTTATAGTACAACTGAGGTGTGCATGTTTCAAACTTTATGACCTGGAGGAACATGATGTGTGCACCTATAAAGTTCAATTTACACATCGTATTGAAGATAGATCATTTTATGTGTCTAATAGTGCAGCACTTGGACATTACCATAAGTTTACAAATAGGAACTCAGCATTCAATGTAACATCCAAAAGCTACCATCAATAGATGCACATATTCATAATGTTAACATTTAAAACAAATCATAGCTTGAAAAACAGACTTTGAGAAATCATTAAAACAATGTATGCACAATTTCAAAAGAATGGTTACAGAAAGAGAATGTTTCAATATATCTTGTAGACGATAAACAACATTCCATTAGAAGCTCCATTTAGAATACAAACAAAATATGCCCTCTTTTAGAATCAAATGTGTAGTAACACACAGACATTCTTAAAAACGATTATCATAATTATTGATTATTGGCTAATGTTGCAACCAAAAAATGAAATTGTATCACTTGCTAAAGAACCACCATTATTTGCCCACACGCTAACAAAGAAGATCTCCAAATTAATCGTAAGTGCAGACTTGGTTGCAGTTATCCAGAGACCATCATATTTAGTAATACAAAAGACTGTAACTGTGTTGTGCTTATTCTATAATATTACAGCAACAGCATCCGAGAAGATCAGATTTTACAACAGATCATCTTTAGAAAAATAGTTCCAAGGAGCTACTTTTTCTGGGTTGACACTTAATACACAGTTTGAAGTCTCCAAGTGGAAATTTGGAACAACTCAATGAACTCAAGTCAGGCATCTGAAACAAGATTTATAATGGCAGTGTGGCTTGATATCTCTGTGTGTTAATACAGAATGTGAGTCAACTGTGGTTCCAAGCCCTGGAAATTCCACCCAGGAAAATTAGATAGGGATATACAATTACAGAAAAATGAAGCATTTTAGACATTGTTGAGGTCACCTTTTCCATGGGAAATGAATGAGTGTATTGATTGGACTGTCTGCTTAGGATCAATTTGATTACACTCAGGCTATTCCATTTTGATTTCAGAAAGACGTAAGTATTTTCGATTGGCCCATTGTTTAGACAAAGTTTTTTGGGAAAAGTGATACATTTTTGTCTATGTCTACAGACATACAGAAAGGAGCAGTTAATGAGTATAGACCTGTTGGATATATGTTGGGGTTATATCTATTACTTTGTGGTATTGTGGTAACTTGTGGTACTTGTTACTTGTGGTAACTCGTTGGGGTATTTTTATAGTGGCAAGAATAATTTCTGAATTTTGCCTAATCATTGTGTTTACCAGGATCACCAAAAACAAGCAAAATACTGGACCTGATACACTCTGGGCACATTTTTCATTCCCCCTTGTGGTAACTTATGTACAATACCACACTACGCCCTTTTGGCTGAGTTTCAACAATTGTAAAGCATGCGATTGAAATATTGCATATTCATTCAATCTCTCTAGCTAAAGAGCTTACAGCAGCTACTTTATTTTGAGATATCCTTCACCACACTCTGTCTTTTTATGCATGTCAAATAAAAGGGACTAAATGCAGAATAAATGTAATAAGACTAAAAGTTACTTTGAAATCTGTTTTTTTTAATGGTAAAATATAAATATGCAGGTAACACAGAATAGCAGTTATGCTCACATTGTCTTTCACCATGCAAATACATTTCAATAGCTTGCAGTGTCTTATCTGTGTCAAGTCTTGCCAACTGTCCTTGGCAACGTGTAACTTGGCAAGAGAAATATATTTAATAAAAAATAAAGCAAGACTTTTCAAAACATAAACACAGGATTACATGCACATTAAAAATAGACAACAGCCAATTTGAAGTAACCTACTTAATCTCAACTACCTGGCTTCATTCAAAACAGCAGCCCCTCACTTAACCTCACATTTTCCTAGATATGTTGGTGATATTTCTGATTCAGTTCAGCATGGAGCTCTTCCCCAATCTTTCCACCTACCTTGGCAAGGGTCAGCATCGGACAGCCTGCCTGAACTGAATTTCATCTGCCTAGTCAGCCTCTGTTACTTTGTCTCCCATTGCCCATAGATGACTGAGCGCTACTCCCTCCCAAAACCCTTTTTTATCAAATCCCCCTGTGACCCAAGGGAAACACCTCTCCTTGAGCAGATCATTCCACTGAAATGGCACATGATCTCATTGCTGGAGAGAAAAAGATACATTTCTCCTTGAGCTTCCTACTCTGATACAATGCCTGTTTTCAGTACTTCAGATATCAAATTGTTTTTCTCGCTCAGCTCCAAATTCATCCTGCACGTTTAATTGCCCATTTAAAGAGCACCATGCATTTTCCAAATCTGCATGCAGCTTTTCTCATCATGCACTAATTTGAACTAAATGTTATTAAGGGATTCAGTTACATGTTAACTAGGGTTGGGTCAGTATGTTAATTTATGTTAGCATTATATTTAGTGCCTCTCAGTTCATTGAAATATCATCCTGAAGCAAAGTGAGCACCACACACCGTGGGTAATAATAAGCAGCGCTCAGATACCTGAGGGTTTGTAGCACTATATAAATGCAAAATTATGATTATTATGATTATTATTATTATTATTATTATTATTATGATTATTATGATTATTATGATTATGATTATTATTATTATTATTAAAGTGCAATTTCAATCAGATGCATTGTGCATATGCATCTATATAATTCTGCCTGAGACACACACACTTGAGTCCAGAAATGAGTTTCACCCCCTAGACCCCTATTGCAGTTCAAACCCACGCTAACATGTGCAGGCTACAATGATGAGCCTAACCCTTTGGAATTGTATGGAAGGAAGTCGCTGTTTTGAGCTCCCCTACATTCTAGGCAAAGCATATGTTATGCTCATTCAATTGTTGGCAGTACATCCTTGGCTAAACCCTAATGACAGATGGGAGGTAGCCATTGAATGACACCTAACCAATGTGTTTCGCAGGTCCCCAGGACTCCATTTAATATTCACAACAGCTACATCTTTCACTAGGCCTCACATGAAACTCTCAGAGGCAAGCCTGCATTTCTCCCCTATCCAGCGCCGCGCACAGCAGCCCTAACATCCCCCCCCTTCCCACTGTCGGCGCTGCGGCTGTCCTGTTCTGGCACGAATTGTTGCAAGCTTACACTGTATCTCTCTTCTTCCTCTGAGATCATTGCCTTTTGTGTGACTGGGCCGGAGCCTGGCCCTTGGAAACCATTTGTCTCCATAAAACTGCCCATGCTCAAACAGCCCCCACCATTAAGAGTTACTGTCTGAATGAACCTCAAGCCCCTCACCCCTTTGATGTAGCAATGGTGGGACCCCTGACCATGGGCCACCCTTAATTGCCCAGTATAAGTAATCCAGAGCAGACATATATTCTCCATGTGCTAACAAATCCCGACACCCTTGTTTGATCCTCGAAGCACCTGATAAATGTCCCCCAGAATCACTCGCGAGATAAGGCACCCAGACCACTGCACAGCTGCTCCACTCTGGTCTGGGTCAAGAATGCACACCTTGTGTTACAACCTTGTGTGCCCTATTAAATTGTGCATGCCTGTGATTACTGTGAAGTCTAGCTTAGCCAGAAATTAAAGCTGTGTGGGTCCAACGTGACCTATCGCCCCTCCCATATGAGCCCAGCTGCCCCACACGCCTCAAGAAGTAACAACTTTGGCTCCTGCCAACCAGCACTGGCACTATTATACTTTGTATAATGTCTTATGTTCACCTGTCCAATGAAAAGCGTTTGTGTGTATAATGTGTTGTAATTGTAATGTTGGCAGAGCGCTGTCGGAGTAGCAGGGTCCTCTGCGTGCCCCATTTTATCTTTATATAAAGAATATCTTTTACTCACTCTCAAGTTCTCCTGGTCTCATTCCCTACCAGGGTGTGTCCACTGGTGTCCTTCCATTCTATGTTTTTTATTATATTTATGGGAGTGACTACTTTCAAAATTCAGAGCCCCTAATCCTACAGACCCTTTCTGATTAAAAGGTCTCACATTAAGTATGATCATGCATCAAGCCAGAGTTAGGGCTGGGTGGCTGTATTCGTTTGATTTGCAGATACAGTGATTGGGCTTCATTGTGTAACTTGATTAAAGTTTGGAACATTTTCTCTGAGAATTACATGTTTTCAAATGTAATTATTTATGTGATTAGCACTTGAAAAAGAAACTACATCACATAACAGGTGGTGATATTCAAGGGTTTGTAAATATTTATTGATTGAAATGAACATCATTCACACATTTGTGGCAAAAATATATATTGATTTCAAAGTAACATTGTCATGCGGGGAAGTGCGCTCAGCCAATCAGGTGGCTGGAACAGCGGGCGAGAATATCCCATCCACCGAGGCACCTTTTGTTTTTGTTCCCTTTGAGTGAGGAAGGCAACAGGGTGCCTCTGCCTGTTGCCTCTCTGCCTAAAAGTTCTCGATTCCTTTCCCCACCCCCTCCACTTACCTGCTGGACCGGAGCATTACGCTCCGGTCCTAATGTTCCTCCCATCTGGCCACCACCATAGACATGGATAATTGACTTAGTCCCTTTTCCATGGTGCCGGACAGCATATCTTTGTTTTTTTCATCAAGATCGGCTGCACAAGCAGTGCGGATCTCACGATGAAGAATTGTGAAAGGCATTCACACTTCCAACGAACCCCGGGTGCAAATGGCTTTCATGCCCTGCCAGTCTGGTGTATATGGCCTTTAGCGGCCCACAGCCCGAGATGGGGGCCCTTGCTTCACTTAGGCCTGCCTTTGCTCGGGCTAGCGGGCCATTAAAAGCTGTGTTCACCGTCCTGCCAGGGCATGAAAGGCATATTCCAAGCACAAACGTTTTTCCATAACCAAAGAGAATGGCATATGGTAAAGAAAATGTGCTACTTGCAGCAAACACATGGTTGATTGCCTACCCCAGGGACAGTGCACAGACACAATTAGCACCCTGGAAGGGGGTACTGGTCAATCATGAAGCTCGGAAATCGGGCTGAATTCTCTGGTCTAAGCCTTCATTTCAAGCAGCCTGCATTATGCTGGCCAGCAGCCCTGCCCCTCCCTGTTGTTTCTTCCCTTCCCTGCTCCCCCCTCATCCCTTAGCACCTGTGCAGTACATAAATGGGTGCTAAGGATGTGGTAACTTTAAAAAAAGAAGAAAATGTACCCTGCGGTACTACTACATGCTCCATTTTGGAGTCAGTTTCCTTGTTGATGATGTCACGGTCATCAACACAGAAAACGTTCTCTGAAAATGGGGGGCAGCCCTGCACTTTATGGTAAAGTGTTCCTTTTTTTTAAAAACACCCTTAGCACCCGTTTAGGAACTGTATGGTTGCTAATGACAATACAGCCCTCGGCGGTGGGCTGGCCACTGTCGGTATCAGCCAGCCACCTGAGTTAAGGGACCCTTTATTTGCTCTGGTCCCTAACTTGGATGCCGTGCCATTGACGGCTGGTTTGGCCCACCATCAGTGTTATATTGCCTCATTAGCACAGTGCAAGGCAGGCTGGCCAATCAGGAAGATCGCAATGTAGGGTGAATTCTCTGGTATGAGGCAGCATTGCGAGCAGGTTGAGTTCTGTTGGCCAGCACCCTCTTCCCTTCCCCGCTCCAAATTGATGCAACACACACAGCACTGCAAAACATGTTTTATCTGTGGTTATTCTGGTATCTTCATCCACAATTAGGACCTTAAAAGAAAACGTTTTAAATGTACTTGAAATATAACAAATTATCTAAAGAACATAAGTATAAACTCTAAAGCAGATACATAGTATTATTAAATGTATGTGTGGAATAAGCATTTATGAGAAAAAAAAGTCCAACACAACTTTATAGTAGATACTGGTGCAGAATCCATTACACACGATCTGTACAATGTCTATGTGATGAACAATGTAATATTATATACCCTCTCTAGTGGTTCTACATATCTACCTCAGAAAACATTGCTGTAGCTCAAATAAATATGAACTGTTGTCTCTTAAGGCCTTGACCACTGAAGAGGGTACCAGAATAACCAATGATATCAAGTTTGATTATCCACTGGGTTGAAGGAGAATAGTTATATTTTTTTTCTTGGTACCAGTTGACAGAACTATTGACCAATTAAAGTACCCTAATGTTATTCAAATCTCCTAGCACTGCATCACTACAGAAGACAGTCTCAGTTCCCTTGCATTGCTCTAAGTCTGACTTCACTAGCAATGCTGAAATATTCCTCAATGCACTCAACTATTCCAGTTCTTTGTTGGATTGTGTAGCGTCCTCAATGCTGATCATTTCATGTGAGCAGTTATCATAACACCAATGGGAGGTATAGTTTAATGTTCTAGCCCTTTTCCTACAAACAAATTAATTGGTTCAATTCCAGCGAAAGATTGGTGGAAACACTCCAGGAGCCCTCTATAGATAAGAGTAAGCTGTTGTTCGTGTTAATATCCTATACAATGGAGAGTGGGTCACCAGGGAAGCCCCCATGACTGGGGCACAGGCCACTTGCTACATATTATCCACCACTGCTTCTTCTGGTACTCTATACCTTGACCATCTCACTCCACCATTCCCTCCTTTGATTCTGGTGGACACAGCTTTAGTGGCTTAAGGCTATGTGTAGCCCTAATTAACAATATCCACATTTACATTGACCATGTATAGTTTTTACATTCTTTCTACTGCCCATTCATCTCTAGGAGATTATGAAATTAGGGATACTCATCTGCTGTATATGATACATTACACTATATATCTAACCAGCATGGGAACACCGTAACAACACAATGATGATACGCCAAAAATCGGATGGGTGCCATGTGGATGGGCAGACAGAAAAATAATCCAACAATGAATACAAATGGTAAATAAGGTTGGAGTTAGGACTGCTCACTCCCTTTCCTCTTTACCATTATGTGAGGCATGCTCTGTTGCCCTGAGTCAATGGTTTGTGGATATGGAGATTTTGCGGGTCAAGGCCAACTCCCATCCCTCCCTCCTCATCCACATCACCACACAGATCTGCTCAAAGTACAGCTAAGCTTTTCTCCACCCCCATTCCTCTACTGCCCACTCTATGTTTATCTGTTCATTGTTTCGCTCACCCACTCCAGCCATATGGTGGCTAACAATTAAACACCCCTCCTGCCTCACCACCAACCCTCTCCCAGAATTTCCAGCCATACATGCCACTGACAGCTAGAGCTATAGTTAACTTTGCAGGGATGTGGCTAACTCTGATTAAAGCAAGCACGTCTCCTATGAGGAGGAGTTGCCGCTCAGTTAAAGCTTTGATACTACTTAGGGCCAGTGTATGCCTGTATCCTAGTATTCTTCTGAGGTTGTAATTTGAGTATCACAAATGTGGGTAATAATGATTGTAAATAGTAGTTTAGAAATAGTACTTGGCAAGCTCTCTGAAACAGAAATTCCCTGCATGCATCACTCTATAACACCAAATAATATTATTATCATTATTAATATTATTATTATTATTATTATTATTATTATTATTATTGTTATTATTATTATTATTATTATTATTATTATTATTATTATTATTATTATTATTATTATTATTATCATTACTGCTATTGATAGTTGATAGGCTTGACAGGGCTGGAAAGTCCTGCCATTTTGTTTGCTAGCTGTTTGTTAGCAGCATCATAGACATCATTAGCAACATCCTAGATCAATGGGACCGGGCTGGACATGGCGGCAGCAATGCTCCTCTTGGCTCCTCTCCTCTCCGCTTCTACCTCCCTTCTATCAGATGGAAGATCTGTAACGAGCAGACACCAGAAAGAGCAAGCAGCAGTGAAGAGTGCAGTGGATAGTGCACGTCACACTGCTCTGGCGGCCACTTCTGCACTCTTCCCCACTGACAAGAGACATGCAAGATAGCCTACCGAGGTCAATGGGAAAGAAGATTGCGTAACTCGTGGTCACATCTTGGTCTAGCCCAAAGTTTCTTGGAGTAAAAGATTGTTGGAGGGCTAACATATGCATGACTTTTGGCTTTTATATTTTCGTCCTAATTATTGCCAAACATATTGCAGTATTTGGTATGGTATGCTATTGTTTATTTATAGAGCGCCTATACACAGGAACGTTTTTCAAAGCGCTTTGGTCCTAACTGCACTCTTGTCTTTCTTTGGAACATACCACTTTCCCTAACTTAGATTTGCATTGACTTGTCTGGAACTTCACTGCATTTTTATAAAAGTTGTCTTTGACAAACGTTTTGCCAGTAGATTTCTAGTACGTTTAGTGATTATAATCGGGAGACACTTGCTATCTGCACTTACATGTTAATTAAAAGGAGATAGTCACTTTAATGGGTTTGTTCTGTAGTCCATACAAACATGTATGTGAAAGAAGCAGGCACCCACATTCACGCATGGTATGGTTTATGTAACTCTTTTGCTTGAGAAAGGGCATTGTTATATATCCTCATGTTGTCATTGTATTTGGGCTCAACATTCAAACACAGAGCACCTATGGAGACATAGGTTTAGTCCAGGTGGAACTTTATTGTACATAGATACAACTGTACAGTGAACCGGTTTATCTTGTATATGTACAGTGGTACATCAGACAGGACAGGAACATGGATAGGTGGTTTACAAGATGGATAGAAGGAGAAGACCGACGGCCATCCTTCTTTATTGGCATTTAACGTTTAGTAGCATTTACATAATAATCAGTTAAAACGTCATTTCCATAAAGGAGAGGGGGGCTCTCAAAACGAAGGGAGGAGAAGGGAAGGACATAATAGGAGAGGGAAAGAGCTGGGGAGGGGAGGGAAGGGGAAACAGACATAATGTCTGAACTTTAAACAATAACAACTAAAAACTGGTCGCTTTGCCATTTGAGTCCATTAGGGGTTTTCCTTAGGTTCATGTAGATTTTCAGCGTTGGAGTTCCCTGAGTGTGGAACTGGCGGCTAAGTGTTAAATCTCGTAAATCGGCAAGTGTTTTCGTGGGGCATTGGGTTTCAAGTCTGGTTCAATATTATTTCGGTGGCCAGAGGGTGGTTCAGGGGGGTTTGTCATCCGACGGGAGGAACATATCTTGTGTTAGTGCTTTCCAGTCTTCAAATGTCGGGCTTGTCTCTCCTCCTGCTTTGTCTACGCCATCTCCCCACACCTTTGTTTCAGCCCCTATCCAGTGTTCCAGTTCTTTGTACCATCTCTCAAAGTATGGGCCTTTCAAGGATTTCCACGTCATGACTATGGCTCTTTTGGCTAGCTCACATGCCATGTCCATGAGCTTCACTTTGTCGCAGTTTGCTTATTCTCGGGTACGCACCAAGTAAGCCATTCTTCGTGTCATCCAGGCTCTTCTGTAGGTGTGTTCCACTCTGGACCAGAATGTCTGGATCTTCGGGCACCCCCAGAACATGTGCGCCATCCCCGCTCCCTCTAGTGTACATCGAGGACATAGTGGGTCACTGATTTTAGCTGTTTTTCCTGGTGTCATATACGGTCTGTGTAAGACTCGCTTTTGGGGTTGGGTGTGTCTGATAATTGGGCATATAGTCTGGATATTGGTTTCCAGCCGTCTTCCAGGCTATATAGCAGGTCTGCTAGTGGGTCCAGTTCCGGCTCTTCCGGCCAGCCTTGCCACTTTGATTTGGCGCTTTCTCTAACTTTTCTGTACCATAGAAATTGGCCTTTTGGCAAGCCCTACTCGGCTACCATGGCCTCGAATTCCCTGAAAGATCCTTCTGCGCACGTGTCTCCCCAGGTGTAGATACCGTACCCTCCCATCGTCTCATTCAGGCTAGATCCATTTTCCCTTTGCATACTCCTGCTGCTATAGGTATGTCTGTAGAGTAGGAGTGTACGCCCTTGGTGTGCTTCTGGGTTCTGTCCCAAACCCTTTTGCCCAGCTCTACTAGCATCAGAGTTTCCCCTAGGCAGTCTGCCGGGACCCATAGGATCTCTTTCAAGGTCGCTGGGCCCACGTGTTGCTGGAGCAATCTGGTTTCTGGGGTATGTTTGTCGGACATCCATTTGGCCACATGGCTTAGTTGCGCAGCTTGATAGTATTTCCCCAGATCTGGGAGTTGGATTCCACCCCCTTTATATGGCAATGTTAGTGTGTTCAGGGATATCTTGTGTCTAGTGTTGTTCCCGAGTAGTTCTCTCATCAGGCTCTCCAGTACCCGGAAGAAGGGGGAAGGGATAAGGTAATGTATGTTGTGGAAGAAATACAGGAATCTCGGCAATACTATCATTTTAGCTATTGCAGCTCTACCCATCGTTGATAATGGTAGTTTTGACCAAAATGTAACCCATTTTCTAAGCCCCTGTACCACCACCTGTGTGTTTCCCCGTGTGCTTGTTCTGGTGTGTGCCAAATGTTGACTCCCAGATATTTAAAGGTGTGGAGCTTCCATTGAATCCCTAGCGTTGGGAGGCTGGTTTTGGTGCATGCGGCTAGGGCAGCCAGAGTGAATATGCTAGATTTTCTTTGTTAAAGGAGATTCCTGAGACACGAGCTAAGTTCTCTAACACCTCCAGGATAGTTGGTAAGTTGAGGTGGGGGTCCCTGAGGTATAATAGAACATCATCTGCGTATAACGAGATGATGTGATGTTCTCCCCCTATACTGATGCCAGCATCGAAGAATTGCTTCCACATGAATATGGCTAGCGGTTCTAGGCCCAGGATATATAACATGGGTGACAGTGGGCAGCCCTGCCTTGTACCCCTCTGGATGTTCCATAGTCCCGACACTATCTTCCCAGTCTTAACCCTGGCAACCGGAGATTGGTATAGTATTTTTATCCATCTGATGAAGGAGGCCCCCAGTCCGAACTGTCTCAGGACCTCCAGGAGCCATTCCCAGTACATGGAATCGAAAGCTTTTGTGGTGTCCAGAGAGACCACCGCATATGTTAGTTGTAGATTTTTTGTTTGGGCCACTATGTGTTGAAGTCGGCGCAGATTCGCTGCTGTGTTCCGACATGGTTTAAACCTCTTTTGATCTTCGTGTATTAGTGTGCCTATCAGCTTACAGAGCCTCTGTGCTAAAATGGTGGTTAATATTTTAATATCGTAGTTGAGCATGGCTAACGGTCGGTATTGATTGGTTGATTGATATTTTATTTCTATCGCGCTCGTACACAAGTGCTTCAGACACGCACTCATCTCTGGGTTTTCCGGGTTTGGGGATCGGTACTATCAGCGTCTCCCTCATGCTTTTGGGCAAGGACCCTCTTTTGTGGGATTCTCTAAAGACTTCAAGGAGGATGGGGGCCAGGGTCTCACTGTATGTTTCATATAGCTCCGGAGGCAGTCCATCGGTGCCTGGAGTCTTACTTGTGGACAGCGATTTAATTGCCTTCGTTATGTCCTCCAGTGACAAGTCCTCATTAAGGGTAGATGCCTGGGCTTCGTCTAATGTTGGGAGGCCTATTTCTTCAAGGGTGCCTAGTATGTCGCCCCGCTGTATTGTTGTTGTGTGACTGTACAGCTGGGCATAGAATTGGCTAAATGTCTCATTAATTTCTAATTGTGTTCTGTAGATCTCTCCAGTGGAGGGTTTTATTTCAGCAATTTGGTATTTCGGGTGTTCTTTTTTGCATAACCGTGACAGAAGTCTGCCTGGTTTATCGAATGCATGCATTCTAGTGGCCCTAGAAGGTAATCAGATTTGACTAATCTGGCCCATGCGTTCTTGCAGTCGTCTTTGGCTGTGGCTAGTTCCTGCTCTGTTTCCCTTGTTTTGGGTGCTGTGGCTTCAAGCTGGGTGATTCTTCCCTCCCCCACCTCTAGGTCTCTCCGTAGGGTTTTCCTTATGCCCCCGGTGCTGGCAATAACCTCCACCCTAATCACCATTTTTAGCGCTTCCCACATCGTGTCCCAGACCTCCACGGAACCTATATTGGTGTCGAAGTATTCTCGTAATTTGATCCGGAGTTCGTCTCTGAAGGCCCCGTCAGTGAGGGCCTCAGTCGGCATACGCCACATTGGTATGGGGGGTCTGGGCTCTCTAGTCTTCCATTCCATAAGTAGTGGGGAGTGGTCTGATATTGTTCTGCCCAGATAGGATATTGATTCGACCTGAGGTAAGTGCTGCCTGTCAACTAACAAGTAATCGATCCTGGTGTACAGTGTGTGGGGAGATGAGAAATATGAGTATACTCTGTTATTCGGGTGGAGTACCCTCCACACCTCAGCCAGGTCGAGGATCTCTAGTTCTTTGTTCAGCGGAGACTGGGAGGAGGAGGCCGGTGATGGTGGGGGCCTAGACCTATCCAGCGTACCATCTCGTGTGCAGTTGAAATCGCCCCCCCACATAAACAGTCCATCCTGACAGGATGTTAATTTGGCACTTATCTGAGATAGGTACGGCGAGATGCCGTTGTTGGGGAGGTAAGTGTTGACAATGCATATTTCTTGCTGCTCGATGCTGCCAGTAAGTATCAAGTATCTTCCCTCTGTATCTGCTTCGAGAGTAGCCTGAAGGGCACTGAGCTGTCAATACAGGTGTAGACTCCTTGTGCGTATTTGGAGTAGGGGGTGCGAAAGCCCTGCCCCCTCACCATTCCGATATTCTGTTGTCTTCCTCTGCTGTTAGGTGTGTTTCTTGCAATAGTGCAATAGAGACATGTTTCCTCCGCAAGTATGATTTGATTCTGTTCCTACGCATGTATGAGCCCATCCCCCTGACATTCCACGTCATCACCCTGATGTTAGCCGCCATCATCGTGTTGCGTTGTCTTGATCAGGGTCTCCGTTGCACTCTGATTCTGGATGTGTATTGTGGCAAAGAGTGCAGAACCTTTTAAACATTAACTTAATTAACTCAACCAACTGCACCCAGCAGTTGCGCCACTTGGGCGGTGCTCGGGTACCCCCGCCATCTCTTGGCCTTTCCAAGCTTTCCTTGGCTCGTTGCAATGCGGTGGCAACAGGCCTGCATCGGTTCGTTCGTAGGGACGTGTCATTCGGTGCGGGCTGGGCAGCGTGGTAGGCCCCCCGTCCTTATTGACAGAGTTTCAGGCGTGGGTGGTAGCCTGTCCTGGGCAAACTTGCATTTGTGGGGTCCTGCTATGTCAGTGCTGCGAGTGTGTCTTCAGCTCTTCATCGTCAGCCATATTGTTATGCTTGAGCCACATGTTTGCTGCTGCTGGAGTCTCTAAGAAGATGGTCTGTCCCTTGTGTATGATATTGAGCCTGGAAGGGTAGAGCAGCATGTATTTGAGGTTCAATTGTCTCAACCTGGCTTTAATTGGAATATAGGAGTTTCTCTCCCTTTGGACCACCAGGGTATCGTTGGGGTATATTGTTATCTTTGCGTTTTCTCTGCTTATTGCACCTTCCTCGCTTGAGTAACGTAGTATTACTTCCCTGTCTTGGAAGCTCAGAATCTTAGGTGAGGGTATGAGCCTGGCGGTGGCTTTTTCTGGAGTGCCCTATGTGCTCTCTCGACAGCAAATCCCTGAGAGAGCCTGCCGGCGCCCACCTCCTTTTGCAGCAGTGATTCTACAAAGTCCGTGGGATTGCGTCCCTCATGCCCCTCCGGAACCCCAAGGTAGCGGATATTGTTGCGTCTAGATCTTCCTTCGGCATCCTGAACCCTCTCCTCCAGTATCCTGTTGCGTTTTTCTAGTTCCTCTACTTTGGACTGGACCTCTTTCAGCGTTGTTGGTTAGATTCTGTGGTTGTCACTCGTTCTGCAAGGTTGCACATATCTTGACGCATTAATTGCACATTCGATTTCACTTCCTCTATCTTGGTGTTGATAAATGAGCGGAGTCCTGATATTGCTTCTAGGATCTATGCATCTTTGGCGTGTTCCTAGGGAGCTTTCTGAGTAGGGTCAGGGGTCTCGGGTTCCGATCTTTGTTCCTTTGGGCGGACCACTGCAAAGGATTCCATGATACTGGTTTTTCCCTTTCCCTTCGGGGGGGACATTGCTTTGCCTCATTGACTAGGCCCTCATTGGGTGTCCGGCCACACCAATCCCCCGGTGTCACAGGCTCGCGTTGCGCGTGGCTCTGGGTTCGCGGCCTAGTGTTTGTGGCTGTAGGCCCCTCCATTGAGTTGCACCCTTGAGGTTGTAAGATGACCGAGGTAGGTGATCGTCGGCGTGTATGGTGTTAATGGTTCTTTCGGGAGGCAGGAGTGTACCAGTAATGCGTGGTTATGAGCCTGTGCGGTAGTTTGTTGCTTATATTGATGCAGCTTTTTGGTCCAATTGCCCCTTTGATTGGGGGCAGTATTCTATAATGCTAGTAGCTTGGGTTGGGGCCCGCAGCCCTAAGTCGGCCAATTTGTGCGTTGATTCAGTTGTCCTGGTTGGGCTGCAGTCCCAGTAGTAGGCCTTTGGCTGTGGGTCTATGGTTCCACCTCGGGTCTCCTCCGGTTGCTCAGAGGAAGGACACAGCCCCCGCGAGTGTGCCCACAGGGTATGTATTGCCTCTCTAGGGTCCCACCAGGTGCGCTGCAGTGGGGGCCATCTCCACCAATGTTTATTCTTTCCTGGCGGTGTAGCTCATCTCATACTGCTTCCCAGAGCCAGGCGCCCACAGGCACCTCCAAGACATAGAGTGGGCCCAGCACATGCAGGGGAGTTTCGCTGGGCACAACCCCTGTCCGTCTCTGCGCGCTCCCCCCAATGTACACCTCAGGTCCTCTCGCTCTATGCTGCCAGTCTGCTGGTCGCTCGAACTCGTTGGGGCACTCTGTCCCGGCGGGGGGCCGTCTGCAACTCCCTCATCTCCAAGTCCCAGTCGCTCCCCGGCAACCCCAGGACAGCAGGGTCACTCCTTTGCTTCTCCGTTCAGGGTCAGCAACTTCCAGCCGTGGGAGCAGGGGCCGTTCTTTGGTCGTACCAGTCTGGCTCAGCAGCCCCGATCGCTCTCCGGGTCCATCCCTGTACGCGGCCGCGGCCCAGCAATCACCACCCCCGCAGGGAACACGGGTGTCTCTCTGCTCTCCCAATGGAAGGTTCAGCTCCTTCAGGGCAGCGCACAGCACCACCCGCTGCTCCTCTGCTCCAGCGATGGGAGCCAGCAAGTGCTCCCGGGCAGTCCTTCACCACAGGCATCATCAGAGCACCAGCGCCATTTTGAGGCCGCAGGGGCGTCGCAATGAAGCGAGCATTTTTGCAGTTCCCGGTTCCGATTCCCATCGGGGAACGTACCGGATGATTGACAAAAGGTTTGTGCACAATATATTGCTGTTTACCACCAGGTATGTCGTTTTGTTCAGCTACCAAAGGATCATATGCAGGATCTCTGACGGGAGCTCAGCCAGGCTGCTTCCTCACTCCATGCGCGCTAGCCACGCCCCCCCAACTCATACTCATGGAACATTAACTCACAGACCCACTCAACATTCTCCTAAGATGCTCATCATTCATGCATCAACATTCTAACAACAAGCACCCGTGGCCAGTGACAATAGAAGACTTCCAATACAACAGGCATGTTTTCAGGAATAGATATTTTTTTTTCAATTAATGAACTGATTATTTAAAAAAAAATGTAATTGAAATTAGCTACGGAGGATTTCCTTCAAGAATTTTTTGGGCCTAATTCACAGGAGAGTTTTATAGTGGGAAAACGCTCTGTGAATAAGGGCCTGTGTGTACCTTGTAAATTAAGCAGCTTTGCATCGTCATTTTGGGTGGTGTTTGTTGTGTTGCAGTGGTAGTTTTAGAACTCTCTGTCATACCTTGCTGGTCCTGGGATTTACAGTACCCTGTTCTCCAGCTGTTACATCTGCTCTAAAGTAACTTGACCAAATTCTGTCTTCTACCA